>NC_138042.1:2244261-2610713 GCF_964106645.2 Podarcis pityusensis
GAGTGTTCCCTCAGCCTCCTCTCCTTGAGAGTTCTCTGGGCAGCTGCAGCTGCTGCCTCTGGTATCTGAACTTTCCTCCCCCTGCTGCCCAAAGAGAGGTGCCTCCTCACACTGCCCCACAAGAGCCTGGGAAGAGGATGCCCCCAGCCTCAGTGGCCCACTGGAGACTGGCCAAAGGTGAACGTGAGGCCAGCACGTTACATTGGGAGGTAGCAGCGTTTCACAATTTAGGTAAAAATGAAGTATAAGCAGACGGGTTCAGAGAAGAAACAGAAAGTGGGGCCACCAGAAAGTGAGGTGATGTTTTGTATACTAGCATCAAACTCATTCAGAAGACCATAAGAAGAGCCCTCCTGGATCAGGCCAATGGCCCACTACAGGCCAGCATCCTGTTCTCAGCGGCCAACCAGATGCCTATGGAAAGCCCGCAGGGAGGATCTGAGTGTAACAGGGCTCTCGCTACTTGAGACTCCCAGCAACTGCATTCAAAGGAATGCTGCTTTCAGCCGTGAGGGTGAAGCACAGCCATCGTGGCTGGTATTCTGAGAGAGTGGATCCCCAGGCAGCTGACAAGGGCAACATCTGCACACAAGAGGGTGGTATCAGCAGAGTGAGGGAACCCAAAAGTTTGTGGAAGTATAAAAAAGTCTTGTGAGGGTGGGGATTCAGAGGGGAGAATAGTTCAGAATAGGCGGCTCTAAGATCAAGCAGTAATCTTGGGATATCTTTATAAATTTCAATTCTTCTATCCAACACCTCCAGTGATTTTACAAAGTGTAGTCCCAAAATCTTATCCCTTTCCTCCTTTGATCTCAATGTTATCAAACAGTCTCTGGGCCTCTCCTTCTTTATAAATCTTCCAAGTCTGAAAGCTGACACAATTTTAAAGTCCTTTTCTTCCAAGTTCCAGAACTTGGAGAATTCTTTGGTCAAAAACTCAGTTAGATGTCCTTCTTCTGCCTCTTGTAGTGATCTAATCCTTAAATTGTTCTCACGGTTTCGCAATTCTATCATCGAGAGATAAATCTGGTGTTCCCCGACTTGTTTAGTGAGTGGTCTTACCTCTTGCTCTAAATTTTCAAATCTTTGTCTAGTGTCCTCAGTCAATTTCCGATTTTCTGCTGAGGCCTCCGTTAGCTGTCCAATTGCTTGTGCATTCTGTGCCACTTGTGTGGTTAATTTATTTAGACATTCTGTATTTTTATCAATCTTTGCTGATTGCGCATCTGCTTTCTTGTCCAAAGCTTCCAATTTTTCGAAAATTTTGTCTAGTACAGAAACAGATGCTCCTGAGGCCATATCTTCCAGTTGTAACTGCTCTGCTTCGCCCTCTCCCTCCACTTCTGAGGGCAAAGTAGGCACAGATGATCTACGTGTCTGTGAGGCTGAGGTTAGAGTTGTTAGAGTTGTTTGTTTAGCTCTCCCTCTTTTTCTTGTGCCACTCATTCCAACGTTATCTGTCAGTCAAGGTCACACTGAGTTATTCCCATGGGAATGGAAAGGTCCAGAGCAAGCAAACAGCAAGGGAATCGAAAGTAAAAAGTGTATGTAAAATCACTGTTATAATCCAATCCTCTAGAGGGAGCTTAATCTGTCTTTCAGAGTCTAATTTGATGTCCAAGAACCTTCAAATACAAATGTTTAGCAGAGTTTATAAATGGTCACTTTGTTGCAGACAGTGCTTATTTATCTCCAAAAAGAATGTTTCAAGTTTAAAAGGTCTCAATACCCTCAGATTGTTTCAAGTTCCAATATACAGTATCCAAATCTGCAGTACTGACAGCTCCCTTAGTACTCAGGCAGCTCCTGACTCTGGGTTTCACCTTTTAATTTGTAATCCAATAAGAGGAGGAAAGTCAAGTACAAATAGAAATCCCAAATCTTTAACTTAAAGTCTTTACTTTAAGATGCAAGTTCAAATAGATGCTTAGATCTGTAAAGCTTAGAGTCTCTTTCTTTCAGCCTCCACTCCTCCAGCTGATTGCTTTTTTTTCAAGTTCAATGGCTGCGGAAGACGGACTTCCTGCTTCCACGTCTCTCCGCTCTCAGCCAAGTTCAAGCCAATTTAAGTTTCCCTTTTAGAGTCTCAAATTCAAGTGATTCAGTCTTTTACTCACAAGTTAGTTGCTTTTTCGTCCGGATCCGTAATTTAGCAGGAAAAGGGATCAGCGCTCACCGACAGTAGCAGCGCGGCTTCGCTCCTCAGGCTGTGAAACAGCTCACAGCGCCGCAACCCCCCTCCGTGCTCCGGAGCCCCTTACGGGGTTCCTTCTGCACTTGGAGGGTCGCTCTAGGCGCCCACCGAGCCTCAAGACCCCAGGCTCTTGCCGCCTGGGGTTTTCCAAAGTGGGTCTCCGCTTCGCCGTAGCGGACGACCCGTTGCCTGCGGAGCCTCCTCTCCCGTTCAGAAGAGGACCGCCATTGCCGTTCGCGCCGCCCCCGGAAGTCCAACTACACTCTTTCTGTGGCACCCCTGTGGGGCTCAGAAGCCCAGTTGTGTCACCCCTTGCCTACAGGGCCAGCAGCCCCTCAACACTTTTTGAACACCCTCCCATGTGGAGTGTTCCCTCAGCCTCCTCTCCTTGAGAGTTCTCTGGGCAGCTGCAGCTGCTGCCTCTGGTATCTGAACTTTCCTCCCCCTGCTGCCCAAAGAGAGGTGCCTCCTCACACTGCCCCACAAGAGCCTGGGAAGAGGATGCCCCCAGCCTCAGTGGCCCACTGGAGACTGGCCAAAGGTGAACGTGAGGCCAGCACGTTACATTGGGAGGTAGCAGCGTTTCACAATTTAGGTAAAAATGAAGTATAAGCAGACGGGTTCAGAGAAGAAACAGAAAGTGGGGCCACCAGAAAGTGAGGTGATGTTTTGTATACTAGCATCAAACTCATTCAGAAGACCATAAGAAGAGCCCTCCTGGATCAGGCCAATGGCCCACTACAGGCCAGCATCCTGTTCTCAGCGGCCAACCAGATGCCTATGGAAAGCCCGCAGGGAGGATCTGAGTGTAACAGGGCTCTCGCTACTTGAGACTCCCAGCAACTGCATTCAAAGGAATGCTGCTTTCAGCCGTGAGGGTGAAGCACAGCCATCGTGGCTGGTATTCTGAGAGAGTGGATCCCCAGGCAGCTGACAAGGGCAACATCTGCACACAAGAGGGTGGTATCAGCAGAGTGAGGGAACCCAAAAGTTTGTGGAAGTATAAAAAAGTCTTGTGAGGGTGGGGATTCAGAGGGGAGAACCTAAAAACTGCTCAGTGAGGACTGAGTATGCTCAGAGGCATGAATGCTGGATGATGGTTGGGTTGGGGGCAGAAAATATGCGTGTGTGTAATGAAGCAAGTGAAGATGCACAGATATCTCAGAATTTTATTCCAGAGCAACTCAGGTTGGTCAAACCATCACACAAGTGCTATAAAGCAGGCAAAGTGTACCTCTTCAGCAGCAGCTCGCTTTTATTTTCAGAAAGGTAACCAATTTATACTAGCTGCTATTCAAAGTTTTCAAGCTAAAGTGTCATTCCACCTACTTTTTGGGATCCCAATATGGATACAAGCATATAATAGTGATTTAGATAAGATACACTCAAGTTTCTTGAGACGTATCCTGGGACTCTCAAGTTCAATCAAGTATGAGATGATGTGTGTGGAACTAGGTATACACACGATGGAATATTGGGTGTGGGCTAGCACTGGAAAACACTGCTTGCATTGCCATTCTCATTGCCAGCCCTTGAGTCTGCTTTCTGACTTACTTAAGGACTCTTATAAATCCAAATGGTTCCAATGCTTACATAGCAAAATCAGATCTATTGATATTGACTTGGAACTCTTGTATAATTCAAGTTAGCAATACATTTATCGTAATATTCAAACCAGATTAAGGGACATTTGAAAAACAAAACATCAAATCAGCTGTAAATAAAATTTGCTCCCCCAAGTTTAATGGTATAAATACAACAGATAACAGGGTCACTTATATTTCAAAATAAATAATTCCAGTCCAACACAAGGCCTTTATGTTAGCTCAACTGAACGTTTTCGCCTCAGCTTTTGTCAAGGGCAGATACAGTGGTGCCTCGCAAGACGAAATTAATTCGTTCCACGAGTTTTTTCATCTAGCGAATTTTTCGTCTTGCAAAGCACGAAATCCCATAGGAATGCACTGAAATTCAATTAATGCGTTCCTATGGTCAAAAAAAGTCCAAACAAAGCCAAATTTGGTACAACAAGAGTTTATTAAGTGCTCTTTAAAGTCACACATACTGTAAAGAGCATTTCAAAAATTGAAGGAACAATAAATTAAGTTTCTAAACATGACAGAAAAACATTTAAAAATCAGCAAAGTGTACAGTACATTTTCTAAGACTCTGGGGGACAACTCGAAGAAGGTTCCTCTTCCACTCTTTGCTTCTTGCTGAAGAACCCCAGCCACCCACCACACAGAAATTCAAATCCAGAATTTTTTTAAAAAAACAGCAGAGTGGCCCAATGGTCACAGAAAATCATAAAAATGCAGAAAAAAACCACACAAGCTTCCAGATTCTTGCAAACCCCTCCTCAACTGTTCCCCCAGCCACCCACCACACAGAAATTCAAATCCAAATTTTTTTTAAAAAAACAGCAGAGTGGCCCAATGGTCACAGAAAATCATAAAAATGCAGAAAAAACACACACAAGCTTCCAGATTCTTGCAAACCCTTCCCCAACACCAAGTCCTTGAATTCCAAACACCCCAACCCAAAATCCAAAACCCCCCAAAAAAAGTTTTAAAAGTTTAACTTACCAAATGGCTGCAAAAGAAGCTTTGGAAAAGCTTCAAAAATACCAAAGTCTTCAAAAACCTCAAAAAAGGCTACCACACCGCGTTCTATGAGTTGCTCCTCAAAGTCAAGTCGCAACTGTATTAACGGTGTTAAGAAAAAGGAAACAAACTTGCAAGACGTTTTCGTTTTTCGTCTTGCGAAGCAAGCCCATAGGGAAATTCGTCTTGCGAAGCAGCTCAAAAAACGCAAAACCCTTTCGTCTAGCGAGTTTTTCGTCTTGCGAGGCATTCGTCTTGCGGGGCACCACTGTATTTAAACATCCCCAGAAACGATAAACATTGCAGATGTTTTTTGAATGTGCTGGATACAGTAGAACATATTCTTTTCTACTGACCGCTATACAAAGAGCTACGCAAACGCATACTATCCCATTTTTGGGTAGTCTAACATCACGGCTTAAAATCACGTATGCTTAAAATTCTACAAGGAAGGCTCAAGCAGTATGTGGACCGAGAACTCCCAGAAGTGCAAGCTGGATTTAGAAGAGGCAGAGGAACCAGAGGCCAAATTGCAAACATGCGCTGGATTATGGAGAAAGCTAGAGAGTTCCAGAAAGACATCTACTTCTGCTTCATTGACTATGCAAAAGCCTCTGACTGTGTCGACCACAGCAAACTATGGCAAGTTCTTAAAGAAATGGGAGTGCCTGATCACCTCATCTGTCTCCTGAGAAATCTCTATGTGGGACAAAAAGCTACAGTTAGAACTGGATATGGAACAACTGATTGGTTCAAAATTGGGAAAGGAGTACGACAAGGCTGTATATTGTCTCCCTGCTTATTTAACTTATATGGAGAATTCATCATGTGAAAGGCTGGGCTGGATGAATCCCTAGCCGGAATTAAGATTGCCGGAAGAAATATCAACAACCTCAGATATGCAGATGACACAACCTTGATGGCAGAAAGTGAAGAGGAATTAAAGAACCTTTTATTGAGGGTGAAAGAGGAGAGCGCAAAATATGGTCTGAAGCTCAACATCAAAAAAACAAAGATCATGGCCACTGGTCCCATCACCTCCTGGCAAATAGAAGGGGAAGAAATGGAGGCAGTGAGAGATTTTACTTTCTTGGGCTCCATGATCACTGCAGATGGTGACAGCAGCCATGAAATTAAAAGACGCCTGCTTCTTGGGAGAAAAGCAATGACAAACCTAGACAGCATCTTAAAAAGTAGAGACATCACCTTGCCAACAAAGGTCCGTATAGTAAAAGCTATGGTTTTCCCAGTAGTGATGTATGGAAGTGAGAGTTGGACCATCAAGAAGGCTGATCGCCGAAGAATGGATGCTTTTGAATTCTGGTGCTGGAGGAGACTCTTGAGAGTCCCATGGACTGCAAGAAGATCAGACCTCTCCATTCTGAAGGAAATCAGCCCTGAGGGCTCACTGGAAGGACAGATCATGAAGCTGAGGCTCCAATACTTTGGCCACCTCATGAGAAGAGAGGACTCCCTGGAAAAGACCCTGATGTTGGGAAAGATGGAGGGCACAAGGAGAAGGGGATGACAGAGGGCGAGATGGTTGGATAGTGTTCTTGAAGCTACCAGCATGAGTTTGACCAAACTGCGGGAGGCAGTGGAAGACAGGAGGGCCTGGCGTGCTCTGGTCCATGGGGTCACGAAGAGTCGGACACGACTAAACGACTAAACAACAGCAACAAACATCACGGCACAATGAAAACATCAGGTTCTATCTGTCTGACATTAACCCGGTAGTAACTGCATGGGTGGCTGAGTTTTTATCAATAGTAGTTCTCAGTGTGGTGAATGGCACTATTTAGTGGGAAGAAACTCTAATGAATTCCTCATTACTACATATTTTTACATGGCTGTTTATTTGTATATATTTTTAAAAATTATATATAGATGTTTTATGATGGCCTATATTTGTAATGCCTAATAAATGTTTGGCAAAGTAAGTAAGTGTGGAATGAAATAATCCTGGAAGAGGACATGTCTGACTGGCTGGAATCCTGCACTGCAACATTTTGTTGTAGGTCCCACTTACATAATTTTTACAGCATGGCACCTTCATAAAAATGGACAGTCATTGCAAGCTGATGGCTGATTTCATCTTTTTAAAAAAAAATATATAAAGCTGCAGATGGACCCTGGGGCTGGCTGATGGTTTTAGATGCCAGCCTGTAGTTGCTCCCTATTCACGTCTGAGCGCTGGCGGCTCATGATGCAGTCCAGATTCCAGCCTCCTTTTCCAGCTGAGTGGGCAGGGGGAGCTGCAAATGGACTCTTCGGTGGTCAGATGCCAGTCCATAGGAGAAACCTTTCAAATTACAGCATTTGGAGGTTTTTTAGCTCTAGAGAAAAGGCGAGTGAGAGGCGTCATGAGAGAAGTGCATAAAAATGTGCATGGCATAGAGAAAATGGATAGAGATTTTTCTTCTCTCCTCACTCATAATACTAGAACTCTTGGATAGTCAAAGAAGCTGAACGTTAGAAGAATCAGGACAGACAAAAGGAAGTCCTTCTTCACACAGTGCAAAGTTAAACTATGGAATTCACTTCCAGAAGAAGCAACCTGGAGAGATCTAAAAGGGGGTTAGACAAATTCATGGACAGGAAGGCTATCAGTGTTCACTTTCACTAGCCACGATAGCTACAATCTGCCTCTACAGTCAGAGGCAATACGCTTCTGAAGACCACTTGCTGGAACCCACAGGATGGGAGAGGCCCTTGTGCTCCCCAGAGGGAGGCTGGCAGGCAGGCTTCCCAGAGGCATCTGGCTGGCCACTGTGAGAGCAAGATGCTGGATCGCATGCGCTCCTGGCCTGATGCAGAGGCTCTATTCTTATGTAAGTCAACAGACACGTCTGGACAAGCAGGCTAGGAAATATTTCTGTGGGAAATTAACTTTTGCAGGCTTATTTGCAAGGCTGCTGCAAAATTTAAACTGCTTTGAATACAGGCACACCCACTATTGCACAAGTAGAATTTTCATTATATAACCGGAATACTCACATCATGGAATCCACAGCTATTTTTGCTCTTGCGGGCAGCCAATTTTAGAACGAACATTGGATAATTAATACTGCTTAAACACAAACATATAGTTTATACTGAGCATCTCTTAAATACTTTGCTTTATACCGTTTGCTGGTACATATGCTTTTTTTAAAGCACAATATATTTTGCAGCATTTATTTACCTGTATATGTTACATTTGTGCTTTTAATGATTTTAAATGCTTTCCTTACTGTTCTTAAAAAAAAAAGTTACAGCACATGATAGTCTCAGGGTTGCTTTTTTAAAGCTAACATACTGTCATTAATTAATTTACTTAAATATTATTTGAATACCCAGAGGCAATTGATAGAGAAAGTATACAAGCAAACATATTGGACCAGATCCAATGCTTTTGCCCAGAATCCTGTCCTTGAGGGCTGCTTCACACAAGATTAATTTTCTACATGAAATTTACAGCAAATGGCTTCCATGTACCCCCACTTGCACACCATCCCTTGTGGAGAAAATGGGATACAAGTAAGTTTTTCTCCCTCTCTCAGAATGCTAGAAGTTGGGGCATCCAATGTCGCCGAATGGGGGAAGAATCAGGACACACAAAAGAAACTACTCTTTCATACAGCATATAGTTGAACTATGGAATTCATTCCCACAAAATCTAGTGATGGCCACCAATTTGGATTGCTTTAAAGTGGGGAGTGGACAAATTAATGAAGGATACCACTATCAATGGTTACTAGCCATGGCACCAAAATGCTGTCTCCACTAGAAAATGCTTTTGTGTCCTCATAGCCTGCTAGCAGGCTTCCCAAAGAACCTGCTTGGTCACTGTGGGAACAGAATGCTGGACCAGGCAGGCCCTTGGTCAGTTCCAAGAAGGCTCTCCTGATGATCACACAAATGTCTGCTTTGCCATGTGTATACACTATAGGAAGGGTGAATCACAGGTTAAAGCAAGTGGAACAACCGTCAGCAACACCCATGTCAGGGGTGCCGACCTTTCCTCTTGAGAAGTGAGTTTGAGGGAAAGGCAACTGGCAGAGCAAAGATTCAGCTGGTTCCCAGAAGCAGTGTTGGCTCCAGGTTTGGGAGGGTTTTGGGAAGACACCTCCCGTGTGGCCCTCCTTTTCCATGAGTCTACCTCATCACTGGGGGCTCTTGCCAGTGGGCCCTCAGCAGATGCCCTGCCATGCCAATCTCAATGCCAACCCTTGCTTAGAGCTTTCCAAGTTGGGCCACACTCATTCCCAACGGACTCCCTCCTTCAGTCAGCTGCTTCAGCGGGGGGGGGGGGGACAAAACAAGGCAAATTCTCTTCCTTCTCTGCTGCCCTCTTGTAAAATGCAATGTTCTCCCATTTGCCTGTGTTTTGGTGCTGAGATGAGTAATAAGGGAATAATAATAATAATAATAATAATAATAATAATAATAATAATTTATTATTTGTACCCCGCCCATCTGGCTGGGCCTCCCCAGCCACTCTGGGCGGCTTCCATAGAAACCAAAAAATACACTAAAATATCACAGATTAAAAACTTCCCTGAACAGGGCTGCCTTAAGATGTCTTCTGAATGTCAGGTAGTTATTTATCGCTTTGACATCTGATGGGAGGGCGTTCCACAGGGTGGGTGCCACTACCGAGAAGGCCCTCTGCCTGGTTCCCTGTAGTTTTGCTTCTCGCAATGAGGGAACCGCCAGAAGGCCCTCGGAGCTGGACCTCAGCGTCCGGGCAGAACGATGGGGGTGGAGACGCTCCTTCAGGTATACTGGGCCGAGGCCGTTTAGGGCTTTAAAGGTCAACACCAGCACTTTGAATTGTGCTCGGAAACGTACTGGGAGCCAATGTAGGGAAGGGTTGTTCAAAAGCCTATGTTGCTTTTTACAGTGAATAGAGCAGGTATAGGCAAACTCTGCCCCCCCCCCGATGTTTGGGACTACAATTCCCATCATCCCTGACCACTGGTCCTGTTGGCTAGGAATGATGGGAATTGTAGTCCCAAACATCGGGGGAGGGCGGAGTTTGCCTATGCCTGGATTGGAGGGACATGGGAGGTGATTAAAGTACTTGTCATGGTTCAGCTCCCCATATGAGGGGTAGCAGTAGGTGGAGCCCTTGCTCATTTTCAGATACAGCCAAATATTTTCAGACAAGTGTCAGTTCTTATAGCACATGAGTAAAATTGCCCAGTTCCCATGAAAGATCAAATGTGAATGACAGGCTGCAAGAGGTTTGTGGCTGAAAAATACAGGAGTTCCATATTTACTTAGGCCAACATCTCACTGTCACCAGATAAACTTGCACATGCGCCTTTTCACCTCAATCTGCTGGCAGGGGATTCACATGACTGCCTATTTCTCCATACTAAAATATTACCCACTGATAGGACGCTGGTGTGCCAAAAAGAAGGCTAGGCTGGAATCTGCCTCTCTGACATCAGGTTTTCTGTGTGGAAGGGCTTGGGGGGGGTGCTTATTGGATAGGATACTTCACCTGCTGCCTGCAGTGGTACAATCCAGACACAGGTGTACCACTTCCATGACAACCAGGTCCAAGACAGGAAAACCCACCATAACCTCTGAACCTTGACTTCCAAAGCAAGACAGCTCTTCCTTGCTACCACACTGCACTTCCAGTGGACTGGAAATGTAGGAAAGCCTGCCAGCCCTGCCCCATCTTGCTATGTCTCCCCTTCTTCTTTCCCACAGGCTGGTTGTGGGAAGACCCCATATCCAGCTAAAATACTTTAGCTGTGCCACTGGTGGCCTGGAGTTGGCTCAGATCTCAAAGTTCCCTATTCTTTCACAGTGTCCTGCTGCTTTGTCTGAAGGAAAAGAAGTGGAGAATTAATAGTACAAGATTTGAGTGCCCATGAAGCAATAAATAGGTTCACCCTTCCATTGGAAAACCTGAGTTAGTCTTCACATATCCTCCAACATTTCTCTGATGAAAATAGAGACATCCTAAGGAAAAGTGGGACATTCTGGGATCAAATCAGAATGTGGGACGACTTCTCCAAATCAGAGTTGTCCCTGGAAAAAAGGGACACTTGGAGAGTCTGTCCTTAAGGCCCAGCTCTCTAACTGTAGATCAGTGCTTACTGAAACACTTTGATGGTGGTGGTCATGAGTGCTGAGACCTTAGGAATGATCTGCCATTCTAGTAAACAAGCAGTAGCCTGAGGACAGGTGGTCTCTCTCTCTCTTTCAGGTAGGCTCTGCTGCATCACAAGACAGTGGGCTTCGAAGGTGCAGAGAAGGGAACAGCAGCTCTTCCACATAAATCATTATCTCATATGCCAGGGCAATCCAACTTTCCATACTAAGCAGACCACAAGAGTATTTTGACACAGAACCCTCAGGCCACACACTGCCTTGCCATTCAGGTGGGATTTGACACCCACACAGCTCTTATGCTGCCTTCCCATAGACAGATAAATGAGGCATTGGGCTTTAGGAAGGAGGTGCAAGGCTCTGGCCAGGTTCTAGAGCCCTCCCCACTTCTTCCCAAAGCAGGGGAAATGCTAACTAAGGAGGCTGAAGGACTCTAGGGCCCTGTTAGAGCTCCCCGCCACACACACACCTCCATCCCAAAGCCCAGCACCTTTCTTACCCAGTTTTGGGAAGGCAGCACAGGGGCTTGTGGGGGGGGGTGTCAAATGTTGCCGATAGCAGCCCTTGGGCTGTTTGTCATATGCTATATTCTGATTATGTTATTTGAGTGCTGTTGTTTATGCAGTGAAAACAGCAACAGACATGCACAAGAAGCAGATACTGGGGTAATCCTGAGGTTTGCAAAATACAGTTTTTCTTTGTAACAGATGCATAGATCACCATCTGGATAGGTCCTTTCCTGGTTTACACTAAGGGATGGAACTGAGAGTGGTTCAATGAGGACTGAGCATGCTCAGTTACTACAGAATGCTAGCCGCTGGGACAGGGAAAACTGTAAACAGTAGGGGAGCAAACACTTTTCCATGAGCAAATCCTTGGGTTGGCAAAATGCATAAAATGGAAGTCCAAGATTTGCAGAAAGAAATAAAAATATTTACGAAACTAATTCTAAGTAGTGACCCCAAAAGCAGCCCAATGAGGACTAGGTGTACTCAGTAGACAGGGAATGCTGACTGACAAAGGGGAGGGGAAACGGAACCCTGAGCAGCAGCCCTCCACATGCCAACATTTTGTTAACAGTCCCACTTGTCATGTTTATTGTCCATTTGCCCCGATACACAGATTCTCATGTGCAACAACAGAAGAAGTGCGCATGCTGCTGCATCCAGAAATCTATTCATTTGCCCACCAGATGATTAGTGTGAGGTTGGGCGTGTGTATATGTGTATCCCAACACCCTGGGGATGTGTAGAATTGGGGGGGGGGAGCAGTCTAAAAAGAAAAAGAAAAGAAAAGTGAAACACTTGTCATATGGGCAGGAAAAAAGCCACTTCAAAAGCTATGGCACTGTGTATGGCTGGTGACTTCAAAGTCAAGTTCAATTCATCTGGAATTTGCTGGTATTTTTGACAACTAGATACTGTTGTTTTTTGCAGAAAGCAGTTTATTTACTGACTGACTACATTTATTAGTCACTTCTCCACAAATAATTGAAGCAATGTAGAACCACAATAAAATTACGAATTACAAAACAACAATCATCATAATAAAACAATTCAAAGAACCAATTCTACCCCCCGCCCAAGTTAAGAGCAACAATACTCAAACATTCTCAAGACACAACATATCCCAGGCGGAACTAGTGAGTTTTATCTAACATTCTCAAAGCAAGGAAAGGACTCAATATGAAGCTCTCTAAGGAGAGCATTCCCTAGCTGTGATGCCAGCACAGACAGGGCCTCCTTCTGTACTCTCCTTCACATGACCCCTCGCATAGATAAGACTTGAAGCAAAATCTCACTTGACCATATTAACAACTAAGAAGGATTAAAGAGGGGGAAATATTCCCTAATACTGTGGTTCTCAATTAGGGGTCCAGGGACCCCTGGGGGTCCATGGAATGCACCCGGGGAGCCTGAGGCCCCATCCCTTGCCTCCCCCCAACAATTTTTCTGTCATTTTCCATGGTAATGTCACAAATTTTATGTTCTGTTTTAGCACTGTGCAATTTTTCAATATATTGGGCAAAACTGGTTTTGAAATCATACCGCAATAACAATTTTGACCTAACAATACACAGCAATATATCACTCTTCGCACAAGGGAGAGCAGGGCAACCAATTCCAAGGCACCGCTGATATCACACCATGATCTCAACCGATAACGCTGCTGATCTGAGCTGCCTTCTCTCACGCTGAGGGAGACCAGGGCAGCTGATTGCCCTCACTTCCCCTGGTGCTGGGGCAGAGCAGCTTTTCTCAGTCAGCAGGAAAGCAGCAGCAGCCACAGTGGATGTGCATCTTTGCTGGCTGTCACTGCTGGCTGCCCCACTGATGGTGGGTTGATGCAGCCCCATCCCCTCCCACTCAAACCATGTGGTGGAGGTGACTCCACTTCCTCTCCCCCACCCATCCGATCTCTGTGGCTGCTCCTTCCCGCATCCCCATGCCTGATTTCAGACATTGTGATATATTGCAGTGTTTAAAAGGTAAAGGTAAAGGACCCCTGACAGTTAAGACCAGTCGTGAACGACTCTGGGGTTGTGGCGCTCATCTCGCTTTACTGGCCGAGGGAGCTGACATTAATCCACAGACAGTTTTTCCAGGTCATGTGGCCAGCATGACTAAGCCGCTTCTGGCAAAACCAGAGCAGCGCACGGAAACACCGTTTACCTTCCTGCCATAGTGGTACCTATTTATCTACTTGAACTGGCATGCTTTCGAACTGCTAGGTTGGCAGAAGCTGGGACCGAGCAATGGGAGCTCACCCCGTTGCGGGGATTCAAACCGCCAACCTTCCAATCGACAAGCCCTAGGCTCAGTGGTTTAGACCACAGTGCTGCCAGCGTCCCTACATTGCAATGTTTAGCTGCTGATATATCACAATGTTAAAAACCAGATACTGCTCAGCCCTAGTCTGTTTTTTTAGTATACCTAAAATCCTTTACGTATTAGGAGCTACCTAACATTATGTTTAAAAAAATGCTTTGCAGAGGTAACTACCATAGAATTATCAAAATTTTCAAAAGTAGGGGGGTCTGTGGCTTGCTTTTGAAAAATAGGGGGTCCTCAGTAATTAGCTAATTGGGAACCACTGCTCTAATACATCCTGAAACTTGTAAGCCTTTTAGGATAGGGTACCTTTCCCTGGTAATTTAACACTTCAAAATAACTAGGGCTACGGGTGTGGAACACATTTTACTAAATTAAAATATATATTTCTAATGTCTACCAAACCATTTTGAACCAGGGGACAAAATGAAAAGGAGACAAGTCTGCTGCATAGCCCAAACCTCACAATTTTGAACATTAATCAGTAAAATCACACACCATTCTGATCAAATATTCCCAACAGAAACAATTAGGTTAACTTGTTTTTGCAAAGATAACTTTAGACCAATGAACAGGAAGGTGCACAAGTCCACAGAATAATACTGAAGCAAAAATTGTATGTATCCAAATCTCAGGAAGTAGCTCAAAGTTGGGGTCAGGTAAGATCTCCTTTGAAGAACAGTGTTCATTTCTCAGCATCACAATTCAAAAGGGATACTGATCAACTGGAAAGGATTCAGAGAAGAGCTGTGAGGATGACAAATGTCTAGAAGACAAATCGCAGGAGGAAAGGCTGGAGGAAACTGGCACGTTTAGCCCAGAGGACAGATTAAAGGGGGATCTGTTGAGAGTTTTTGAATATTTGGAAGAACATCAGGCAGAAGAGGAAGGACTGCTCTCACGGGATCCACTAAGAACAGGACACAAAACAAGAGGCTTAAGTGTGCCCAGCGGATGCTGAATCTTGTGAGCCCGACTGCTATGGCCTTTATGTACGGGCTTGGGCAAGTCACTCTCTGCCAGACTCAGTTCCCCATCTGTAAAATGAGAACAGCAATGATCTTGGTGTGAGGGTAAATACAAAGATGGTCAAGCGTTTTGCAAAATAGCTCTATACAACCTCTATAATAGCCAGTTCCCAACATTGTCCCTTTTGTCATACTCTGAGCTGTTGTGCACTGAACATTTCAAAGATGAATAATGCTACTGCACAGAGATGAGGTGGGAGTGAAGACAACAGAATGTGGGTGCTGACAACGTGAGTGGATGATGGACGGGGAAGGGGCAGAATCGAGGTAGGCAGGAAGGGTTAAGGACAGGAGAAAGGCAATGCAAGAGCTGAAACCACCCCCACCCCACTCCCCTCTTCACAACCACTCTTTCCTATGCATTCCTAGTGCATGTAACAATTGCCATTCAGTTTGTAGAACCGGCAAGTTTGTCAGATACATGTATAGTTGCTTCTAAAGAATAGTCAGATGTAATAAGAAACTCAGGCCGGCTCCTGGCTCTTTCTAAATGGCATGTCTGAAGGGGGCACTTTACATTTCTTGTACAAAATGGCCACCCAGGCAAAGTATTTGCTATGTTGGAATGTTGTGCTTCCTTGCTTTGGAAGAGGGTTTTTTAAAACGTGTTTTTAAGATAGGCAACACAAGGTTTAGAATGTCCTCAGCTATTAATTCCCTCACTTTTAAAGTACATGAAGCTTTGTAAGCGAGCAGCAAACTATAACATTGTTACTAAGCAACCTGAGCTGGCTTTTGAAATGGAGCTGTTGGTGAATAAATAGCTTGGCATTCAAATGCATGTCTGCACATGTGTGTACAAAAATGAGCATGTGTAGATTCCATGAGAGGGGCTTCTAGGCATGTCTTGGAGACCCTGCTGCATACTGTCTACTGGGAAGTTCTCATGCATAAAACTGCATTGCAAATGAACAAGAGTTGCACAGAAAGATGTCCATGATGGATGCACCCCTTATGCAAGAACATAAAGTGTGCGTTTTGGAGATGAGTGAAGTATGGCATTTATAGTCTATTATGCAGATGATGTCTGTGGGCGTAAAACTGAATACAGTGAGAATGGCATGATAATGTTACTAGTCTTGAAAATTAAGTCCAAAAAAAGTTGCTAGCCTGTGGACATTTTTTACTAGCCTGCCTAGCCAAACATGCCTGTGCAAATTATATTTGATGGCCAGAAAGAAAAAGACAGAGATAAGCAGAACCACTTTTCTTACAAGTATCAAAATCTTTTCTGACAGGTCACCTGCAGGTAACTCTAATTTGCCACAAGGATCAGATTGGGATCTTCTGACAAGATTGACTTTGCAAATGTATTGCAGACACTGAGCCCAGGCAATTGCTTTAGTTCCCTTTTTGCACTTCAGAAGTCAATCTTTCTTTCTTTCTTTCTCATCATTTAGGTGATTGATACAGATGACACTTGGAGGCAGCTTGGTTGTCTGACTTGGCTTTTTGTACTGGAGCAACACAAGCCACCTAAAGGAGCCATTTCCAGAACAGCAGCTTTTCTGGGCAGTGTGCTATTAAAAATGATGAAGGACCTGGTACATGATCTGTCAATGTTTACCACACTCAGTCTTCCCCATGCACAAAAGCTTGCACCTTGTTAAAGAGCTTTTGGTCTTTTAGTACTTGGTCTCAATGTCCCACTACCTCCTTTGTTGGAGCCTTTCATTCCTGTTTTGCTTAGCTATTTTCAACAGTCATTTTACACCATTTCACTAACAAACTTATTTGCATGGACACAAGAACAGGAGGTCCCAAAAAATCTTTCAACTGAGCCCCAGCTAGGTGTGCTGCCCTGTAACCAGCCACCACTGATAATGTGGAACGCTCTCTTAATAACCCTGCTCTATGTCACTAAAGAAATCCTTATTTTCACAATTGCTCCCCTAAGCAAATAAAAATTCTCTAGCACAAAAGGCATGAGGTTGCACTACAAGAAGTTTCAGATTATGCCACTGATTAGTGTACAGGCTCAGTTACAAACAGACATGTTTTAATTGTTAAAGCTACCAATTAGTATGCATGTTTTTTCAGAAAACATGCATACCCTCCAACATTTCTCCAAGGAAAATAGGGACATCCTATTCAATAATAATACACAACAACAGCAATAATTTTATTATTTATACTCTGTCCACCTGACTGTGCTGCCCCAGCCACTCTGGGCAGCTTCCAACATTAAAAACATAATAAAGCATTAAACATTAAAAAATTTCCCTATACAGGGCTGCCTTCAGATGCCTTCTAAAGGATGCATAATTATCTCCTTGGTTTGGGGGTTGCACAATGGCAAAAAGAAATACAATATGAAAATCCAAGCGGTATGGTGATCAAAGGAAAGGAGCAAAGCTTTTAGGGGGGAAGTGGGGTGCCAAGTGCTTCAGCCATTTCCTCCACTCTTTCCTCCCACTTTCTTTGCTAGGGATTCTTCAGCCTGCTAAGATTTCAAGATGTATAAAACAGGACACACCCAGAGGCGTAGCTAGGGCGGGCGGGGAGCATTGGGCGCCACACTGGGGGAGACGCGGCGCTTCGGGCACCTGCAAGCTCCGCGCTGCCCGCACACACCCCCCCAAAAAATGGGGAGGGGTTTTCCCCATGACCTTACTCAAGAGCGGTGTATTTTAACTTACATTCTAAGGTACCCATTTGGTTAACCTCCACACTAGCTCTTCAAATGCCCATTGGCCTTAGACAAAGAACTTTTAATTAGGACTGAGAGAGCTTAGGGGATCCTTTTTATTAGCAAGCTCTTTCTTTTCTTAGATCTTTCTAATATTGCAAAATAAAGTCCGCTTAATTGCAATCAATGGATGATACACTTGGGTGGGGTGAGGATCCTAGCACTGAGGTATGCAGAGTATATGGCAGACCCTAAAGCCAGGAAGGGGAGAGGGAGAGAGAGACCCACTAAGGAAGTCCCAGCAGAAATCCCCTCAGGGAGTCTTTCCCCCCTGCCCATGGGCAGCTTACTGGGCACCAGCCTGGCCAACAGCTTGGAGGAGTCCGGGTAGCAGCCTCTGTGGTGGATGATGAACACCAGGCAGGCAAGTCATAGAGATAGGGAAAGGCGCATACTTCCTGGTTCTGCCAGTCGCCACCACCAGCTAAGTGGGGGAAAGCGAGACATTCACAGAGCCAATCAGAAATTGGGGTGGGCTTCTGAAATGCGTGATGTCCCGCTAAAATAGGGTCTGAATATGTGAAGTCTGAAGTTGGAATTAAATCACTGATCAAATCAGCCCTTATTACCTTGCTGATTTAAAATCATCCCACTCTGCAGGGTCCTGCACATCCAGTTTGTACCCATCTGATGGATTTCTGCCTACTTGGATGGGGGTTGATAGAGAGGAAGGTAAGGCTCAGTGGAACAGAGGTTCAGGAGAATGCTTGTGGGGATCCCTACTGGCAGGGAGCAGTTGGTTTATGCCCATGCTTTATTTTATCCACTAGATATTTTTGTACATTTATTTTGCAGGAACTAATCCAGAGCACATCAGCCCATCTTATAGCTCTCCCTACCATTTTGCATTTTGCATTCAGAATCAGTATTATTAGGCCATTTGTACGGGAGCAATTTGTGAAAATTCAGAGCCTTACCTATGGCTCAAGTGTTGCCAATGTATTATTATATGAATGCATGAACAGGGAGAATTCATGTGCATGATATTAATCTTCCCCCTCTTCCTTTTCAGCATAGTTCAAAGCTTGATATCTAGCTGTGCAGTAGTTTAGGTCAGAGAGACCCAGATGCTCTGGGATGGTGTCCAACATTACATTCAACATAGATCAAGAACAAAACAGACCTCACCAGTAAGAATGTCTTTGGGGTTTCCATTGCATAGTTTGTTCAGCAAACCCATTGCCATCCTGCATCTTTAGCATATTTTAAGAAAAGTTTAGGAAATTTAGCAATAAAGAGGTTAGCAATAAAGTTATGTTTTGGAGCATGGGTAGGCAAACTAAGGCCCAGGGGCCGGATCCAGCCCGTGGACAGTCCGGGAATCAGTGTGTTTTTACATGAGTAGAATGTGTCCTTTTATTTAAAATGCATCTCTGGGTTATTTGTGGGGCATAGGAATTTATTCATTCCCCCCCCCCACAAAGAATATAGTCTGGCCCCCCACAAGGTCTGAGGGAGAGTGGACCGTCCCCATGCTGAAAAAGTTTGCTAACCCCTGTTTTGGAGTCTACAAGTGAATTGCATGGAATTTTTTCTCTATGATGCATCATATGCAGCCATCAAAGGAGCATTCCATTCAATAAGCTGCATGCTCCTGGGACAGGTCCAACGTTCTTGTGTTACTATGCAAAGCCCTGAAGAACTTGGGTCCAAGTTATCTTAAGGACTGCTTGAGCCCTTGGATGCCAGCTCAGTCACTGAGATCTTCCGAACCCTGTTAGCTGTCCCCCATGTTTCAGAAGCCCAAATGACTTCAGCTGCCCACTGGCACCATGCAGTAGAACGCTTTTCTAGCAGAGGCATCAGGCACCCTCACTTCTGACCTTCGGGAGACTCCTGAAGCCTTCTTCATGTTGACAGGTCTATTCAATGGCTTCAGATCTTAGGACATGCCAATCGTTTTTATGATCACTCTGTATTGTTTCTAATGGTATTTTATCTCTTTTGTAAATTTTGTTGCATGCCACCCTGATATTTTGTATAATGGGTGGTCTATTTGTATTTTTTATATAAATGAATAAAAAATTATTAATGACCATCCATGTATTTCTATGTCAGAATATTTTTGTTCCCTATTATAGCATAGGTGCAAAAGCCAAAATTGCTCTCTTTCTTCCCAAGGATGTATCTTAAGGAATTATTAAATGGGTCCTGTATGTGGTAGAGATTTCCACTCAACTCTGTATCCTGTAAGTTATTTTAATGTAAAAGCTGCATCCTGTATAATCACATGGCTGTTATACCCGTGTCTCATTCATTGGGTGATGGCACAGTACGGTACTGGCAAAAAAAACCCAAACCAGTAACAGCTTTTGACAGCCAACATCTTTGCTATCACAACTAACCATTTGGCTGTTGGTAACAAAACTTGAGTTTCTACAGCCTAGAAATAGGAAGCTCTTTTTCATGAGATGTGCACAAAGATTATTATACCTGAACAATGAGTGATAAAAGTGAAAAATGAGAAAAGGGCTGATTTAGATGCAACTTGAGAGAGAAATGCCTAGTATAGTGGTACCTCGGGTTACATACGCTTCAGGTTACAGACTCCACTAACCCAGAAATATTACCTCGGGTTAAGAACTTTGCTTCAGGATGAGAACAGAAATCATGCAGCAGCGGCACGGAGGCAGCGGGAGTCCCCATTAGCTAAAGTGGTGCTTCAGGTTAAGGACAGTTTCAGGTTAACAACAGACCTCTAGAACAAATTAAGTTCTTAACCCGAGGTACCACTGTACTGCAACTTGCCCCAGCTATTTGTATCTTATTTTCAATGTTTGTCCATGTGCATATGACTGAGGGGAATGAGGCACAAACTTTAGGAAGAGGCAAGAAAGGAAAGCGTCATCTTCAGTAGAGAGACCCCTGCCCTTACCTAAAAATAGTGAAGAATCAAATCTCTCTCTCTCTCTCTCTCTCTCTCTCACACACACACACACACACACACAGCGTGCGCAGCCAAGAAGGGAGCACATGCAATTTCCTGAAATGTGTAGGACATCCCTGGCAGCAGAGGTCTGTACACAAGTGCTGTTCAGCCCCACCACGCAGGATAGCAAAGTGAGCTGTTTCTGACAGCACCATGGAGGGGATGGATCCATAAGGTGAGGCACTGGTGGGTTTCAATTACTCAGGGAGACTTGGCCCTAGCTGGTGGGGGGCCATGAAAGTTCCTTTGCTGCCAGTGGCCATGAGTATGCTGAGGAAGGGAGATTGAGCTGTGTTAAATGGGTGAGAAGCAGGCAGCCTCCCATTCTCTTTCTTTCAGCCTAACAAGCACCCACAAGGATCACTTCGGAGCCAAAGCTCAGTAAGCATGGTTAGCAGAATGTAACCCCAAGGCTATCATTGCAGGCTCAGCTCTGACATGACCCCAGGAGAAGTGTCCCGCAAGAACCCTAATGGGTGTGCTCAGCCCCCTATTAAGCAATCATTTATTTTAGTTCAATTTGCCACCAGGGGATAGACCCTGGCCCAGGTTGATTTTGTTATAAGAAATTTAAGGTCAAACTGTATATATAAACCACATGTCTGAACCCCACAGAAAAGGTCCTGAACAAACTGACCTCAAATATTTCTCTTCAAGGTCAAAGTGGGAAACTTCCCCATTGTCTTTCCTCACAAATCCTGTCTTAAGGGCACATTCAAGATATGAACAGGGTGTGAGCCCGTGTCCTGTGACCTAGATTCAGGAATTAAGTAGTAATAATAACAAAAGAGCGGCCAAAACCCAGATAATGCAATCCAGGTAACTTGCCAGACAGGAGATAAACAACACACTCAGGATTCTGTTTTAGATCACCCCTTCTGTGATGTAGGTATGATGTTTCTGGGGGTGGTCTGGAGTTTGAAGCTGGGGTATTTAAAAAGTTTATATAAGGGCTTGTGCGCCTGTGGTCGAGCTCTCCCCCACCCTCCTGTGTGGGGGGGGGGGCACCCTACTGCAACAGCTTTAATATAGATCAGGCTTACTAGCTGCCTTGCTTCTCAATATTCTCTGGTTGGCCTCTGTTATTTTCTCCTACTGACAGAGAACCTAAAAAGAGGGCTGTATATGGGCTCTTGGATACCTTATAAGGGGAAAAGAGCAGGGGGTTTTTCCCTTATAACAATTTATAAGATTTATAATCCTCTTTTCTCAATTGCATTCATGTTACTGGAGCAACTTCAGTGGCAACTTCAGTGAGCTGGACCCATTGAACAGTCATTCCTCCCGTCCCCCTTGAAGTCACTGCTGCTATTTTCCTTAAGCAGCTCCTCTCATATTAATGCTTAGTATGCAAGCATGCTGCTCATTGTCCACAACCGTTTATGTAGGCTAGCCCTGAAAAGTAAGGTCTCAACCGACTCACATAGGGGAATGCTCAGATTTTCACAAACCCCAGCATTATAGAGGAATTAGGATAGCAGAGAAAATGTGGAGATGGGAGAAACCTCTCTTAATGCTAAAGAAAAAAACTGCCATTAGCACATGCTTTCTTGTGTTCGTCAACTACAGCAGTCCCCCTTCCTCTCCTGCCACCACAAGGGTCCATTAATCTACTCACGTTTCCCCAATGGAGTTGGGTTTCATTATTTGCTCTTGCTCAATATAATACTGCATACCATTTGTTAGTGTAGAGCCAGGCTGAAGCTTGTGCACAGCTATACCTCAATCCAGACCCAGAGAGTGTGTCCTCCAACCCAGGGCCCTGATGTCAACAGCTGGAATTGGGCTGAAATGTAGCAGGTAAAATATACTTCTCTTGACTGGGCAAGGGCAGAAGACCAGGCTTCCTGTACTTGTACCATGCCTGGCTGATCAATAATGTTTATATACTGCCTGCCAATCATGGGTTCTGGTGTTGTGTATCCCTCTGTATCTAAAGCAGGCTCTGAGCAAACAAAAGTTCCAGATCAGTCCATGGTCCCAGGCTCAAGCCCTTGTGTAATGACAGGAGCAAGCTAATGCAGCTATCCCTGAAGATTCCTGCCAAGGCGTGAGGTTATGCATGGGCATATTTGCATGAAATCTTGCAGTGTCAGAAATGACACAGTTTTACCATAACTGGCCGTCCTTCTGCAAACAGAGGCATAGAGCCAGTTCATAGGATTTAACCTGATGACTTAATATGTGTTTAAAATGTACAGCAACTTTTCTCCAGGTCCATTTTGCCATCCCTATAGAGAAACCTGATCCACCCATTTCCCCAGAGATGCTGTAGTGATGAGGTTCACTGGTGAATTCTGAGCACGCCTGCGCAAAAACTCCCACCTCAGGCAAGCAAGCCAATACAGAATATGACACATTTAAAAATACACAAAATATGTCATAACACATACACATATAATATAATCAAAGATACACACTTTCACACACGCCAACAGCCACATTCTTACACAAGTCTAGGCAAAATCATGCTCACTAAAGACTGCTGTGAATATTGTGAAGCTACACAACTTAAGATCCATAAATAAACACCACTTTAAAAAGATTACATGTACATCAGCTTTATTAGGAAGATGCACATGTAATTTATCTGGCATTTGCAAAATGTACATCTTCATACTGAGTCAATTACCCAGCTCAGTATTATCTTCTTCGGCAGGTGGGTTTCCAGACTCTGCCCTGTTCACTAAAATCCTTCAAGACAGGGATGTCAAAGATTGAACCTGGGCCTGTTGGCATGCACAGCCTGTGCTCAGCTACTGAACTATGTACCGTCAGAGTGAAATGTGGTCCTCACATGAAGGGCAACAGCCATGACAAGCTGGACAGAGCCTCCAAGATCATGTGCTGGAGAAAGCAAATAACAACATGTAGCAATCATCTCATGTCCCAACTGGAAACTAAGCCAAGGGAAAGCTGAGTGTAGTCAGACATGCACTTTGGACTTTAAGAAGGCTGATTTCAAAAAGCTTAAAGAACTACTAAGTAAGATCCCATAGTCATACCTACTCAAAGAGAAGGGAGTCCAAGATGGATGGAAGTTTCAGAAAGGTGAAATATTGAAGGCTCAAAGGCAGACAATTTCAACAAGAAAGAAAAGTAAGATAAGGAGCTTACAGATGAACTGAGAGTTAAGAAGGCTATGTATAATAAATGGAAGAAAGGGGAAATCACAAAGGAGGAGTATACATGAGTAGCCAACAGCTGCAGGGTGAAGGTCTGGCAGGCCAAAGGTTCAAAAGAACAAAAAGCTTTCTTTGGCTATGTTCAAAGCAAGAGGAAGAGCAAGCAAGTAACAGGTCCTCTGCATGGAGAAGATGGAGAAATGCTTTGAGCGACAGACAGAAGGAGTAACTGATCAAACCTACTTTGCCTCTGTCTTCATCCAAAAGGAAAGCAGTTCCCAACCTGGTGATAACAGAATAAATGATATAAGGAGGGAGCTACAGCCCAAGATAGGAGAAGAGGTGGAAAGGGAACACCTAGCTACTTTAAATGAATTCAAATCTCCAGAGCTTGATGAGCTGCTTCCAAGGGTACTAAAGGAGCTTCAGAGAATTTGTGGAGAACAGGTGAGGTCCCTGCAGCCTGGAAGTTGGCAAATATTGTCCTCATATTCAAAAAGAGGGACAAAGAAGACCCAGGTAAATACTGACTGGTCAGCTTGCTGTCAATACCACAAAAGGTCCTAGAATAGATAATTCAACAGTTGGCTTGTGAGCACTTAGAAAAGGATTCTGTGATCACTAAGACCCAGCATGGGTTTCTTCAAAACAAATCATGCTAGTCGAATCTCATTTATTTTTTTGATAAGTTACAAGCTTGGTGGATCAGTAGAATGCTGTGGACTTAGTGTATCTTGATTTCAGTAAGGCTGGTAAAATGTGGACTGGACGAGGTAACTGTTAGATGGATTTGTAGCTAACTCAAAGAGTGCTCACAAACGGTTCCTCATCATCCTGGAAGAAAGAGACAAGTGGGGTGCTGCCTCAGCGTTCTGTCCTGGGCTCATTGTTGTTCAACATATTTATAAATGAGTTAGATGAATGAATTTGAGGGGCTGCTAGTCAAATTTGCAGGTGACACCAAACTGGGAGTGGTAGCTAATACCGCAGAAGACAAAATCCGGATTCAATATGACCGTAACAGGTTGGAGAACTGGGCCCAAGATAACACAATGAATTTCAATAGGGACACATTGAACAACCAGCTGCACAAATATAAGATGAGGGACACCTGGCTTTCCAGTAGTACATGTGGAAAGTGCCTAGGGATCTTAGTGGACCACAGACTTAGCATGAGGCAACAGTGTGATGCAGCATAAAAAAAAGCTAATGCTATTCTAGGCTGCATCAACAGAAGTCTAGTGTCCAGGTCAAGGGAAATAATAGTACCACTCTATTCTGCTTTGATCAGACCACACCTGGAATACTGTGTCCAATTCTGGGCACCACAATTTAAGAAAGATATTCACAATCTGAGAGATGTATGGAGGAGAGCAACCAAGATGATCAAGGATCTGTAAACCAAGCCTTATAAGGAACAGTTGAGGGAGCTGGGTATGTTTAGCCTAGAAAAGAGGAGACAGATGAGATACGACAGTCATCTTCAAATATCAAATGGGCTCTCACATGGAAGATGGACCAAGCTTGCTTTCTCCTGCTCCAGAGGGTAGGACCTGAAGCAATGGCTTCAAGTTAGAAGAAATGAGATTTTGACTAAACATCAGGAAGAACTTTCTGACAGTAAGAGCTGCTGAACAGTGGAACAGACTCCCTTGGGAGGCAGTGAACTCTCCTTCATTGGAGCTTTTAAAGCAGAGGTTGGATGGCCATCTGCCAATGATCTTTCAGTTGATATTCTTGCATTGCAGGGCTTGGACTTGGGGTCCCTTCCAACTCTACAATTCTATGATTCTATGAAAGACAATAGCAACCTTTTTCTCTCTCCCCTGCATGTACTACACTCTCATCCCCCCAGAGGTCCATGCACATGGGTATAGCCAGGAGTTTTGTTAGGGGAGGGCAGGCTTTTGCTGGGGGTCAGGCTCTCAGATTTGTATTGACTTGTACTGATTTTGATTGATTTAGGGTGGAAGCTGTCCCCCTGCTCCCCCCCCTTGGCTACACCCACGTACACGCATGCACCACACGCTTCCCACATTCCACCACGACATTGGCTTGATGTCGGATGTCGCACCCACTTGCACCCCCCCTCAAGTACTCAGGCTCTGTGTGAGGAGGGAGCGCCCCAGACCCATTGTCTCCCCTGATTACACCCTTTCCCTCCAGTTCTCTGTGACTCACACACTAGCTACTAATTAAAACCAGGAAACAAGCTGGGGGGAGTGGGGAGCAGGCAGGATTATTTTAGAAACGATGCTGACTTTGGAGGGCACCAGCCTCTCATCTCCATAGAAACCAGGACTCAAAAAAACCCAACCCCCAACCCCAACCAATATCCCCTACTCTTGTCTGCATTTCCCTACCCAGATTTGTTCCTCCCAGGGTACCCCAATCTCACTCTTGAAAAACTCACCTTCTGATAGTCTTATACAAATATTTACACCTTTACTTTTCCCTAAGAAGCCCTGCAAGCAGGGGATATGGCAGTAGTTATTCCACAACCCTCAAATTGTGTAATTTAAATGAATGAATTATGCAAATTCAGACCTTCTCTGGACATTTAACCTGATTTAGCTACTGTGGGCGTTTTGAAGTAATGTTGTGTATAGAGCAATCCCGAGCACTCCCAACTTTGTAGTGGATGTGCCTGTGCACACACACATGTGCACACACAGCTTGTACAAAGATGCTTGTGTGCACTTATTTTATTCCGGAGAGATATCCCAGATGTTCAATGTACAACTCTCAAATATTCAGTTGAATTATTTAACTGGTTGCAATGAATCAGATTTTGGAACATTTGAGGGAAAATGAGAGGATACTATCATTAAAAAGATTCTATGAAGTGGCCAACACCCTGATTTTGGCACACACACAAATTCTGCTGTCCTTCAGAGACTCCCACAGCCCACCTGGAGACTCCCAATCTTTCTAATCTTGGGGGAAAGCACCCTCCCAACGTCCCATGAAACCCTACATCCTGCAGCCGCAACTGCTCACTTCATCAGCTGTTGCTGCAGAGTGAACCCAGAGGATCTTGGCAAGATGCTTTGGACAATGGGCCTCCTACATGCCCCCACCCCCACCCTATTTCAAGCAGCTAGGAGAAAGGGGGGGAGGGTGACCAGGTGCAGATGGGGCAGGGCCTTATGCCTTGAAAGACAAGTGAGAGTGCCAACTCCTCAGGAAACCCACATGGGACCCAGAGGTTTTAAGCAACTACCAGCCCAACGCTAACATCCCCTTTTCAGGGAAGGTGATTGTTAGTGGTGTTCACTGAGCTTTAGACACTCTTGGAAGAAACTTGATTACAAGATCCATGCCAGTCTAGGTTCAGGTTTGGGTTTGGGACCAAATTAGCCTTGGTTGCCATGATTGAAGATCTTTACTGAGAAAGGCATGGGGAAAAGACCAGGGGAATACAACTCTGTTGATCCTCTTTGAACTCTCAGCAGCTTTTGGCACCATTGACCACAGCAGCATCACTCTTGACCAAGGGTCAGCAAACTTTTTCAGCAGGGGGTTGGTCCACTGTCCCTCAGACCTTGTGGGGGGCTGGACTATATTTGGGGGGGATTAATGAATTCCTATGCCCCACAAATAACCCAGAGATGCATTTTAAATAAAAGCACACATTCTACTCATGTAAAAACACACTGATTCCCGGACCGTCCGTGGGCCGGATTTAGAAGGCATTTGGGCCAGATCCGGCCCCTGGGCCTTAGTTTGCCTACCCATGCTCTTGACTGACTCCATGGTTTGGGAGTTGGAGGGCACAGTAATTTTGTGGTACTGTTCCCATGTGCAGGATCATGTCCAGACAATAGCACTGAGTCACCATAGCTTGGCCTTATGACATAGCTTGGCTACACAGGTTTATATTGCTGTTTGAAATCTACATGAAGCCATGGGGAAGGGTGGACATTAAGAGATTTGGAGTAAAATATTGTCTGAGTCAAGAGAGGCTGTGCTGGTCCTAGACCAGCACCTGGATAGTGGAGTGAGCTCAACCTGTAGACTACCTGGCATCTGAGGTAAAGTCTGACTCGGTGTGTGTTACTACAGTTCTGTGGAAACCAAGGGCCTTCTTGGGCCTAAGCAGCTCAATGGCTCCTTAGTTGCTTCTATTCCTCACCTTCCTGCACCTATATAAATTTTCCTTTCTTGTCAAATCACAGGGGTGCCATCTCTGCAGGTCTGTGGGGGCCAAGGCCCCCCAGCATTTTCAATGAAGGGGCTGGACCC
This sequence comes from Podarcis pityusensis, assembly GCF_964106645.2. Classification (NCBI taxonomy): domain Eukaryota; kingdom Metazoa; phylum Chordata; class Lepidosauria; order Squamata; family Lacertidae; genus Podarcis; species Podarcis pityusensis. Next base: position 2,272,017 of record NC_138042.1, read on the forward strand.
CCCCAAAAAAATTCTGTGGTGGCATGTGCGCATCACATGGGGCATAGGGATGTCATATGGCCCTGGGCCCCCGCAATCATGGGGCAAGGCGGTGGAAGTCACCCTGAGGGTCATCTAGTCCAACCCTCTGAAACACATGGTCCCTCATCCAATTTGAAACCATACTAGACCCTACTTAGCTTTGCAAATATGCTAGCAGTTTTACCGCTGCACCACTATATGTTCCACTATACAATCAATCAATCAACCAAACAACCACTCAGTCCCCTTAACAGAGAAAACCAGTGTGTCACATGCAGGGTACATTGTTCCGCAGAGAAGAATTCCATCATGTTAGCCTCCTCCACCTGCAGTTTTTAATGGTACAGTCCAGAAATAGCTTTTATTACCTCAGTGAAAACTAGGCTTCTGTTCAACGAAGACACACACATTTCATTGCTCATGGCTCTTCCATCTTTTTCTGCTATATGCTTCCTCTGAGTTTGGTCCCACTTGTACCCACTTCTGTTAGCTAACCCGCCCTGCCTTTCCCAGTTGCCTTGCTAACCAGTTTGGCCCCCGCCTTTGGGTGATTTGATGCTTCTGCCGAACCCGATGCAAAGGGGGCACAGGGCTCTTCCACCAGGTGACAGTTGGAGTGGGTGGCTTCCTGCAGCTCATCTTTTCTCGTCTGGACCACTTCACTGCGATACTCCTTGAATGGAACAGGCACCTCTGGCACGGGACACCTTGTTTATGTAACCGCTCTCTGACTGTGGCTTACCAGAATTTGCTTAACGTGGGATATTCTGCAGCAAAACCTCAGTTTGCCTGCCTTCCACCTTAAGAGAATTCCCTGCTGCCAGCTCCATTTGTATCTAAGAATCCATTACTGTAGGGTCTCCATGGCTTTACTCAGCTTGGCACCCATTCAAACACCTGCTTCCTACCTGTCCTTTTTAGGAAACATCATTGCTGCCGCTGCCAGTGAAAGTTTGGGAGCCGGGGAAGAGAAGAGAAGAGAAGAGAAGAGAAGAGAAGAGAAGAGAAGAGAAGAGAAGAGATGACTGAGCAGCAGCAGGAAGTGAAGCAGAGCTTAGGCAGGAGCCAAGAGCAGGCATCTCCCCAGCAGTCTAGCTATCCTGGAAGAGCCATGCCCTTTCAGATGCCAGCATGGAGTCTTCTGCCACCCTGCTGGGCAGCTGGAAACCCACAATCATTGCTAATTGGCCTCTGCACAGGTACCTTAGATTCAGTCTTGCCTTCCTATTTATGGAGCGGGGGGGGGGGGGAGGCCGTAGGATAGGCAGGCTCAGCTGAAAAGCTTGGGGTACAGAGTGGGAACTCCCAGAGAGGCTAAGCAACTGGAACAGAGCAAACATGGCAAGCTCCCTTCCCCAATATGGGGCAACTTCTTGTTTGCTTTTTTTAACAGCCCAGAGACAGGGAGGCCTTCCATTTCTGTGATATGTGTACTTATTTTAGATCTAACTTAACAGAAGTCGGCCCCTTGGGGGTGGAAGGGGGAGCGATGGAGCAGGGAAATGGCAACACCAAGCAGAGAGGGCAATCTGTCTCCAGGGGGTAGAACACCCTTTGCCTTGCTCAGATCATGCTTATTCAAAAGCTTGCTGTTTCTTTTCCCAACAGCTGTTGAGAGGAAAAAGGTGTATCCCCTGCCATAAAACCCTGCTCAGGCTTCTCTGAATCTCTTGCAGTTCTTGGTCATAATTGCAGGATTAAGTTTGGCATTCCAAATAGTCACATTCAACAGTCATGTGCTCCTCCCCAGAAACAGGTGCATCTTGGCACTGGCTGAGGGCGTCCTGTAACATCAGTTGCCCCCACACCAGGGTGGAGTGGGGCTGATCTTTGCCACCGGAGGCAGAAATATGGTCCTTACCATGGAAACAGCTGTTGGGAAGTTGGTGCTGTGTATGCTTCTGGTTGCTGTGGCAACACTTCCTGGCAGCGGCCCTGCACGCTGTCACTCCCCCTCCTCCGAACTGTCATCTCCCAACACCCCCTCCCCTCCACCCTGAATATATCCTAGCAACCTGCCGCTACATTAGCCTTGCGGTTGGCATGCCAAAGAGCTCACTTAGCAACACCAGCCGCGCTTCTGACTGAGGGTGCAATCCAGGGAGTCCTGGCTCCCAGCTCTCAATCCCCCCCAGCTATGACAAGATGGGCCCCTGACTTTGGAGTAATGACATTTTTTTTAATGGGGGGGCCGCAGGAGGAGAGATCCCTATGTGGAGTTGTGTAGCTGGTGGCAAGACCCCACTCCTCTCCTAAACAACCAAGAGCTTCTTGTCTCCCCAGTCAGTCGCAGCCACCAATTCTGCCACGGAGACAGTGGCATGTGAAGGCGGCTCCTTGGGCTCTGCATTGCTGACAGCGGGGGGGGGGGGACAGTGATAGCAAGGTGCTGGAAACAGCTCCCTCCCCTCCCCCAGCAAGCATCACAGGAATGGTATGTCCTTGGGAGAAACATCAGCACTTCCCCACCACCACCTCTCACACACTAATACAGTGGTACCTCAGGTTACATACGCTTCAGGTTACAGACTCCGCTAACCCAGAAATAGTGCTTCAGGTTAAGAACTTTGCTTCAGATTGAGAACAGAAATCGTGCTCCGGCAGCGCGGCAGCAGCAGGAGGCCCCATTAGCTAAAGTGGTGCTTCAGGTTAAGAACAGTTTCAGGCTAAGTACGGACCTCCGGAACGAATTAAGTACTTAACCTGAGGTACCACTATATATACAAAATATGGGGTGCTGGAGAGAGCAAGGAGCTGAGGGCATGCCAAGGAGGAGGAAGGCACAAAGAAGAATGAAAGGGAGAATGGGGTGAGGGCTGCATTTTGCTCTCCTCCATCAGGAGCAACACCCGGAGTGTCGGCTCTGCATGTCAGAACACTGGTCCTGCCCCCAAAGCATGCCACTGATACAGTCCCACAATAGTTCATTCACGGCTCGGAAGGGCTGCAGCTCAGGGGCAGGACATCTGCTCTGCGTGCAGAAGGCTCAAGCCCAGCATCTCCAGGCAGGGCTGGGAATGTCCCCTGCCCGAAACCCTGGGGCCCTGCTGCCGGTTAGTGTGGACAGTACTAAGATAGATGGCGGTCTCTGTGACCCAATGCCCCACTTCTCCTTGCTCATCTTCCGGAGGGAGGGGAAAGCAGTCAGTATGGGCAGATGAGGGTATCCAGTAAGGCCTAAGGCCTTACCACTAGGCTGGAGCCGTTTATTGGCCTTGCTGGATTTTGCCACCATCCGTGCACCATTGGGAAGCTCCAACTCTGGTCCCAGCTATCCAGAGACACTGCCTCCGACCCCTGCAGGGATGTGGTCTGCCAAACTCCTGCTAAACTTTGGCAAAGCTCCCAGCAAGGACAGGCTTTTAGCTAATGAAGCCGGCCTGGGCGTGTTGGCAGCCCATTAAACTGCTGTTCAAACATGTTCTGCTGGCATTCAGTGGGTGCTGGTGCAGCAACAGCCAAGACAAACTGATTCCTTTCTCCTCCTGCCTCTGTGTACTGGGCTCAATCCTTTGAGCACCAACACCAAGAATCACCCCAGAGCTTCCTGCTCTGCAGTAAAGTCACATTGCACAGCAGTGTTCTCATCAAACACCATCACAGCACAAAATGCTTTCCCACAAATTCATCGGAAAGAGCATCAGGCCAAACAAGTCATATCACACCGTTCCAGAGTAGTCACCATATTACCCTACTGCTGCCATGATACAACAGCCCTATAGAAAAGCTTGTCTGCCATCAAACTTCCACTGTGCTATTGGAGAGATCAGAAGGGTTGTTCTTGCTTAGCAGTGATGCCCAGTCATAATCAAAAGCAGGTCTGTTATGAGCCAAAGGTGAGGCAGCAGACTATGTGTCCCACCAAGGGGGGCGGTGTGGGAAACATAACCCACAAGGCACACTCCACCCATAAGGGGAGTTCATCAGCACAAGCCCTTTTGTGCTAGAGCTGTGGATTGTGAACAGGAGCTGTGCGGAGGCATTGCAGTGCTCTGTGGTTTCTCAACGCAGAATTTTGGGCTCTGATGTGGCTGTTCTCCTTTAGAGTAACATTTCAATTTGTGGAATTGCTCCCATAAAATACCTAGCAAAACAGACCAACTACAGAAATCATAGAATCATAGAATGTTTTTCATTTCTTTAATGAGGTACGATCTGCATAAGATTTACCTTTTTAGAAAGCAGCATGCCAAACAATGGCACATTATGGGATGTGGCGTGGACAGCACAGCATTCTCACACAATTTTCTGCAGCAGATAAGCATGAAAAATCTGCCTTTTCTTTAGCACACCCTATGAAAATATGGTCCTGCCACATTGCAGTTTTCCCACAATGCTCTGCCACATCACCTGAACTTTTCTTCCCGTGAGATGTAGCAATGTGTCAATCCATTCATGCTCGCCTGCTGTCGCATTGGGACATGGGCTGACTGCAGCATTGCAATAAAGCAACCAAAGGTGGAAACAGCTCAGTGGACCAATGCAGCACGAGGGGAGCAATTTGTAATCCTGCTGTCAATAAAACATTACAGAGCAAGATGTGAAGGGAAACCTCCCTTGCCATAACTGCAGTCCCAACACTTTTTGCCACATTCCCTACAAACAAAGGAGACAGAGATGGAAAAGAGGGTTAGATGGTATTTTAATGGCATGTCTGAATCTTATGCTTGGGATTCCCTATGTCTTTTTCTTTACAGAAAGTAGCCATAAGGGATCCAGATTAGAAGAATGGCATCCACCCTTTTCCCTGATGAAAATCACTAGAGACAGACTGACAATGTTTGGTTGCCGCTGGTCATGTGACAAACAGAAGAGAGTGCACAGTGGCAACCCATTCACCAAGTTGCATGACGGGCACAGAAGTGACTAGTGGAAGGTGGCTTAAGTGGGGGACAGACAAAGCACTCATTACATCTTTACTTTCTTTTACATCCTCTGCATTTTTCGTGGGTTGTCTGAAATTCTTTGGCAAGCCGCAAGTGGCCCACGGGCCAAATGTTGTGCAGACCTGTTCTAGACCGTCTGCTGCTTTGCCCATTTAAAAAATGTTCTTCAATCCTCCCACCTTGTTGACTTCACACTGGCCCCCTTTGACACTTCCAGTCCCCCCCCCCCAGCTGCCCTCAAACCTCCCCCCTTTTTAAATCAGCAGACGTTAGTTGCACTATGACTCCAGGGCATCTGGCTCTCCCTATATAACTCTGCTTATGTGTAAACTTGTTGTTTAAGGAAGAAAAATAGACACGCACAAATATTAAAAGCAAGAGGTAGAGACTCCAGACAGATCCTGACTTTTAGGGCAGGGAATACAATCAGGAATCGGGTCGCCTACTCACCACTAACAGCTGCCACCAAAAACTTAAGACGGCTGTGGATGTCTCTCTTTACTCCTGATGCCACTGGTGCCTCTTGCTCCCTCAGGAGTCACCCTCCCCTTTCTTGCTAGTCCTCTTCCCTCCCTTTACCTCACAGTTGGCCAAAGATGTATTTGCAGCCCCAAGAGCGAATGCAGAAGGAAAGGGGGAAATAACCACTGTCCTCACTTACTCCTTACTCCACTCACGTACATGCATGCACCTACTTGCCACCACCACCAGCCAGCTCCACCAAATGCCAGTCAGTCCAGTAGCAAAAGAGAGTGAGCCTGCTCTCCCAGGAGCACTGTTCCATGGCGCCCAAGGGCAAACTTCTCTCCCCACTTTTCTAAAGTATAAAGATATGCTAAGCCTTTGCTCATTTCCACCAAATTACACCAACAGGAAGTACATGGGAGTGGCTACATCACCAAGAAGCAGTGCTATTTTCTATAAAAAGAGGTGCCAGAACTCACCAGGAACACCTCCCTTGTTCTCTCGTAATGGCAATGACTCCCACCTGAGAGGTGCCAGAACTCAGTTCCAGCAAGTTCCAGCTGAAAAAAGCCCTGTCAATAAGTGAATTTAAGTTGGCACACTGCCAGGACACCCTAGCACTCCAGCACAAAGAAAAGGGGATTTAAATAAAACGCTGGAACATTTGGATCTGAAAAGTTACGGGGGGGTTGGGCGGAAGCTACAAACTACACATGGATTGCAACAGTTGCCATTTGACCATCCAGAAAGTTTTAAGGGTGCCTAAAAGACAACAGAGACAGAGCCTGTCTAATGTTCAAGGAGAGGGAATTCCAAAGGGCAGGTGCCACAACACTAAAGGCCTGATTCCTACATTGTGCACAATGGACCTCCTGATAACATGGTACCTGCAGGAGGCCCTCACCTGAAGAGCACAGTGATGGCCTGGACATATGCAGGATGAGATTCTCTTTCAGGTATCCTGGTTCTGCGTATGGCTGTAAATCATAATGCCCTGTGGACTGTCCTTCTGAAAATTGGCTGCCCAGATAAATTTGTGAACATCATTCAGCTCCTCCATGATAATATGACCACAACAATCGCAGATAACAATCGCAGATAACCATTCACAGTGGGATCAGGTGCCCCAACTCTGTTCATTATTTTCATTGCCATGATCCTACACTTTGTCGAAGCGAAACTCCCCACCGGAGTAGATATCATATATCGAACAGATGGAAAGAAAGCTCTTCAATCTGAGCAGGCTGAAAGCAAAGAGTAAGGTTACCGTAACTTCCGTCATAGAGCTTCAGTATGCTGATGACAACGTAGTGTGCGCATGCTCAGAGGATGATTTCCAAACCATCCTAAATATCTTTACAGAAGCTTAAGAAAAGCTTGGCCTATCACTCAACATCCAAAAAAACCAAAGTGCTGCACCAGCAAACATTGGAAAATGTCGATCACTTCTCCTACCTAGGCAGTTATCTTTCCACAAGGGCCAACATTGATGCCGAAATCCAGCATCGCCTGAGCTCTGCAAGTGCAGCTTTCTCCCGATTGAAGTGCAGAGTGTTTCAGGACTGGAATATTCGCAGGGAAACCAAAATGCTTGTTTACAAAGCTATTGTACTACCAACCTTACTATATGCTTGTGAAATATGGACCACTTATAAATGCCATCTCCAGCTCCTTGAAAGATTCCATCAACAGTGTCTCTGAAAAAATTTACACATCACTTGGGAAGACAGGCGAGCTAATATCAGTGTACTGGAAGAAGCAAAGATCACCAGTGTTGAAGCAATGATTCTTCAACAGCCAACTTCGTTGGACTGGTCATGTTATTCGAATGCCTAATGATCGTCTTCCAAAGCAACTACTCTATTACGAACTTAAAAATGGAAAGCGTAATGCTCGTGGTCAACAAAAGGGGTTCAAAGACTGTCTCAAGGCAAATCTTTAAAAATGTAGTATAAACACTGACAACTGGGAAACACTGGCCTGCGAGAGCTCCAGTTAGAGAACAGCCTTTACCAAAGGTGCCATGGGCTTTGAAGACACTCAAACTCAGGATGCAAGGGAGAAACGTGCTAAGAGGAAGGCACGTTTGGCAATTCCACACCGTAATCAACTCCTGCCTGGGAACCAATGTCCCCACTGTGGAAGGACGTGTGAATCCAGAACTGGCCCCCACAGTCACTTATGGACCCATTGTTAAAACTGTGTTTATGGAACACAATCTTACTCGGCTACAAGTGATCACTAAAGAAGAAGAAGAAGTATACACCAAAACCAGCACCTTGAATTTATCCCAGTAGGTAACTGGCAACCAGAGCAATTCGTTCAATAGTGGGGCAACATGTTGGCGATATTCTGCCTTTATTAGAAGGTTAGACTTCTACCTGACTTTATTTAGGAGGTTAGGCATGAAAGGTGTAGCTTTGGGCAAGTTCTCTACTGTCAGGGTTGCATTATCTCTCACCTCCCACATAGAAATTTTGTACCAGCCTTGTATTTAAGCACTTGTCCAGTTGCCACAGGTGATAAAGTACTTCATGCACAGTCTTTGCCCAGTAAGAGCTGTTCGACAGTGGAATTTGCTGCCAAGGAGTGTGGTGGAGTCTCCTTCTTTGGAGGTCTTTAAGCAGAGGCTTGACAACCATATGTCAGGAGTGCTCTGATGGTGTTTCCTGCTTGGCAGGGGGTTGGACTCGATGGCCCTTGTGGTCTCTTCCAACTCTATGATTCTATGATTCATGCTGGTGACTCCACTGAGTTCTATGGATGTGGGTGAGAATGCTCTGTCCCTCTTCAAGCACAGAAGCCAAGAGGGCTGCCAGAGGAGGGAAGCCTCAACTTCCACACCAGCACAGTATTACAAACAGCAGCTGCAATGGGGACTCCATCTCCTCAGCCAGCCCCCAGCAGGCTAATAAGTATTTTTGCAGGCTAGTAAGTATTGTGGAGTTTGGGGGGGGGGCAGGGACTTCTTTACAAGACTCACAGTTGTTAAGAGTCTAGCTGCACTAAATTGATTTTATATGACTTTTAGCAGTCATGGCCTACTCCCAAAGAATCCTGGGAACTGGAATTTGGTAAAGGAGCTGGGGATTCTGTCAGAGTTGTCTAGCATAGCCCCATCCATCCCTGCCCTCTCCCCACAGTTGCAATTCCCCCAGTTCTTGGGAATGACTATTAAGCCAGATTTAAAGTATGTGGTGTAGATAAACCCATACAATGTATGTGTATTCCCAGAATATGCTGTGTGTACATATGCACATGCTTTGGTGTATGGGAGATGTGTGTGTGAAGGTGGCCATGTTCACAACTGGCATGGAGGCCCCGGGGCCGAAAAGCTTAGACACCCATGCCTTACAACTGCTTCTGAAGCCCTCTATTCCTAGCAGCTGCTGGAAAATCTGGAAATCTGGCTTCCTCAACTTACCAGGCACCATTCCCAATGGCCAGAAATTAAAATACATAATCCTAATTCTTACCAGGAGCAATTCCTAAACGTTAATCACAGTAAGCCTCCCCAAGGGAAGAACATTATATTTGAGCACACCCTAAATATAATTAAAGAAAAACCAGGGAGGTTTCCTTGCTGCTAGCTCTTACCCATGAAGTGCTTTAGGACTCTGAAGTGGAGAACTCTGGGGACAGAACAGTCGTCATTTTACCCCCTAAAGAAAGCAGTCTCAAGTCATCTTGGCTTTACTTCCCACCCACAACTTTGCCCCACCCCTACCCAGCTGCTCATCCAACTTCATGGAGGAAATAGGAGCACAACTCAGGCACATCCTAAAAGTTGACAACAGAAGCCAAGCGCTTAAGCAGTAACTTCCCTGCCCTTGCTCCAATCCATAGGATTTAATTCCCTTGACTAAGCTTGGAATAGAAAGAAATATTTTCCCTAGTTAAACCAGAAAGTAATTACTGCTCGTGTGCATGCATGAACACAACACACACATTTTAGTGTGGATATACAGTAGTTGATTTTATCTGTATCAATATCTGTATATACCTTGGCACTAGACTTTCCAGGTGTATTTTGCTTTTACAAGAGAACAGTTGAAAGCTTACCAGTTTATTCATTAATACAATTCGTCGTTCAACTACTTGGGAGAGCCTCACCAATCAGGGACCTCAGATACTGTGGGAGAAGTGACACAAGATACACAACGAAGCACAGTCTTTGCCCCAAAGAACTGACAGTCTCGATATATAGAGACTCCCACACTCCCAAAGTGCAGATATAGTCTTAGAGTGATGAAGTTATCCGCATGACTAAGTCAGCAGCAAAGTGAAGAATCTGATCTTGGTATTTTGAGTACAGGAAGACCATTTTGCTTCCATGCTAAGGGCTCAAAAGGTTGTCCACAGTATTTTGAGAGACTCACAACTGAAATTGCCACTGTTGTGCAGAAATCCACCTGTAGCCCTACCCTCAGGGAATAGTCTCTTTTGTCAGCAAAATAGCCAACACAAAATAGCTCTTACAAGGCCAATCTGCAGCTGGGAAAATATAGACATAATCTGAAAACCATGGGGATAATGTTACTTTGCCAAGAAAAGCTCAACAACATTTGTGTCTGGATTTTCACTTTTTGAAATATGGCAACCCCACCTTTATGGTACAAATGAATTCCATGTCACTGGAAGTGCAAACAACAGTGAGAGACTGTGGGATGCCCACAGACCACAGCATTCCTATTCTGCATATTGTGCTTCCCCTCTTCCTCTCCCCTCTGCCATCTTGGTCTCTAGTACCCGGGAGTTGGAGTCAGCATTCCTAATATTTTTGCTACAGGAGGAGCCAACACAGATCCCAGGACCAATGCAACTTTCCTGGCACATCCAATTTGCAACTGAATGTGACCATATCAGCGGTGACCAAGCTTAGGCAAAAAGGGGTTGCCCTTAACGATGCAAAGGTAAAGCGGCCCAACGTGGCAGAGGGGTGTAGTGGTTAGAGGTCCTGGCTTCAGCCCACCAATTAGCCACAGAGTTCTTGGGGTGGCTTCCCCAAGGGCTATTTTTCAGTCTAAGCTATTTCATCGGGGTGTTGTGAGGACAAAATGAGGAAGCTGCAGGAAATCTATGTAGGCCAATTCCACATTACTTAGACGGGGTAAGAAATGTAATAAATGAAACAAATTTTAAAAAAGATCTTGTGACCCAATGGCAGCTTTTGAATGGGATCAAGAGGTAAAGGCTACATGTTATAATCTTTTCTTAGCTCTGTCGTAGTCACTAACTACTTCCCACTCACCTGCACTACAGCTGGGACTAGAACAGATGAGTGCTTTGCACCCCACACGTGTCGGAGCCCCAAGCTGCTTCATTCCATGTCATTTTTTAACTGGACTAGATTGCACTGAATAGAAAATTTCCCACTGCCTATGCCAGAGATACAGCCATGCCACTCTACCCTCCACCCAAGAGATGGTCCAAGCCCACACAACATGTGGCCCACAAAGCTGAACACAGTCCATCCACCATACAAAGCCCAGCTTCGTTGGTTAGCATAGTGGAGCATCTGACTGGGCCCATGCACTGACCAGAGGGCCTATGGCCAGTCAGAGCTCCCAAAACAAACCACTGATACCCTGCATCTCTCAGGACCCTGTTGATGCCACAGTCTCCCTTGGGCATGATTTCCTCTTACACACACTACATGCCCTGGTGGCCTGGCATGGGGCACATGGGGGAAATCAGCCAAATAGAACTGAGCAGCTTCCCAAGAAGGAGACAGAGCATGTGGCAGAGACAGGCTGGCAGTGGCAAGGAGGAAAAGCAACAGTTCCTTCTCTACAGAGTTGGGCCAGCCTAGGCCTCCCTTTTTATTTTCTGTACTTATTTTCTGCACTCCCCTCCCCAAGACTGTGGCAGCGGCGGCAATCCCTGATAGTGCTGGGAAAGGAGCAGTGAATCCCAGGCTGGCCAGTCCAGCACTGCTGCAACCACCCTCTTGCCGCCCATACCAGGCTTCTCATAGATATGTGTATTGGGGGGAAGGGGCACTGGAGCTCTCTTGCCCAGGCCTTGCCAAAACCACAGGGGCCTCCCAGGGCCTCACTGAATTTACTGTGTTTCTTGATTTGCCTAGGAAAGTATAAAAACAGCAATTGTCAAGCACCTGACTGAGCACCTAATATATGGGTGGCAGCTTGTGTGTGGCTTGCTGGATTGCAAACTGTACCCCCTGCCAGGACTCCTCTTACCCCTCCTTGATCTCTGCATTGGGAGGTTTTTAACGCTTGATGTTTTTCCTATGTTTTTAGATATGCTTTAAGCCACCCAGAGTGGCTGGGGAAACCCAGCCAGATGGGTGGGGTATAATAATAATAATAATAATAATAATAATAATAATAATAATAATATTCTCTTATCCCTCCTTCATTTTCCATGCATCATGTCTGCTTTAATTCCTAAGCCAGTGGGCAGAGATCAAGGTTATTTACTTGTTCAATGAAAAGCAATAGGTGCTTGATGAGTATTTATATGTTTTACTAATAATGTGTATATTATTATCAATAGCATTGTTTTCATTATTATTAACCTTACTCAAGAAGTAATACATCAATGCCTGATATTTTAAGACTACGGGAATCTGATTTAAATCAAAGCATGCTTCCTTAGCCATTCCACATCCTGCTGTATGCCATTCTATCTGTGATCTAAGGAAATACAACCCTTCTCCCATGGGCAAGGACACCTTTCTCTGCCCTGTCCATTGGTTCCCACAAGTGTGTGTTCAGTCCAAGCCACATCCAGGTATTAACCCTTTCTCCATGGAGGAAAAGATCCAAACTCAGAAATTTATCCAGGGAGACCACACATAAGAAACCACGCAGGTCTCTGGGTGGGATGGGAGCAATCAGGGTGGGTGGGTGGACATAACGGGAAGAGAGGGAAAGGTGGGGGAGGGGAGATAGGGAATGTGTTTTTCTTTTTCTTAAAAGAAACAGTGCAACTGACCTGACAGTTCTTGAATTTTCCCCATCCGACCTGCAAAACAAAGAGACAAGAATGGTCAGTGCGAGATTATGATTCAGGTCACCGGAAGGTAAAGTGGTGTGGTGTGGGTGAGGGTTCAGAAGAAAAGAGTTTTGTATTAGAAAATGGTCACACCCAGACTTCAAGGAGACACACAATGACAAAGATGGATTTGCTGGGGTAAGAGTGGGTCTGTTTTTCTTTAGTATTAAAATTGGAGTCCTTCTGGCAAAGAAATTTTGGGGAATGGTTTATGAGAAATTTAAAAAAATATTTACTCACTTTTCTTAAGAAGCCAGAAGCCTTTCTTTTAGCAATAATAGGGGAAGAGATTCCAAAGAATGTTTAAAATCTATTTTGTTAGCGGCCACAAGAATAGTTTATGCAAAGTACTGGAAGGAGGAGGCAACTCCGACAAAGGACCAATGGTTGCATAAACTAATAGAATGTGTGGAATTAGCAGGTTTAATGGCCAAAATAAGAAACTGGGATAAGGAAAAAATAAGGAGTGAGTAGGATTGTTTTGGAAAATATTTAAAAAGTTACTTTCCAGGTGGGATGAACTTAGGACCAGCAAAGGACAAGATACTGTAAATGAATAGTGAGGAAGAAAAAGGGTGGAAAGTCTATTGGGGATGCAGAAATCCAAAGAATATGAACTAGAATGTCACTGAAGGATAGATTGGGGAGCCCATACAGACTGGATACATAAATCCATGTTTATAAATGTGTGCAACTTTAAATTTGAAAATGCATAAATATAACTACTATTATTTAAAAAATAAAATTGGAGTCCTTTAATTGGAGATTAGGGGTGAATAATGGGGATAATCAACTTCTGTAGCTTCCCCTCAAAGCCCACCTGTAATGAGCTGAAAAAAGTTGGTTGTGGTTTTCTTAGCAGCAGCATAGCATGTGCTACCAGCGCCTGGGGCAGGCACACTGGGGTGCAGAGCAGCGGGGCACATTGGAGGGAGCCCTGCCCTCGTCACTGACACCGCGGCTTCAGATCAGGCTGATGGGGCTGATCTGAAAGGCACACACGCTGCCCGGCAGCCCTGCCTGGCTCTGAGGGGGGCCGGATTTACGTATAAGCTAAACAAGCCATAGCTTAGGGCCCCACTCTCTTGTGCCCCCCCCAAAAAAATTCAATATTAATATACTTCTTCTTAATTGTATTTCAGTTCAACAATTACTTTGATAAAATACATGTTTGGTTACGTGCAAATGGCTTTAGGTCCCTAAATTACCATATAGCATATATTCAACACAAAAAACAGTGACAATTGTTGTTGACAAAGGACAGCTGGACACATAAAGGGCCCCAATACCTTCAGGAGCTCCTTAGGGCCTCATCAAACCTAAATCCGGCCCTGGGTGGGACTGTCGGATCCCAGCCTGGCAAAGCGGCAGGGGGGGCGCACGCCTGAGCCAGAGCCTAGCGGAGGAGGGGGGCAGTGATGCCGCCACAGACTCCCCCCCACTTCTGCCCCTGGGGGGTGCCCTCTTCCTCCCTCCTTGGTGGCTGGTGGTGGCAGCACCCTTCCCCTCCCTCCTGGCCGGCCCAGGGGGGGGCCCAGGCAGGTGTCCCTTCGCTGGCCATAAGGAGACGGAGGCATCACTGCCCCCCCCCCCCAGCCCGGAAGGCTGCAACCTCTCTCTCTCTCTGGCTCTAGCTTCGATGACGGAGCCTGTTGTGGGGAGACCTGGTTGTGCCCCCTCAAAAAAGCGTGCGGGGGGGGCATGGCTTCCCCAGCCCCTCCCCACGCTAGGCCACTGTTTCCGTGAAACCACACACACAAACGCCGCACACACACACAAGCCCCAGTTTTGTACACAGAGGCAAACATTTCGCCTCCTTCAAAAAGGCAACTGCCATGCATAGTACAGTTTGTCAAGGGTGGGGGGAAAGGATCACAATTTCACAGTAGAAGGTAATCTCCATGCCAAAAAATAATGATATTTTGGGGGGAAATGTCATGTCCTCCCCACACCTCAAGAAACAGTTTTTAAAAATAGCTCCATGGAAATTTTGCTATATAACTGAACTTGAAATTTTGGCACAACCTCATTCTCTACACCCAATCCCAATCCGTAGCTACTTTAATTCCATGGTTCCTTCACCTCAAAATCCTAATGTGTGATCCCTCTGCTGCCTGGACTTCTGGCCTACCTGATGACTCCAGCAGCCATTAAGAGGTGTAAGAGGAGTATATTTTTACCAGCAAACCAAACACATTTGGGTCAACAGAGTATCTTTATAGAACTGGCAAAGTGATAAATGTTATATGGGAATTAGGAGTCAGTGGCACACAAAGGAACCTCCATAGGAGAGGTACCATATTATGGTGCATAATCTTTTCACTCTCCTCTCGATTTGGGCCTGTACCCAGTGGCGGAGCTTCATGCTCCAGCACCAGGGGGCGGAGAGCAGGCAGGGGCAGGGCTGGCGCGTGTCCTGGGGGCGGGGCATGCCGCCTGCAGGGCATGGCGCCCAGCACAGGCAGGGGGCAGCCGCGATGGCACCCCACTGGGATTGTGCTGCCAGGGGCAGTGCGCTCCCCCCCCCCACTCCTCTTCCTCCACCAGTGCCTGTACCTAGGGACACAGGTGGTGCTGTGGTCTAAACTACTGAACCTCTTGGGCTTGCTGATCAGAAAGTCAGCAGTTCAAATCTGTATGACGGGGTGAGCTCCTGTTGCTCTGTCCCAGCTTCTGCCAACCTAGCAATTTGAAAGCTCACCAGCGCAAGTAGATAAATAGGTACCGCTGAAGCGAGAAGGTAAATGGCATTTCTGTGTGCTCTGGCACTCGTCATGGTGTCCTGTTGCGTGAGAAGCAGTTTAGTCCTGCTGGCCACATGACCCAGAAAGCTGTCTGTGGACAAACGCCGGCTCCCCCAGCCTGAAGCGAGATGAGTGCCGCACCCCATAGTTGCCTTTGACTGGACTTAACCGTCCAGGGGTCCTTTACCTTTACCTTAAGGGACTACGGACTAAAGTTACTCATGTAAGGTTAAGAAGTGGGGGTCAGATTTTAGCCAATGTGGAAAGGAAAAGCACTGCACTATATCAGCATTTTCAGCTCCAAATTTCTGATTCTGTGTCAACATTCAGCAAAGCAGGCACCCCTGGGCAAATGTGCATAAGTTCTTTAAGGATATCCTACCACCCATAATGAAACCCTCACCTGGTTGCATTCAATACTTTGAGCAGGACCCACTGAAATTAATGGACATGAATAACAGAAGTTCCTCAATTTCAGTGTCTCTACTCTGGGTTTGACTAGTTGCAAACAGCTACTCAAGCTCCAAAGCCAGTTGATTTGCAGGCACACATTCAGAGTAAATAATAATTATTTAATAATAACTGCTTACTGTCAATGAAACGCAAGTTGATTGCTGTGAATTTCATGGTCACAGACTACCCAATCAAGCAGCCTTCCACTTGCTTTCTTCTCTGTTGTGCTCAATCAAGTGTCTTGATTATTTCTTGCAAATTCAGCATATACAGTCAGTGTCTCATCCCGTCCAGATCTCAACCCAGGGAATTTGTGGCCAGTGCTATTTTTCTAGGGGGGAAAATAAGTGTTGGAGCTCTCAATGAGCTCACCCTTGTGTTCTTATAACGGCAGTGGAGGCGCCAAAACTGAGTTCCAGCGAGTTTCAGCTGGGAAAAAAGCCTTACTTGTGGCCCTCCAGATATTGTTGAATTCCAGCTCCCATTAGCCTCAGACAATGTAGTCAATGTGGTCAGAGATGATGGGAGTTGTAATCCAGCAACAGATTCCCCACCTCTCTTGTTCTTGCATGTGTTTGGCATTGGAGCAGGGCTGGGGCAAGGGGTTGAATTTCCAAGTGCTCTTCACAATGGCTGGTACTATGGGCTGGATGCAGGGCAGGTGAAACCAATACCCAGGGGACAATACAATGCAGTGGTACCTCGGGTTAAGTACTTAATTCATTCCGGAGGTCCGTTCTTAACCTGAAACTGTTCTTAACCTGAAGCACCACTTTAGCTAATGGGGCCTCCTGCTGCTGCCGCACCGCCGGAGTCCAATTTCTGTTCTTATCCTGAAGCAAAGTTCTTAACCTGAAGCACTATTTCTGGGTTAGCGGAGTCTGTAACCTGAAGCGTATGTAACCTGAAGCGTATGTAACCTAAGGTACCACAGTATGTGACAGTATTATAATCTGGGAAAGAATTCTCTGAAAAAAGACAAGTGTTTTCAGAATGCTCAAATAAAGCTCACAAATACCAAACTGGTACCAAATCAAGCTGTGAGAAGTTCAGCTATCATTATTAAAAGCCTAAATACAAGTAGCCTTGTACTTTTACATAGCTATAATTATAACAAAATAAAGACAAATGCCATATCAACCTTCCCAGTACGTCTGCACTAACTGGTAGAAAACTGAAAGGTGGGAGCAAGGTTTACTTCATACTTCAGCGGAAGACTGCCTGTACATTTCCCCCCAACTGCACCCAAAAGGGCTGGTGTCTAATAGATCCTCCAAGTGTCCCTACTTTCCAGGGACAATCCCAGATTTACAGAAGCCGTCTCAGTTTCTGATTTGATCCCAGAATGCCCCGTTTTTCCTCAGAACGTCCATCGGAGAAATGTTGAAGTGTATGGTAGGACATCCCTATTTTCATCTGAGGGTATGGGAGTTATGCGATAATACAACCTTTAGAAGACATCTGAAGGCAACCTTGTATAGGGAAGTTTTAAAATATTTTATTATGTTTTTATATATGTTGGAAGCTGCCTGGGGCAACCCAGTCAGATAGACACAGTATAAATAAAATTAATAAACCCTGGGGGGCAGGGTTTCTGTTGAGGCAGGTGATTAGCTGTGGGAGGAGCGCACAGTTTGATCCATCTTTTAGATTTAGGGGAGCTAGTCTCAAACGTTTGTTGGGGGAGACCTAGGTTTTTTTGTGGGGGGAGTTATTTGTCCTGTCTTCACGCTTTTTATGATGGAGGACCGCTGTAGCCACCCCCAACGACACGTTCTCAAGATGGAGGGGGAGGGAACAGCTGCAGTCGCCTGCGGTTCCTGCGCAATGTTTGCCATCTTGCCAAAGGTTGCAGGCAGCTTTACCTGCAGCAATTGCATGTTGATTGCCCTCTTAAAAGACAAAGTCCAGCAACTGGAGGAACGTGTAGCTACGCTCCAAATAATTAGAGAGCTGGAGCTCTTCTTGGAAGCAACAGAGCACAACGTCTCCACCAAGGAGGAGACAGGGGACTCCCCTGACAAGGAGGCTAGTACACCAACACAGGAGCCAGATATATGGAGAAACGTGACTCAAAGAAATAGGAGGCCCAGGGTTCGCTCTGACTGTTTAGAAATACACAATCGCTTTGAGGTCCTCTCCCCTAGCATTGAAGACGAAGAGTAGACTCCATTTGAGGATCTCTCCCTCATTACAGTCGATCAGGTATATGAAGACGAGCAGCAAAGTCAGTCCTCAGGGAATGTGCAGGCGACCTTGGAACGGACAGCTCACGGAAGAACCCCGACCAAACCTAAGAGGAGGCGTGTAGTGGTGATGGGGGATTCCCTACTGAGGGGAACAGAAGCAGTGATCTGTGGGCCTGACAAGATGTCTCGGGAAGTGTGCTGTCTCCCCGGGGCTAAGATCCAAGATGTAACTGAATGACTGCAAGGAATCATAAAACCCACTGACAAATACCCCTTCCTCTTGGTTCATGTGGGAACCAATGACACTGCAAGCAATAGCCTCCAGAAGATCAAAAGAGACTACGAGGCTTTGGGCAGGAAATTGAAGCAATTAAATGCACAAATTGTCATCTCATCTGTCCTCCCAGTTGAACGACGTGGCCCAGGGAGAGAGGGAAAAATAGTGGAAGTGAACAGCTGGCTTCGCAAATGGTGTAAACAGGAACGGTTTGGATTATTGGATCACGGACTGCAGTTTCTTGAAGATGGACTTCTGGCAAGAGATGGGCTGCACCTCACAACGGTTGGGAGGAATGTTTTTGCCAAAAATCTCAGAAACCTCATCAGGAGGGCTTTAAACTGACTAATGTGGGGGAGGGAGACAGTGCTCCTGAAGGTAGGAGTCTATCAATTGATGAAGATGATCATCCAAATGTCATAGACCAAATGGAGCAAACAGCACGCAGACCTAGTGGTGGGAGGAAAAAATCCTTAAATAAGAGACACGGGGGAATGATTAATGGACTTCAATGTCTGTACACTAATGCGCAAAGCATGGGAAATAAACAAGATGAGCTTGAGCTCTTGGTACAGCAAACTAAATATGACATAATAGGCATCACTGAAACCTGGTGGGATAAGTCCCACGATTGGAATGTAATAATGGGGGGATACAATCTATTTCAGAGAAACAGACCAGACAAGAAAGGAGGAGGAGTGGCATTATATGTCAGGGATGTGTATACCTGTGAAGAGATCCAAGATTTAGAACCTCAAAGCCAAAGTGAGAGCATCTGGGTCAAAATGAAGGGAGAGAAGAATAACAGTGACCTCATTGTGGGAGTTTACTATAGATCCCCAAGCCAAACGGAGGACATAGATGATGCCTTCCTGGAACAGATGGCCAAGCATGCAAAAGGAAGGGAGATAGTAGTAATGGGGGACTTCAATTACCCGGATATTTGTTGGATGTCAAACTCAGCCAAGAGCATAAGGTCAAACAGATTCCTCACTGGCCTTGCAGACAACTTCATTGTCCAGAAAGTGGGAGAAGCAACAAGAGGAACAGCCATTTTAGATCTGGTCCTAACCAATGTTGATGACCTGGTTAGTGGGGTAGAAGTGGAAGGATCATTAGGCGTGAGTGATCATGCTCTTCTGAAGTTTACTATACAGCGGAAAGGAGCAGCCAAGCATACTAGGACTCAATTTCTTGACTTTAAGAAAGCCGACTTCATAAAACTTAGGGAAGTGCTGGGTGAGATCCCATGGACAGTAATACTAAAAGGAAAGGGAGTTCATGATGGCTGGGAGTTTGTTAAGAGGGAGATACTAAAAGCACAACGTCAGGCAATACCAATGAGACGGAAACATGGAAGGTGCCTAAAGAAGCCAGGGTGGCTATCTAAAGAACTTTTAACTGAGTTAAGATTAAAAAAGGATGTGTACAAAAAAATGGAAAAGGGGGGAAACCACCAAAGAGGAATTCAAACAAATAGCCAGCACGTGTAGACACAAAGTCAGAAAAGCTAAAGCACAGAATGAACTCAGGCTTGCTAGAGAGGTTAAAAGCAACAAAAAAGGCTTTTATGGGTATGTTCGTAGCAAAAGGAAGAACAAAGAAACAGTGGGGTCACTCAGAGGAGAAGATGGTGAAATGCAAACAGGGGACACAGAAAGGGCTGAACTCCTCAATGCCTTCTTTGCCTCAGTCTTCTCCGATAAAGAAAACAATGCCTGACCTGAAGAATTTGGAGCAAATGATTCAGCAAAGGAAACACAGCCCAGAATAACTAAGGAGATAGTACAAGAATACTTGGCTAGTTTAGATGTATCCAAGTCTCCAGGGCCAGATGAACTGCATCCAAGAGTATTAAAAGAACTGGCAGATGTGATCTCAGAACCACTGGCAGTCATCTTTGAGAATTCCTGGAGAACAGGCGAAGTCCCGGCAGACTGGAGGAGGGCAAATGTTGTCCCTATTTTCAAAAAGGGGAAAAGAGAGGACCCAAATAATTACCGCCCAGTCAGTCTGACATCAATACCAGGGAAGATTCTAGAGCAGATCATTAAGCAAACAGTCTGTGAGCACCTAGAAAGGAATGCTGTGATCACCAATAGTCAGCATGGATTTCTGAAAAGTAAGTCATGTCAGACTAACCTGATCTCGTTTTTTGACAGAATTACAAGCCTGGTAGATGAAGGGAACGCAGTGGATGTAGCCTGCCTTGATTTGACAAGGTGCCCCATGATATTCTTGTAAAGAAGCTGGTAAAATGCGGTCTTGACTATGCTACCACTCAGTGGATTTGTAACTGGCTGACTGACCGAAGCCAAAGGGTGCTCATCAATGGTTCCTCTTCATCCTGGAGAAGAGTGACTAGTGGGGTGCCACAGGGTTCTGTCTTGGGCCCGGTCTTATTCAACATCTTT
Organism: Podarcis pityusensis; assembly: GCF_964106645.2. NCBI lineage: Eukaryota > Metazoa > Chordata > Lepidosauria > Squamata > Lacertidae > Podarcis > Podarcis pityusensis. The sequence goes on from NC_138042.1 coordinate 2,292,486, forward strand.
ATCAACGACTTGGATGATGGACTCAAGGGCATCCTGATCAAATTTGAAGATGACACCAAACTGGGAGGGGTGGCTAACACCCCAGAGGACAGGATCACACTTCAAAATGACCTTGACAGATTAGAGAACTGGGCCAAAACAAACAAGATGAATTTTAACAGGGAGAAATGTAAAGTATTGCACTTGGGCAAAAAAAATGAGAGGCACAAATACAAGATGGGTGACACCTGGCTTGAGAGCAGTACATGTGAAAAGGATCTAGGAGTCTTGGTTGACCACAAACTTGACATGAGCCAACAGTGTGACGCGGCAGCTAAAAAAGCCAATGCAATTCTGGGCTGCATCAATAGGAGTATAGCATCTAGATCAAGAGAAGTAATAGTGCCACTGTATTCTGCTCTGGTCAGACCTCACCTGGAGTACTGTGTCCAGTTCTGGGCACCACAGTTCAAGAAGGACACTGACAAACTGGAACGTGTCCAGAGGAGGGCAACCAAAATGGTCAAAGGCCTGGAAACGATGCCTTGTGAGGAACGGCTAAGGGAGCTGGGCATGTTTAGCCTGGAGAAGAGGAGGTTAAGGGGTGATATGATAGCCATGTTCAAATATATCAAAGGATGTCACATAGAGGAGGGAGAAAGGTTGTTTTCTGCTGCTCCAGAGAAGCGGACACGGAGCAATGGATCCAAACTACAAGAAAGAAGATTCCACCTAAACATTAGGAAGAACTTCCTGACAGTAAGAGCTGTTGGACAGTGGAATTTGCTGCCAAGGAGTGTGGTGGAGTCTCCTTCTTTGGAGGTCTTTAAGCAGAGGCTTGACAACCATATGTCAGGAGTGCTCTGATGGTGTTTCCTGCTTGGCAGGGGGTTGGACTCAATGGCCCTTGTGGTCTCTTCCAACTCTATGATTCTAATAATAATAATAATAATAATAATAATAATAATAGAATAGGACATCCCTATTTTCACTGGAGAAATGTTAAGAGAGTATGGACTAAGGGCCAAACTTGATAAGATCCAGGAGTGGATCTGCCATCTCTTTTACTTTTTTTAAAGCAGCTTCTAAGGAGGCAGAACAGATCAAGGCTATAATGCTGAGGGCTATTAACTCTTTCCACTGCTACACCATTTCCCCAGTGTTTTTCCTATGATGCCAAGGGAACCTGGGCATGATTTACACTGGGGAAATAATGTAGTAGAAGACCCTTTCCCTAATACTGAAGTCCTGATCCAATTCACCTCTCCTCACCCACCTGTTTTTTTAAAAAATGGGAGATCACAGGCCTTTAACATCTCATCCCATTAGGGAGTTTCTCTTTCTTAATGAAAACTCTGGTAACCTTTAGATTGGATTACTGCAATGTGTTATATGTAGGGCTGTCTCTGTAGACAGTTTGGAAGCTTCAAGCTAGTGCAGAATTCAGTGGCCAGGTTGCTCATTGGGACGAGACTGTTTGGGTATATTATACTGATCCTGGTCCAACTGGACTGGCTGCCAGTTAGTTTCCGGGTGCAATTCAAAGTGCTGGTTTTGACCTATGAAGGCTTAAATAGCTCAGGACCGCAATACCTCAAGGATGCCTTCCCCCATCCTGGACCCTGCAATCATCATCTGAGGCCCTTCGTCATGTGCCTCCTCCACGAGAGGTTCAGAGGGTGAAGTTTTTGAATCCCTGCATTGTTAGGGGAAGACATGCATACTGATTTGCCAAAAACAAGAAACCCAAGTATATTAGAGCTCTTAAAAGGTCAGGGAACATTTGTTTCTAGTTTCATCATTTTTTTTTTTATTTAAAAAATCAGCCTCTCCAAAGCCAAGCCATGAAAATTAAAGAGCTAATTATTCCAGCTTTGAACAAAGGTAAGAATTTAAGCTGAGTCAGGACTCACTAGAGCATAGCATTAGAACCTATGTCTAGTGCCTTGGCTCTGTTGTGGAAATGGGAAGTAGTAACCTCTGGCTGTGCGCAGAGCATTTATCGCCATCAAGTAATCACAATCAGCTTCTAGATGCATGCGCTTAGAGACATTTTCACCACAGTGGGGCAGGGTGTGGCAGTGTGTCTGATTGAGAGCCTGCAGTTTTCCTTTTAGAAATTTGCTGGCCAAGTCTCCCTCAAAGAGACCCAGAGGTTAACCAGGCAATGGAACGCTAAATTGCAATGCCAGTGTACCACCACAGAGAAGTCACAACCCGCCTTGTTGTCGATGAGAAAGAGAACTGCACCTCTATGCAAGTCTCATGCCACCCCACTCCAATCTGAAGAGACACTTTTTTCCCTTTACATAAAAAGTGAAACTCACTGCAGGCTGATATCATCCCCCCTCCTCAATTTTCTTATCCCAGTAACATCCACCATATGGAAAATGATCTGAAAACGTTTCCTTCAGAGAGAGGTTACTGAGTACTGTAGCTGGCCACTCAGAAGCACCAGACACTCAGCCAGGCTAAGACATCATCTGGAGCTAGGCCATGGGATAGCTCAACAAACAACGCACAGGGCAGGGATATAGTAGCACAAGGCAAAGAGCCTTTCAGGGTGGAGCAGTAGCACCTCACAATATAAACTTTCACTCCTGTCCGCCAAAGGCCTGCCGCAAGCAGCAGTACTAAATCTGTTCTCCAGGCGACTTTCAGCTATTGAAATTGAAGTATTGAACTTGGGCTTCTTGTTTGTCCCCACCCCCCAATATAATTTTTTTCAGATGTGGGTGGATTTATATAAACTTTTAAGTTTAATAAAGCGTAAGGCATATTTTGGGAATGAATCTTCTCAGACCGTCAGCCATTTTCGACTGAAGTCCCATTTCACACCACCAGTACTGGACCCCACTATCCAGACTTTTCAAAACACCATTTTGCAGGAGATTTCTCAGTTAAATGAATTCTTAACAATATGTCTAAGGCACAGAAAACAGTTTTGAGGAGTTTATCACAGGATGGGATAATCATTAAACTGGCTGAAAAATCTACAGGATTTAAAAGTTGAGGCACCAAGAATGTGATCTATTTGATAGAATGATTGACATTTGGTATATATTGGTGCCATGTCTCACCAGCTGAAAACCCGCATCTTATAACATCATTCTCAGATCCGAGGTAAAATTAAAAAGCCCCATTAGTGGAACATTTTATTCAACATAATCATACATGTGATGAATTTTGGGTTTTTTGTAATAAAACAGAATTGCTAGACGCAGTTGACTGGGAGTAACATCACCAGACGACTTGCCCAAATGGAATCCAAGTATTTTTACACATTTACATTAGCTCCACAGAGTTTGAATTCATCCATAGAGTTTCCAGGATTTGTTTGATTGATTTCAGCTGAGCTTGTGAGGAGTTCCCTACTTCACTTTTAAATATGTGAGCCTGGTCAGCATTGCCCAAGGAAGGGTAACAAATAGAAGACTGAAGAACCTCTTTCTGTTCTTCCCTTGGGAGATATGCCTATAGGGACAGGGATGTTCTCCTGGTTTTCCATACAAGTGTTGGTGGTTGGTATTAGTTCTACATACCTTTTATGATTAAATTAGTAATTTTGTCGTTTTGTTCTATCTTTATAGATTTGCTCATTTTTCTAAACTATTGATTGTATATTGTTTAGATTCATTGTAGAGGTAATCTGTTGTTTTTGTCCATGGAGTTTTCTTGGCAGGGATACTGGAGTGGCTTGCCGGTTCCTGCTCCAGGTGGATCACTTGGAACTAAAGAACCTCTTAATGAGGGTGAAAGAGGAGAGTGCAAAATGTGGTCTGAAGCTCAACATAAAAAAAATGAAGATCATGGCCACTGGGCCCATCAACTCCTGGCAAATAGAAGGGGAAGAAATGGAGGCAGTGAGAGAATTTACAATACTTTCTTGGGCTCCATGATCGCTGCAGATGGTGACAACAGTCACGAATTTAAAAGACGCCTGCTTCTTGGGAGAAAAGTGATGATAATCCTAGCATCTTAAAAAGCAGAGACATCACCTTGCCAACAAAGGTCCGTATAGTAAAAGCTATGGTTTTCCCAGTAGTGATGTATGGAAGTGAGAGCTGGACCATAAAGAAGGCTGATCGCCGAAGAATTGATGCTTTTGAATTCTGGTGCTGGAGGAGACTCTTGAGAGTCCCATGGACTGCAAGAAGATCAAACCTCTCCATTCTGAAGGAAATCAGCCCTGAGTGCTCACTGGAAGGACAGATCCTGAAGCTGAGGCTCCAATACTTTGGCCACCTCATGAGAAGAGAAGACTCCCTAGAAAAGGCCCGGATGCTGGGAAATATTGAGGGCACAAGGAGAAGGGGACGACAGAGGACGAGATGGTTGGACAGTGTTCTCGAAGCTACCAGCATGAGTTTGACCAAACTGCGGGAGGCAGTGGAAGACAGGAGTGCCTGGCGTGCTCTGGTCCAGGGGGTCACGAAGAGGCGGACACGACTAAACAACAACAGGTAATCTATAATGAATGCATTCTCACTGAAATTCAACCATTCCATATGGCAACAGAGATTGACTGTAATTCTGTTTTATCTTATCTGCTCAATGATTAAGCCCCTTTGTGGGAAGAAACGCTGATTGTAGCAGAACAGCATCTGGGTGTTGACTCACGAGTTGATGTTGCTTCTACCAAATACACGAGTGACTGTAAAGAAAAAGACTACCACTGGAATTTATTTGTTTGCTTGTTTATACTCCTTATTGTGGAGCAGTTGCCCTTGGTGATATATTTTTGTGTGACATGGGATAAGTCAGGCAGTCTCCTCTTTCTTTGGGATGCAGCTAGACAATGCCCCCATCCACTCTGCCCCCGCCAAGTCAGTTCCTCTGAGCAGATGAAGGACAGTTTTCTTTCAGCCCCAGAGGCTTCCTTGACGCTTGCTTCACACAAGAGAAGCAGGAGGAGGAGGAAGAGCTAGCAGGCAGCCCGTCAGCAGCTGAGATTCTCACTCGCAGTCCTGGGCTAATGCAAAACAGCTCCACCAAACAAGACTTTGCTGGCTGCACTGCAAAGCGAGGCGCTTGCTTACCACCTAACTTGCTCCTTTCCCTCTGTCTGACTGCAGGTTTGAGTTTGAACCGAAGATTCATTTGAAGAACCAAAACAAGTCACGTGACATAGTTGTCTCTGTCTGTCTTTCTCCACCCCCAGTCCTTTGATTGGAGAATATTCTGCTCTTGGCCTAAGGCACAAGAGCTTCTACTGGCAAGCAGAAGAACAGCCCTGTTTCGGGGGCCCTTCCTGCTCCCTTAGGTCTTTCACCACGCTTACTATGGAGTTCCCAACAAATTACTTGCACACACAAAAATTGTTTGATTAATCAACTTGCAAGCCACAGAAGTTTAAAACAGCACATTTACTATTTTCTTTTCCCCTTGGCTTATTTTGAGCCAGCAGAACAAGCCGGTGCAGCTCTTGACTGGGGACGGCACATCAGATGGCGCAGAGGAGGGGCAGCATGTCTGAAAGCTCATCCCTCCTATATAACACAGAGAAAGGAGCAGGTCAAAGAGATGGTTTTCAGTCCAAGAACAATTGTGGCAGTTTCTTTTGGGAACAGAATAATTTCTAAGACAACAACTGAATAGCAGGGGCTTTCCTCCTGGATTTGGAGCAAATTAATGGACACTCTGAATCCCAAATCAGGAAATCAGCAAGTGGTGCCAAGCCTTCCTCTTGCTCCTTATCCACACACAGATCTAGTTTATGGAAAGAGCCACTAAGCTGCTCCTGCTGAGTCTCTGGACCCAACTGACGGGGTTACAGGAGGCTGATTTCCTAGGAACAGGTGCTGGAGTGGCAGGGGAAGAAGCTCTCGCTGCACCCCTCAACTACCCAGCAAAGGCCTGCTGTCCTGACACATACCAGCAGCACCATCTGCTTCTGGCTTCCAGCCTCCACGAGGACGCAAAAAGAATTCGCCAACTTGTTAACCAACGGGAACTCAACTGCAGCTCCTTACCCAGATCTGCCTTGGGAGCAGCTGCGTAGGAAATGTCATTAAGGAACAAGGGGGTGCTGGCAGGGAAGCCAGTGATCCGGCCTGGCACTGCAATGATCTGCTGGATGCTGCAGCAGTGCCAAAAAGGGCACGCGAGGCTACAGCCTGCCTTATCTGTTCCCCAAGGGCCATGTTCACTTCCACTCCACAGGCTGATTATGCAGCCAGACACTGATCTCTGCTAGGGACTCTGTCAGGGAGAAAATTGACAAAGTGTGCCCTGTGTAGGAAGCGGGGGAGGAAAACAAAACACAGCATTGCCAGTTATGGGCTCTAAAAATAAAGGCTTACCTGCCCCCCCCTCCAAATATAGGCTTCTGTTCTTCCTTCCTTTCCCTGGGACTCTGCTGCTTCCTTCATGCTTAAGCTTCCCAGCTCTAGAACAAGGAGGATTGCAACACCCCAGGTAGACAAAATAAGGCATTAAGACCTGCACCAGCAATTGGTACTTCCAGGAAGCTGGGGAAGAGACTGACCACCTTTGCCACCCTCACCATTTGCCTTTTGCTGCTGTCAGCCTCCTCTGGGGTAAGGATATGGGAGCCAGCTGTATGTATTTAAGCCAGGCTCCATGGAATGCAAGAAGAACACTACCAGGAACTTGATTGCCAGTTAACTCTTGTTTAGCTTCGTACATAAACTTAAACTTAGATTGTTTTGTGTGTGTGCAATAATGAATTTGTGCTGTTTGTTAAATTGCTGCTTTTTGTCAGTTTTTAATTTACCGACATGCTCTGTATATGGCATATTTGTCTTCTAATGTTTTGCATGTTTGCTGTAAGCCACTTTGGGCACAGCTAATTGTGGAAAAGCAGCATATAGGTAAACTCAAATCAACAGATCAAAATGTTTTTGCTCCTGAAAGTGGCAGATGAGGGCTCTCGTGTGATAACAGTCCTCTTCTCTCAAAGCTCTCATTGCAGGATGAGGAATATCTCGCAGTTGGGGGCGGGGGGAGAGACAAATATAGATGTAATATGCAAGGGCTAAATTAACCCTCTGTGCTAGTTAGAGCCAGCAGGCTTTCTGGCATTGGCTACCCGCAAACAACAAATACGCACATACATAAACGTACAGGCTGTTGGAGCTGCACTCATCAGGCTGGTCAGAACTGATGACATTTCACACAGCCCCAGGGAGCAAGCAGCAGCATCTTGGTGTCAGCAAACTGGGGTTTCCTGGCAACCCTCCAAACTCTGTCACAGAGGGGGACTGGCTGCTTTAAAAAAATAATAGAGTAGATTTTTTTAAAAAAATAGTGCCCAGAGCCAGTCAACCAGCTGCCCAATCTGGAGCTCTGTTCAATAGTCAAACCCTCCCTAAAAAGTCACAGCCTTATTCACTGTCCCCAAGGCTGCCAGTCTGTGCACCAACTGAGACAGGGTTGGACCCAGCACCTCCTAAATGAGAAAAGTCACCTGAATAGGTTGCTCCCAATCCAGCTGGCCCCCTAAATCAGGATTAGCACACTGGATCCCAGTAACACATCCTTAAGAACATGCCCTGTGAAGTGGCTGCTCCTTCACACCTTTGATGCTCAAAGTATCTACTTGCAAATAATTTGTAATTCAATATCTGTTGAGATGATATTCCCAAAACTGCTGCAATTGTTTCAGGATATTTAGCCAATATTTTTAAGCAATTTTAAAACTACTTAATTGTACTTAATAGTGGCTACTGAGTCTTCTATATGTTTTATGTGTTTAAAATGTCTGGATTACCAATGTTTTATGGATGGGTTTTTTATCCTCTTTTATGATTTCCTTGTCTCAGTTATGCCAATAAAGCCTGAATGAATCGGGGTGCATGAAGGATAGATCTCCAGTGTTCTGAGTGAGAAACTGATCCTAGCAGTGTAAACAGCAAGCTCAGCCCAGGAACAAGTATGAAAGCTGTAGACCTTACAAGTGCAGCATGACAGTGAGGTTGTGTATATAAATGACGAAGGCAACTCCCATCAGCCACAGCCAGGTTGTCTTCTTGGAAAAGGTGGGCTTCCCCATATTCTCAGTGTGCATTTGGTATGAAAACAGGAGTCTAACTTGTATAAGTGGTTGAATGTATGGGAGCCAAGGGGTGCCAGTTGATGCTATTATAAGGTTGCTCATGTCAGTGTTGATTGCTCTCTGTATACACCAGGGGCTCCGCCAACCGCATCGCAGTCCCATCCCGCTGCGGCCCAGCACTCCCCTGCTGCAAATCAAACCTTACTGTCCCCATCGCAGCCAGTCATCCAGCTGCAACAGAGATACACTCTGATTGAAAATGACAGGGAGAATTCAAAAGCTACCACATAGCAGCAGCAAGGGAGGGGAATGGGATACAGCAGTTGGCCAGCAACAGCTACAAAAGCACACACACACTCCATCCTGGATAGTGCATGAATTGTAAGGATGAGGAACCTGTGGCCCTCCAGATGAAGCTGGACCACAGCTCCCACCATCCCTGAGGACTGACCATGCTGGCTGAGGCTGCTGGGAGTTTGAGAGCAACAACATCTGGAAGGCCACCAGTTCCCCATCCTAGTGGGCAGACACAGAGGAAGCCCAAGCAGTCTACCTGCATCGTTTCCCATGTAAGGAGTGCCTTCAAACCGAGAAGCCACCCTTGACAATGTCACATGTGGCATACAGGAAACTGCCAACAAATCCTACCCCACTTCCCTCAGAAGTCAGGGTTTGGAATGCTATGCTGACCTCAACAAAACCGGACATTGTAATCTAGTATGACTACTTCCTGCCACCTCAGTCCCATACACCTGTTGTTTTCATCACCAGCCAGCTCCTTAGTCTTAGTTAACTCGTTTCATTACATTACTACATATGGAAATAATTTTTTTTAAAAAAACAGATGCACTCTTCAGACATTTCCCACCCACACAGATGCATACACTAAAAATGTGGCAGGGGAACCAGGCTCACTGATCTTGCCGCTGACGTTGGTGCATCTGCTACCTCCAATCCCTGAACTCCATTATCTTCAGCATAAAAGGCCCTGCAACACATCTACACACAATCAGACTTCCTGAGTGTGTGGAAGATGCACCCCAGTGATGGGAAGCCTGTCGCCTTCCAGTTGTTGCTGGATCTCAGCTCCCATCATCCCATCAGCACTGGCCACACTGGCTGAAGCTGAGAGGCACTGAAGTCCAATGGTGGCTGGAGGGTCACAGGTTTCCCTACACGCAGGCTCTGTACACATACAGTTGTAGACACAAATAGGCTCTTTTTATACATTCCACAACCCACTTAACACACGGAGATCAGGCAACAGTGGCAGTGGGTATGACAAACTCAGCAGTGGGATCAGCAGCCATGGTCCTCTTCCATAGGGCCAGGCGATATCTGGTTTCCAAGATCGTGATATACTGTATCACCAGCTAAACATTGTGATATATCGATATATCACAATGTCTGAAATAAGGATGGAGCTGACCACATCTATTGCAGGCTAACTGTTCTACAAACAGGAACCCAAACTTTGGCTTTAGCAAAGGCATTTGAGGCCAAGGTAAGTTTACCACTTACAAATACAATTGAATTTAAGATAAGCTAGCTGTCAGTGAGGTGCAGTGTAGTGGCTTAGGGTGTCGGTATAGGTCTGGAGAGACCAAGGTTTAAATCTTCATTTAGCTGTGATGCTCACTGGGTGATGTTGGCTGAATATACAACATACATTCAAAGCACATTATTGAGGGTGCTGGGAATTGTAGCTCTGGGGGTAAACCGGTTCCCAAGATTCTTTGGAGTAAGTCATGTGCTTTAAATGTTGGTGTATAGGCAGCTAATCCTCTAACCTACCTCACAAAGTTGTGAGGATGAAATGGGGGGCAGGGAAGCATATGCACTGCCTTGGTTTCCTTCAAGGAAAATATAAATGTGATAAATTTGTTGCATATTATTTTCTGTGTCTAATTCTATGCCTACTTAGTTTACTTATGCTTTATTAACAAAACATATAATTTCATGTTTGCCTTTGGTGATGAGGCAAAGTCTGCGCTTTCCTTGGAGTGTTGTGGGGGGATTCTTCCAAGGGAAGATCCTGTAATCAGGGATGGCAAGAGACCTTGGCCTGGAGTAAGAGCAGCAGGTGCTGCAGAGGCAATTGGCCATCCCACTAAGTGAGCCTCCAGCTGCAGTCTAAAGTGGTCCAGCACAGACACAGATTTGCCACCGCAGTGATAACCAGGCCAGCGAGGTTCCAGCAGCCCAGATTATTCACCCTGTCCATAACTCCACTAGTCACTCAAATTATGGCTCAGTGGCAATGCAATATATTATTATTATTATTATTATTATTATTATTATTATTATTATTGTAATCCACTCTTCATTTGTAGTATTCAGGGCAGTTCACAGCATAAAATCAGAGATCAATTTAGATTACAATCCTATACCCATGTGCCTGAAGTAAGCCCCACTTACTCAATGGAATTTAGACCATGTCAACCTCTTTAACCTTATTTATAACTAAGGGCTGATACCCAGTTTGTGTATGAGGACTCATCAAGACTTCCTTTTGCACCATGCTTTCCAGGCATAAGTTCGGACTTTAAAGCTCCATGTCCCAGCATGTGGTTTTGTTTTTTGTTTTTGTCCCAGAGCTTTCCCCCTGGGAAAACTTATGTTTTACTGCTGAATCAGAGCAAACAGCAATTGGGTTTTCCATGAATTGCTGTTTGCTCCAATTCAGTGGTAAAATACAGGTTTTCCCGGGGAAAGTGCCAGGTGGGGGGGGGGCTCAAACATAGAGCTTAAAAAGGCCGGACCTGTGCTTAGAAATGTAGCACAAAAGGAAGTCTTGATAAGCTCTGAAAGGTACAAGAAGAGAACTTGCCATCAGCACTGGGATGTTGCCTAGATGAAACAATCTGGGAATGGATTTCAGGGCTGATGGGGCAAAGAAATAAAATCCTTAGAAGTAACTTTTACATACAAATATTAACTAACACCAAAACCTACACACTTGGCTGCACTTCAAGTCCTACTGATGACTTCTGAGAAAACACACTTAGGATCATATTGTAAACCTCATCAATGCTAAGGAAATTACTCTTGTCCCTTTTAACAGACTGCTCATGAATGAACCTAACCTGATGAGCAGAAAAAATATTGTCAACCCCCCTGGACTAGTTGTGGACCCTCTTGCAAATGACCCATGTTACAAATCCTGTAAGAAGTGTAAAAATAACTTACACAAGAGTAGTTTTTTCTATTAAATACATGTATATATTGTTAAGCTTTCAGTGAAAACACCTTTCTGAATGTCTGAAGAAAGAAGAGGACTGTTGCCTGAAATGAAATATGAAAACTTACAATTTAATGAACATCCTTACTGCTATGTGTTGAAGAGAGTTAAGCTTAGGAGTGGTAAATCAATGTCTGGGCTGTACCACTTTAGACTGCTGAACTGGACTGATAAAATGCTGCTCCATATTTATTTGTCATTTTTGAAAAATCCCTCCACGTAGAAAGCAGGCATGTCAAAGCGAAAGCTAGCTTAGAAGCCTTCTCCTTGACAGATTTATTTTATAAATAGAATTTCTGTGTGGGTGGAGGGTCATTCCATCATGCAAGTCCACACCAACAGTCTGAAGTGAGACAGTCCCAATAGGTTCACCACCTCAATGAGAACTAGGCCTTGTAATTTACCTCTCAGGACATAAGAACTTCTAATGCTAGCAGTTGCCCCAACTGGAGAGTACCAAATCTTTCCCCTCAAGGGTCTTCCCATTGGGGCTGTACAAAGAGAGCCATTAGTAACTGATGGGATGATGGTAGTTGCCATCCAAATCATCTGAAGGGCACCCAATTTGCAAAGGCTGCCCTGTTGCTGAAAACAGTTCGGCTGCGGGCCCTGACTCAAATGAAGATCCTGTGTACAACTTAAAAGCCCCAAACCATTATCATCACACAGTAATCCTCCTCTTTGCCTGCCACACAGCTTCAATCTCAGACTTTTCCTCTCACCGCTTCCCCCTCTTGGAATAATTTCAAGTGTTAAAAAAAGAGGCCCAAATTTGAGACAACCCACATGTCTTCTCCAGTCTTCCTAAACAGCTCCTTAGGGCTGGTTTTCTCTTTCAGATGATTTCCAATGCATGCTTCGCTTCCTTACTCAGGAGTAAACCAGTAGGACTTATTTCCAGGTAAACCTACAGACAAGTTTTTAAAAGAAGCAGGCACTCTCGCCAAGTGGTTTGGGAAAGGGTGGGGCTGTTTGCAAAGAGATGTATTGTTTTATTAAGATGCAGAAAGCAGCTGCTTGCTGGAGAGACAGCTGGGGGAACAGCTGCTGAGCAAGCTCCCAAGAGTGCCCAACACTGCCTTCATGCACAGAGCTGCAGCACAGGGTGAAATGACCTACACTGCAACCCGACACTAATGCCCTAGAGGAAGCTTTGATGTGCAGCTACTGGAGTCTGTGTTTGTGAGACAAGTGGCAGTAAGAACATTGGGGAAATGTATGTGAAGCACTATCCTGCCACAGTTCTGCAACAAGCGAAGGCAATGATAACTCCCCAAGAGCCAAAGAGAAAAGTTCCTACACCCCAGCAAGATCCTACCAACTAAAAAGCACACTCATATCTGCAAGTATGAGCCAGAAGGCTCCAGAGACAAGCACTATGCTTAAGGTAATTCCAAGGTGTGAGGATGGCTCTTTCTGTGGGTCTGGTCTGTGCTTACTCATTCATGCAAAGCATCACTTGATGTTCCAGTCACCCCTGGGTGAACATGCATGTGTGAAATAGCCCCTAGGTCTGCTGCTAGTTAGGACCCTTGTGCAGATAACTAAGAAAGGCCACAGAATTTACATGCTGAGGAGTATAGTCATGGGGACACTCAGCAACATTCACCTGTTTTCTTCCTCCTTGATCTAGGAAACTGAACTGGCACAGAACTTTTAGAAATTAATTATTGAGAGCCAGGGTGGTATAGTGGTTAGAACTAGGACCTGGGAAAGACAAGGGTTCAAATCCCCCCTCAACCATGAAGTTCACTGGGTGACCTTGGGCCAGTCACTGTATCTCAACCTAACCTACCTCACAGGGTTGTTGTGGGGATTAAATGAGGAGGGGGAGAACCATCTACACCACTTTGAGCTCCCTGGAGAAAAAAGTGGGATAGAAATGCAATCAATGATGGTGATGGCTGGGGAAGGGGGACAGAGGAAGGGGGAAAGGGGGCATTCTGTAAGGTCTTCTTAGCCTGGCAAACACCGCTGAAGCCTCTGCCTGGATCCCTCAGAACACAGTGCTGCTAGGCCTGGGAGGGTTGTTAATGTTACCTGTGGCATATTTCCATGGATGCAGACAGGGCTGACTCTATCTCTCAGGAAGAACAGACAGAACATCATTCTGACAGAGTACACTAGAGCAGTAGCGTTCAAGCAGTGCTTACCTCTCCGGAAGCTGCACAAAAGTGCAGTTTTTTACACTGCTTCTGATATATGTGGCTCCCTGCATGAAGTAAGAGTACAATCTAGATTCCTCCCTAATGTTACAATTGGTTTCTGGGACATGATCTCACCTAAGGCCACATTAGATATTACGCTACATGTGTGACTGCTGCCAAAAGCAGCCACTACACATCCACTTTTTCTATGATATAGCACTTACTCATGTCTATGATATCCCTGTTTCTTCCTCCCTTCAGTGTCATAGTTTGCTATCGGCAAGAGCTGGGGATATACAGAACATAATGTTGTCAGGAGATGGGTAAGTTCCCCTAGATACAGTACAGAGGGGTTTCTGGTGCCTATCTGCCTTAATGGAGGCAGCCCCCCACAACACCGCAGGGATCAAAGGCGAAGGAAAACAAGAATGATAGAGGGTAAATCGTTTTTGGACATTCCTCCCAGGGAAGGGTGGAGCAGGCTTCACTCACAGTCTCAGTACCTGGCTCTCGTTCTGGCATGTAATGCAGGGGGCAGGGAGGCACTGAGTGCAAAAAGCACTTTGCCTAGTGAAACCCTCCTACGCCGGCATTAAGAAGCAGAGGTTCTCTTGTTAATTGCATTTCTAATTGGCTTTAAGGTCAGGCACACTCCAAGAGAAGATATTGTCATCAGAACTGCAGAATTATCCAGCTGCATTGATCTGAGCTTTGGAACTGAGAAAAGATTTTATTCGGTGTGGGCGGTGGATGGCGGAGAGGGGAGCCTCTGGTTTCCTGTTTACTTTGAGCTTCTTTATTAATTATTTGGCAAACTTCTCCAGACGCAAAATTTTAAAGATGTAAAATGAGGTTGGTTTGCAGTATGGAATAAAACTTGTGATTAAAAGAACAGTTAGCTGTGTGTGGTTTAAAGAGATGGAAGGAAGGGAGAGCTCTAATGCTGGAATGGATTATCTTGGGAAATTAGAGTGGATACCTTCTCTACCATCCCCTCTTAAAAACAACAGAGAAGAGATATAACTCAAGTGAACTTTGGCCAAAATGCAGTTGTAAAGATGAAAGGAATTTGGGGGTGCAAACACGTGAGGCACAGAGACGTTGGTGGTTATTAATTAAAATGAAGTACTCCAAGATCCCCTGTGGCAGAAGTTGGATCCCTCTTTCTCAGGCTGTAGAAACTTCAAGACTGAGTAGTGAGAAAGGTGGACTGTTGGAGTATGTTGCTGTCTGAAAACACCGAGCAAGATGAGAGCACAATGGGAGGGAGCTAGTGAAATATTTTGAGAATTCTCATCGGTGGAAGAAGATTGGAAGAAATTTAAAGATTATTTACAGAAATATTGCAAAATTAATGAATGTTAGAGTGATGTTGGATTGAAGTTAAGTGGCTTCTAGCTGTACAGGCGTTAAAGTTATAAATATATCAAGATTAAGGATTAAGATTAAAAAGGTCAAAAGAATGGAAAAATTGGTTTTTAATAGGTAAAAACTTAATGTTATAATATATTAAGATTAAGGATTGAGATTAAAAAGGAGAGAAAGAAATTGCTGGACTAACAAACTGAATTGGAATACAAAAGAGGGAGGTATGAGGAGGTCCGGGAAACAAGTAAATGTAAAAGAAGTCATGAAAAGACGGAATTGTTTTTAACTGTTTTTTCTTTTTTCCTTTTGTATTTTGTATTGTGTATTTCTCTTTTTATTCTTAAATTTTTCTTTTTTATTAATGTGATTCTTTTTTTGTGTGAAACTTTAATAAATATTATTTTTTTAAAAAAACATTTTGAGAATTCTCCAGGATTATAGCCGCACCCCAGTTAAGATGAGAGACAACAGCAGTTGGAGGGCAGCAAAGGCCAAGGACTTCATAACTGGACATATTGAGGCTGACACACGCAGAGAAAAGGAAAATAATTAGAGCACCTCATTTGAAATCCTATGAAAAGTTAGATAATAACACGAATAGTAATCGTTAAAAATGCAGCCGTTATCTTAATGATTAATATACCAACTGAAATGTAATTAGAAGTTAATGAAAAATATGAACTGCAGCAATATAAGAACTGGACAAAAACATTGATCAAGGAGTGCGGGAAACTACTTTTATTAAATTGTATAAATTTTGAATTAATTGAATTATTTTGATTCAAATCTGTATAATTGGCAAAAGTGTGGTAATATTGGGCAAATATTGGAAATCTAATAAAAAGTTATTATTATTATTTTAAAAAGATGCAGTACAGAGGATAGAGGGCATTAAATGAACGGCTGCCACTCTTGGCAACAGGAATACTTTTAGTGCAATATGAAACTTGTCCCTTTTCTCAGCAACCTGCAGCGGGTCCTACACACCAGCCTGTTGTTGAGACTTAAATATGTCTGGCTGGCCACATGGTGGTCCTCGCAGAAACGGCAATCATGTGACAACCAGTTCCTAACCTTGATTTGTAGGAATGCTGCGAGTCAGGGTGCCACCTTGATTACATTAGTTGCAATCCTAATATCAATGAATGATGTTGTCTGCATCACAACACTGTCTTCTCACCTAGAGGGACAGAAGAAAGGGAACAAGGGAGATGTGCAAGGAAGAGCATCAACCTGCTACCAACATCCACTTTTGGCCCGCTGCACCTGTGGTTGGGAGTGCAGAGCAGATCCCACAGACTGACGCAGATCAACATAGCTGCAGCACTAGCCAGAACTGTAGGCTCCTTGCCTGAGATCTGGCCAGAGTCTCCCAGAAAATCTGGCCTTAAATCATTCCTAACTCTCCCTGCCTCTCTCACAGCACTGACTCTGGGGCTAGTGGTTCTGCAGCTCACCAGAATTACGTAATGCAAACATACTCTTCAGCATTCCCCAGAAATATCTGATGAGCCATGCACACAATTGGGAGGGGCCATTGGGCAGGCTAGCTATTGCTCCCTTCTCGCTTTTACTCACATGCCTAGACATTTCTGTCTCACAGTATGAGACAAACGGCTTTTGTAACTCTGCTTATGCACCTAGGCTAAGAAACAAGCAGGGCAGACTTTATATCGAGAACAGTTAGTTCCCTGGCTTCCCAAGCACAGACTTACAATTGCCTCCAGAGTGGACCGCAACCGTTTTTCCAATTGATGGCTGGCAGTGGAGTGAGAAAAATCAATCCCAGAGAAGCTTTCAACAACCACATGTTTTCATCCCATGCAGCAAACCGCGATGGACTGATGGGAAAATACATTCCCTTCCAATCTCCCTCAGGTGGAAGAGGTGAAAAAATTGGCTGGGCTACCACCATCTTCTGGGGCTGACAAATGGGCGGCATTGGAAGACCACTGCTCTCTTCCAAGTGCCGGGAAAGAAGTATATTCCTATACTGCTTTGTTGAGTGATCAAAGCATTTGCATACCATCTCTCACTACTCTGTACAACAACCTTGTTAAGGTAGGCCAGTGTTAATATCATCCCCGTATTACAGAGGGAGGGCTGAGGTATGACAGTTTGCTTAAGACCACTCAGCGATGAGAACTGAATTAAAGGCTTTTGGATACACAGATCACACATCCTACTCAGCCACTATGCTGCACCAGCTCCAGCTACTAGCGACCTTAGAGGCAGGGGCGTGAAGGGAGCGGTGCTCAGTTTCCAGCTCAAATGCAAAAAACAGAGTAAAGGCTGTAGGCCAGAGCAGGTGCCTCTAGCCACTTCTGGTTTTTTACCAGCAAGGAGAAGAGGCTCAGAGAACCCACCCACCTCTCCAGGCTCTCAAAAACCGCCTCCCTGGTGTCGGTAGCGAGTGGGCGGGAATGGCAAGACACATTTGTGCTGGTTTTAAGTCATTTGCAGCATCAAACCACTTTGCTAATTTCTATCCAGGAGAAGGAGGCGGGGATGAGGAGGGAGAGAGAAAGAACACACTGCTGGATTCGTCAATTCCCACCCCACACAGCCTCTCCTGCTGCCATTTCCAAAGCAGATCCCAAAGCTTTCAGGGCTAACTGCATCCTAATCTCTTCAGCCAAAACTCGTGGGCAACTAGAACATATCCTGTCCTGGAGATCAACTTCCCAGGTACAGTGATTTAGTTCAAACACCCCCATATCCCCCCAAACAGAAGGCATCAGCATCAAAGCAGGGGGTGCTGTTGGAGGAGATCAGATGCACTAGTAACAATGTGGGGAGGGGGAGAGAGGAGGGGGAGCCTTAGCAAAGAGGACATGGGCCTGAGGGCTGAAATAAACAGGTGTGCCTCTTCAAACAGTCTGCTTCAGAACAACTCCTGCACCAATGTTCAAAGGGTGGAGAAATGCCGGCTTCCAATCTCGCCTGTTTTGCAGGCTCCTTAGGAAAGTCAGTTCTCTCAATCTCCCCTCCCCCCAAGTCTTCAGTACATGAAAAATACTTCTGACCTACCTTACATGGCAATTGTAAGGACTGTTGACAAGAAAGAGTCTTATAACACCATACAGAGTATCAAATATATTACGACATGCATTTTCGTAAGCTAACGTAGGAAACTGTCATTGGTCTATCCAGCTCAGACCCTGACTAGCTGCAGCTCCCTGGAGGTTTCCACTAAGGGGTCTTTCCCAGCCTGACCTGGACCTGCCAAAGGTTGTGCCTGGGGTCCTCTGACTGCACACAAAGAATGTGCTTTACCACTGAGGAGCAGGTGGAAACTTTTAAGCCCCAGGTGCCAAGTGTGCAATTATTTCAACATGGTTCTTACCAAGTGCATCTGGAACAGGGATGGGCAATCTGTGGCTCGCCATAGATTTTTTTGACTCCCCCATCATTCCTGACAATTGGCCATGCTGGCTGGGGAGGGGAGCTGAACTCCAGTAACACAGAGAGAACCACCAGCTCCCTATTCTTGGAGCAAGAAGGTGATGTGAGCCAAGGGGGCAGGGGGACACGAATCCTGTTCTCTTCCAGAGTTGATGTACCAGGAACCCAGCAGTCCTGGTTCCTATATTTGTCACTCCAAGTCATTTAATCCTACTCTTTCTCCCCTAGGCACTTAGAAGGCATGATTCCTACACACTCCACAAATCAGCAGGTACCTCATCCCCCCAATATTCTTTTCTCAGTCCCTGAACTCAATACTCAGTACATAACACTGGGCAACCCATGCGAAATCATTTCACACCCACACATGCACATCCCTCAAGCATCAGTTCAGACCCTCACCGCTCATCATAGCAATGGTACACTCGGTAGCAACACTACTTTTTTGGATGTAACCCTTAAGCCACATTTCAGCAAGATCTGGGGGCTGGGAGGATCCAGTCCCTGTCCTAAGCAGTAGCTTTTTCCTGTCAACCACCCCACTAGTGAAAACTATGCCAATGGGCTGGTTCTTAGGGATTACTCAGAGGGAAGGGGGCTTTTATACATGTGTGTGTGTGTGTGTATCAGGGATGGGGAAACCTGTGCCCCCCAGATGTTGCTAGACTCCAACTTCCACCAATTCTGAACTCTGGCATGGGGCCTGGGCATCTCAAGGGTTACAAGTTCCCCATCCCTAGTGTATGTACACCACATACACATCCCTATTAAGCAGAAGCAAAAGGCCCTGCCTAACATCATGCCAAACCAAATAGCTAGAAGGAAACACTAAAGGGACCCTCTGTTAGAGACTGGCTATTGGGATTAACAGAAAAATCCTGTCACTTTCAGAGGCAGCTCTTTTCCCTTACACAGGACAGAGAAAATTCACTTTAGGATTCAGAAGGTTGCTGGGGGGGGGGGGCAGTTATGCAAATAAATATAAGTAGGACTTTAGCCCTGGATTTGTGTTTGCAATGGTGGGAGTCCTGAAATATGTGGAGGGAATCATCTAGGAGCACTAATACAAAAGAACCAGTTTTTCAAGGAGATTAAGTTAGGATCCACTGCACAGTTAAATCCCCAAAAAGTGGGGTGGGGAGAGCCATTTGGTATATTACAGAGTGAGAAAGATGCAGGACTGGCAGGAGAGCACATTCAGCAGTCCATTGCAGTTATAAGACCCCCCCCCCCCGCAGAGCAACTGGAAAGCAATTCTCCTAAAGGATGGTGGAAAGAAAAGGACCCAGGGCGGCAGGTGAGAGTAACACAGCATATCTACTGGCAGTAGCACAGAGCGGTATTGCTCTGTAGAGAGAGGTGAATTCTGGAATAAGGAAAAGCTGGCAAGGAGCAAAGAAATTGAGGCTGGTGTAAAACAGGAAGGGAAGAAACCCAGCTCAAGTATAGGGTCAGCAGGTTCTAGTCATGGGCGTAGCTAGGATTTTTCTTACAGGGCAGGCTTTTGTTTGGGGGAGCAGAACCCCCAGCTCCCCTCGGCTGCACCCCTGGTTCTGGCTGGAATGCCCTGATGGGTCTGCAGGGGTCTGCAGGGGAGAGCGATCCCAGACAGAGTCCAGTGCACACAGCAGGGAGCGAGGGTTCAAGAAGGAGGATGAATGAGACCTGACTCTAAGGATGGACACTGCCAGGCTAGCAAGGGATGGGTGCAGACTGGGATGCATGTGGTGGTGTTGGGAAATAACTGTGACTGCAACAAGACTCAAGAGGCCTAGATCAGAGGCAGCAGAGAAATGCAGAGCGGTTTCAGGAGGGCAGTCCCAGGACATATCTATGCTCCCCAAACCACCACACTTCACAATCCTAAAAAGCAAAAATGCACCCCAGGACCCCCTGCAATGCAATAAAGGGAGCCGGCCTCCATGACTCTGGCCGCCCGGCATCCACCAATTCCTATGGCCTCCCCAAGCGACTGCTTGTGCAATGAGAGTGGCCCTGGGGGCCGGCGGGGCTGCCGGGGGCCGGAGCAGCTCCTTACTTTCTCTGCAGCGTGGTGGCTGGGCTGGTGCTGGCGCTGGTGCTGTGGCCCCCTCCGGCTCCCGGGCTGGAGCTCCGCGACGCCCCCCGGCTCAGCTGCCCCCTCTCCCGCTCCCGGGGGGGCCGGGGGTACTCGTGCTCCTTCTCGCGCGCGGGGTGGCACTGCGGGGGCCGCTCTCGATGCAGCTGGCAGGCTTCCCGGTAGTGGCTCTCCCGGCTCGGGTACTGCCCGCCGTCCCGGTTTCCATAGTGCTGTAGCTCGCGCTCCTTGTCCCGGTTCGGATAGGGGTTCTGCCCTTCCCGGTCCGCCCGGCTTTGGTACTGGCTCTCGCGGTCTGCGCGGCTGGGGTACTGCACATCCCGCTCCGTGCGGCTCTCCCGGTTCGGATACTGCCCGTCGCGCTCGGCGCGGGTCTGGTAGTGGCTCTCTCTCTCCTTGGGGTGGTACTGCCCGTCGCGGTCGCGGTCGCGGTGCCGCTCTCGGTCCCTCTCGCCGTCGCGCAGGTCCCGGTTCTCCTGGCTCAGCTGCTCCAGCTGCCCCTCCAGCTCCTCGATCCGGCGCCGCTGCGTCTCCAGCAGCTTCTGCTGGTTCTCGATGATGTTGTTGAGCTCCAGCAGGTACTCCACGGCCCGGTTGGGGCTCTCGGCGCCGGGCGCCCCCGGGCCGCCCCCCGCTCCCCCGTCCATGGAGAGCGAGAGGAAGAGGGGCGCGCGGGCGCTTGGCGCGGCGCCCGGCGCCCGGCGCCTCCGGCTCCCGATCGCGGCGGAGGGCACCACCCCGCACCAGCTACGGACCCGCCCCGCGGCCCGCCGAGGGCTGCCGGGCTACGGACACCATCCTCCGGCGGGAGCCCCGCGGAAAGAGCGCGACCACGAGCCGCCGCCGCCGCCGCCGCCGCTGCAGAGGCACTGCGCACTGCGAGCGAGCGAGCGAGGGAGCGAGCGCGCCGCCCGGCGAGCCCAGGGCGAGCTCCAGCCCCGCGGGAGGGGCGAAGCCGGAGGGCGGCCGCCGCGCGTCCCGGCCTGGCCGACCCCAGCCCGGCCCGCCGCCGCCGCCGCCGCTGCAGGAGGCCCGAGCGGCCGGGAAGGGCTCCCGCTGCCCCTGCTCCCCGCGCGCGCCCCGGGAGGGAGGGGAGGTTGCGCGGAGTTGCGCTCCCGGGGCAAGCAAGTTTCCCCCGGCCCCTTCCGCCCCGCGCGCGGTGCCTTCAGCCGGGAGCCAAGGAAGCGGCCGCTCAGGGATGTGCTTCTTTGCCACTGTGCTCGTGGCATGGGAGGCTTCGCATTATTAGATGATCGCGCAATTTTAGACCTGCCCCTATAAATGGACGCCCCAAGTGCTGAAACGCAGCCCGGATGCAAGAGGAGCCCCTTGCTTCCAGCAGGACGCAAGCTGCAAAGGCACAGCGATAGACCCCCTTTCTTAGGGAAGAAGCGCCACTGAAAGCAACGGCGCTTACTCACGAATAGACATATATAGGTTTGCATTGCCCGTCGCAATGCACTTCAGCTGGAACAGGGCCATAATCCGTGAAGGCCTTTTCAGCACCAGTTTATGTGTGCACTAGGTAAAAAGGTAGAGGGCCCCTGGACGGTGAAGTCCCGTCAAAGGCGACTGTGGCGCTTGGCCACCATTTGGGTACAGTACTGCACACAGTTAAGTATGGAGGAGAGGAGGCAGTCTGTAAAAATGGGGCGGACGTGGATGTGAGCCACATTAGTCCCTTTCACACAGTGGCCTTGTTCTGAGTATGTTTAGTGTGTTGTGCCCCTTCCATTTCCACAGCAACACCCATATGATAGATGCAGAACTAAAGGCCAATAAATAATTTTCAGACAATGCTGAGATGTGTAACACCTTTATTGCAGACTTAAAGGAATAGGCAGATAAATTCATAACTTAGCATTTATACAGCAACTTTTAGGTGTCCAAAGTTCTTCACATACATTTGTCACAGACATCCTCTCCAACATACTTGTAACATAGGCCAGTAACAAAGATGGAAACTCAAGTCTGAGAGAATCATTGTTTACCTCACAGGACCTAGCTAGGTTGCAGCTGAAGTGAGATTTGAGCTTCCCGGCACCAACTCATAGGCTTAACTGTCCTGTGTGCATGCACACAAATATTGGTAACACTAGCCCAAGAAGTCTTTAAAGCAAAGAGAGAGAAGAAAAGCTGCTTCCTGGGGGTATTGGCAAGAGCTGAGCAGCAAAGAGCAGGAATGCATTGTTTCAACTCTTCTCCCCAGCCTAAATCCTCCTCTGCCCCTGCACAGCTTTCACCTCCAGGGGCATTTCAAGGGTGTGTTTGCCCTCACACTGGGTGGGAAGAACATGAGGCTTCCTCCACCACTGATTAGATGTATGATATGGTAGGAAGGGCAGTGCTGTTTTATGTCTTTGGGCCAATGCAAAATAGGCAGGAGAATTGTCAGTTAGGGGTTTTGCCTCCCTCAGATAGCAGGCTTCCCTTGGTCACAGCTTAGTGGTAGTGCATGCAGAATGCCCCAGGTTTGACCTGGGACATCTTCAGGTATGGCTGGGAAAGACTTCCATCTGAACCTCTGGAGAGCTGCTACCAGTCAGTGTAGAGGTTCTCAGGCTGGTCCACAGACCATTGGTGGTCCATGAGTTTCATTCAGGTCGTCTGTGGTCTGCCTGTAAAAATACATGTAAAAACTGTGCAGCATCCTGTCCCATGAAGCCTTCAAAACTAAAATCCAATTCAAGGAAGGAAGGTTAAAGAGGGGAACAATATAAATAGGATCAGCAACCCGCCCCCATACCATATTAACATTTAAATGAATGGAGGTTTGCATATACCAAGTTCTACTTTGGAAATAATTCAATAGCAGGATAACGGAATAAGCCAGCTAACACATGAATTCTGCAAGGATGCCAACCAACACAGAAAATATGGTTTTTGAAATGCATGTGGGATTGGGGGGGGCTGGCAGTCTTTGTCTCATCCACAGGGGAGCCCCCACCCCACCCCCACTGGTGAGCTGATCTGAGGAAGTGCGCAAACACAGTGGAACCAGGTTAGGTATTGCAATCTTTATTAGAACTAACATAGTTTTGCTAGAATCAAAGACTTCTGGTTCCTTTGCTATCAAATAAGGTAGGCAAGAAGAGAAACCATTTGAAGCTGCCTGTTTGATCCCCCAGATTTGTCAATGCAGCCAGACAGATATTCCCCTCCATTCCCAAGGGAGACAGCAGGATCAAAGCCCACTCAGCGTTACCTGCTTTCGTGCAGCAGCACCAAGAAGCATCAGGAAAAACATAATCTCCCAGACAAATGCAGACCTGAATGACAAGCTGAACCAGCTTTTTTTAGTGCATCACTAAGGAAGAGCATGCTAAGAGAGCCAGTGAGAGTCTTCTGCTTTTGTAGTTCACACTACTGGAAGAACTGGAAAATTTAGCCAGCTCCTTCATACAGTTTGCCCTGCATCCCCAAAGGGATGTGCACATAGGACAGGAGCTTCACCAACACAGATAACTGAAGCAAGACTAGCATTCTGCAGGGCCTGTTAGCAAAGAGAAGGTGGCTTTGCCATGCTGAGGCGTCCCTGGGCATGCTTAATGAATGAGCTCAGCTTAAAAATAACAATTTAAAAGATCTATAGTTTATTTTTGCACAGCATTTGACATCACTGGATACTCTGCAGAATACAGTATGGTTTTGGAGAGTCACTGAAAATGAACACACAGGTCTAAATTGCAAGCAATTTGGGCTATGGCACAAGAGGCTGCAGGTGGGGCCAGACATTTTGTTGCTTGAGATGGGAAATCCAAATGGCAACTCTATTTCGCTAATTCACATAGATCACCATCACCCAGGAGTGGAGTGGGGGTACAAGTGCCCTGCTCCAATTCACGGAAATGCAGTAGAAGCTCACCAATAACCCTCCTGTTCTCAATGGTGCCTGCAAGCTCAGGGCCACTTATCTTAGGGCCCCTTCTCAGAGGCAGGCTTGCACAAACCACTGGCAGCACACGAACTGAACTGGCCTCACAGCCGGCAACTCAGAGCAAGCAAAGTGCAGCAAGTCACACCAATGCACCTCAGGGTTTTGTTTTTTTAAAATAACCCTGCAAATCAGTTTTCCTGTTACAAATAATCCTCTAAGAATCATGAAAGTGTAGAGTTGGAAGGGACCCTGAGGGTCATCTAGTCCAGCCCCCGGCAATACAGGAATCTTAACTGAAGCATCCATGACAGATGACCATCCAACCTCTGCTTAAAAACCTCCAAGTTCTTCCTGCTGTTTAGTCAGAATCTCCTTTCTTGTAACTCAAATCCACTGGTTTGAGTCCCACCCTCCAGAGCAGGAGAAAACATCTTCTGTGTGATAGCCCTTTTGATATTTGAAGGTGGCTATCATATCTTTTCCAGGCTAAACAACTCCTTCGACCATTCCACATAAGGCTTGGTTTCCAGACCCTTGATCATCTTGCAACATAATAATAATAATAATAATAATAATAATAATAATAATTGAAAAACTCTGCCTCACAGTATTTTGAAGATCCATGGGCCCAATAATCACTATGGCTTGGTTTTCACCATGTACTTCGGCGTGGAGTGCAGCAATTCAGATTGCAGGGGGTCATATATTGAATACTATATATAAATTATTATTTATGGTAGGGATGCGGGTGGTGCTGTGGTCTAAACCACTGAGCCCCTTGGGCTTGCTGATCAGAAGGTCGGTGGTTCGAATCCCTGCGACGGGGTGAGCTCTCATTGCTCTGTCCCAGCTCCTGCCAACCCAGCAGTACAAAAGCACACCAGTGCAAGTAGATAAATAGGTACCACCATGGCAGGAAGGTAAACGGCGTTTCCGTGTGCTCTGGCACTTGTCACAGTGTCCTGTTGCACCAGAAGTGGTTTAGTCCTGCTGGCTACATGACCCAGAAAGCTGTCTGCGGACAAACACCAGCTCCCTCGGACTGAAAGTGAGATGAGCGCCACAACCCCATAGTCATCTATGGAGTTGACAACTTCCCCCATAGCTTTCTCTCAGTGGTAGCTCAGGCACAGCCTCTGCATAAGTTTATATATTTCCAGTGTTTCTTTAGCAAGGCTGCATTTCTTTCTAGCAAGAGGGAAGAAGATAAAAAAATTAGATGTTCCAGAATATGTGGGGTTCTAAAGTGCAACATGTAAATGACACTGACAGCCTGCATATTATACTTTCAAAGCGTATAACCCCCCCCCCCAAGAAACAAAGAAAAATCTGGTGAACAATAGTTTCTTAAGGGTGCTGGGAATTGTAGCTCTGTGATGGGTATACAACAGTTCCCAGGATTCAGGGTGTTTGTGTGCTTTAAATGGATACACAGCAACATGTGGAGTAATCTATCAGAAAGTTCTCACAACAAAATTGTGTTTAGCTACCTGTTGGACTTTGCCCCAGGAGTCAGATGTAGCTGCATTCCACTGCCTTTTTAACGAAGCCCAAGATCTGCCTCTCCCCACCCTTTTCTTAAACAGTGTGCACACACATACACACATACCAGTCATGGTTAAACAGTAAAAAAATGGCAAGAGAGGAAAACAGAGCTGAGAGGGAGCCAAATTCTCAGGCCAGGGAGGTGAGTGGGGTTTTGCAATGACTCAGGGCCTAGCTAACCCATAATCAGTACCAGGAGGTGCACTCACAGTGTGTGTGTGTGTGTGTGCGCGCGCACACACACACACACACACACACACTGCACCAAGATTGGAGCCCCTTGCTATAAATCAATGAGTAATGGAGACAGAGTCTGGTGGAGGATTCTGGTGGGCTTTGATGCCAAATGCCCTTAAAGAGAAGGAGATTTTAAAAAATAATAATGTATGTGTTGCTTAATGTTAAAAAAAGGCAGACAAGCCATTTATAAAGTGTAAAAACCCATTACACAGACATTAAAAGATGGTGTCTACGATGAGCCAAGGCAGCATCTTAGGTGACATGAAGTCTAGCTGGCTGACCGAAAGACTGCCTTGAGGGGCCTAATCCACCAAAAACTCTTGCTTGCACCAAATCTTGTGACACCTTAAATATGAACAAGTATTAGTATGGCATAGCTTTATTGAACTGGAGTCCAATAAACTTTTGCTATAATAAATTTGTTCATCTTTAAGGTGACACAAGACTCTGAAGTTATTTTTGCTGCAACACTCACACAGTTATTCCCCACCACCACCACCCCGTACTAGAAGCTCTCCTGAAAAGGCCCCAAGACTGAAATTAATTGAGCTGCAGGAAGAGTTCTCATTCACTTCAATTGAGATTTTGCAGGAGAATTCGCTGGTGACTTGGACCCGTGCTAACTTACTGAAGAGGAGGTTGCTCTTTGGCTCATCTACCTTAGTTACCAAAATACCTTGACCACAACATCCTGAACACTGTACCAGAACTACTTTGTGCCTTGCCTCTGATTGTGTCAAAAGGTCAAATTCCCTCACACACCCCATCCCCCTTCTTTGGGGAATGAGCCCACTTAGCAGCAGAGCAGTTTTGTTGTTATGGAAACAAGACACGTGGAGATTTTTAAAAATATCAGCTGTGCGAAAATAGAAGGGTGGGAAGCCACAAGACAATCAAGTCCCACCCAAAATAAGAGAGAGAAAGAGAGAGAGTAGATTGAGGCAGAGAGGACTTCTATTTGAGCCCACTGGATTTTAAAAGTCACCTTTCTTCTTCTTGAATGCTACTACCAGCCACCGCCTTTCTGTTGTTGATTCCCAGCACCAAGCAGGCACAGAGCAAGGGCAGCAGCTTCCTCTTGCTGCCTTTATTGGGGGGGGGGGGCAGGTTGAGCTCTTCCATGAAATAAGCGGCATCAAGTCGTCTCATCCCAAACCTTAGAGAATACAAGCTTCCTGTAAAAAACTGCAGCAAGAAGTTTCCAGGGCAACCTGGACTATGAGCAGCTCCTTGCCATGCCCTCTAAGTGCTGTGAGGGGACAGAGTTCGGGCCCAGCTAAGTGTCAACATGCAGACTTCTCCCTCTTCTCACCACCCAGCCCTTATTTTAAATAATCCCACCTCATTTCCTTAATAGGAGCAAGTAGTTCTTGACTCCCAGGCTCTCCTTGTGGTTCAGTAAAAAATATTTATGAGTTGGCTACACGGGCAAAAGTGCTGTTGTCTCAGTTCAAAAACCCTGAAGCCATATAGCAAAGGGATGTGGATTAAATTAAGAAGGCAAGAAAATGGGGAGAAGGGATTCTATATAACATTATAAATATCCTGCAGCTGACTGGGGTTCAGGTCTCATTGAGGAGGTCAGTCGACATGTGGGCTGTTGCAGCCTGGCCTCCTCTCCACTCTGCTAGTTACTGAGGTTTTTTAAGGAACAATGACTTTTTAAAAATGCAGCATTAAATCACCTGCAGTCCATGCTATACAGTCTGCAGGCAGGTTTCCCACCTGGGTAAGAACCAGACCAGATGCACTGGGCTTCTGGCACCCCCCTGCTTCTGCTGTACAAATACTGTAAGCCACACACCAGAATTCCCCCATGACAAGGATTCAGAGGGTGGGTGGATAGAAGAAGGTCTCTGTATACTAAGCAGAGAAACCCATAGCTCCTCACTCCCACCTCTCCCATCTGCCAAGGGGGCCAACTTGAATAAAATATTGTGGGGGGCCACGTAAGCCGTGCCCTGCTTAATCCATCACACGACTCAGTGCATGCACACCATTTGAATGGGAATGCCCATCAACTTGGGGAGAGGGGTGGCCCTCTCAAATATTTTATTATGGGTTAGGGTTAGGGTTGAAGCGCCCACGGCTCCTAGGAGCTGGCCCCTATGCCGCCTGCCCAGCCCCAGGGTTTGTTACCACTCCCACTGCAGAGCCGCAAAGCCAGAGGTATGAGCATAGATAAGGCAGCAGAAGATGTTCTGCCTCTGTATCACTGTCGACACAGCCAGGAGTGGGGAAACGACAGTCTGTGGCTTCATTTCATGCTGCTGAAGGGGGTGGGAGTGGAGGTGCTTTGCCCATGTGGGGCTCTGACTGCAGCCCTTGATGGGAAACGGCAACCCTTGACAGAACAAAATGTCCTCCAAGCCTGTGAGAAGCAAATGACTCCTGGTTTTCTGTGGGATGTAGGAGAATCTGCAGTGCATAGAGCAAGCCTGCTTTGCCCTCACCTGCCATCTTCCTGACAGAAAACCCCAACATTTAATCACGGGATTGACATCGGTGGTTTCTATGGCATCAAAGTGTGCTCCACTAGTGCTAAGAGTCAGCAGGCTGCAAAGTGCCCATAGTGTCACCGATCCTCAGGACCTGTTTCTGTTATCACAGTCAACACCAGCAAATTCTTCTTGAGGCAATCCATTACTCCTGCAAAGGAGCCTTACTTCCTAGCTGCCCTGTGTCGTATGTAGAGATCTCACCTCACATTGCCTCCCCTGTGTTATCTTCCAAGACTCACCAAATTGCTTTGAAGACCATCCTTTGACCTGTTCCCAGGAACATTTGACAGGGTCATAACTACACCCACAAAGTAAGGCCTTGTGAGCAATTATCTATTCAGTTAGAATGTGTTGGCTTCAGTCCCTACAGTCTCCAAGGCTTAGTTGCCACTGGAAAACAGAACCTAGTCTTGGCTAGCAGTATAAAGGCAATCTAATGTCATATAGGACCCATATTTTCAGTGGAAATTGGGCACCAAGTCCACCTAAATTCTTCAACCAGCCTAGGGCTAAGCCAAGATAATGGATTGTGTGATTTGTCCTTTCTGTACTCAGTTTTTCACACTCATGTATAGTCTTCCCCAACCTGGTGCCCTTCAGACGTTTTGGGCTACAACCCCCCCCCCCCCAGTCCCAGCCAGCATAGGCAATGGTCAGGGGTGATTGTGAGATAATCCATTAACATTTTCTGAACCATTCCTGGCCCCATTTTCCATTTATTGTTGTTGCTTTTATTGTCTTTTGATCCCATTGGCTATAACAATCTACGATTCTGTTGATGTCACAATACTATAAGGCGACACGATGTCATGAACTTCCATAACAAAACCACAGACAGCTGGATTGAGCAGCAGCAGCAGTGTGGTCAAATGAGGCCAACAATTGTGCAAAGCAGCCACCGCCACCACAGGAACGTATCACCGTTGAAAGAATGTTGTTTGGTCACATCAGATATTCAAATTTCAGGACAAATATTGAAACAGCAGAATATTAATTACATTGTGTGTGTTTTTTCTGGGGGTACTCAAGGATGTGCAATGCTGGCACCTTTTTTCTAGAAGAAAAGCACTGATTAGATCTTTGCTTTCGTTTAGGGAAAGGGAAGGAGCAAGGGAAATGACTGAAGCCCCGTTCCTTGCCCACCAGGATCCAACTCAGCTGCCCTTCTGGCTTCTGAGATGTCACCAAGCATTGTCTACGAGTTTCCATGCTCAGTCCCTCAGCCTTGAAACTTGATTCTTTCCATATTAACTAAGTAAGGAATTTTTAAAATATAAGCCTATCCAAGTGCCTACTTTTTGTGTCACTATAGATCAGAAATAGGAAACACACGGCTTCTCCAGGTGTTGCTGGACTACAACTCTGACCATTGGCCATGCTGGCTGGAGCTGATGGAAACTGGAGTCCAATATCTGGAGGGCCACAGGCTCCCCACCCCCTGCTCTAGATCAGTAGCTCCCTCAAAATGTGACTTCAAAGTGGTTTTTAGACCAAAGGAGGAAATAGGGCAACTACAATTTTGTAGTTCTCCAACTGATGATGTTCGACTCTAGCACCCGTCAGCTCCAGCCCACCTGGCCAACAAGAGTTGTGGTCCAAAGCATCTGGAAGGCACCAAGTTGGAGTAGAATCATAGCATTGCAGAGGAAGCCCAAGGGTCATCTAGTCCAACCCCCTACAACACAGGAATCTCAACTAAAGCATCCAAGAGTAGGTTGGTGAGCAATACCCAGAACTATGTGTATGCCATGACTTTACAGAAGCACACACAATGGTACCAAGAGCAAAATTCAGCTAAGGATTTCAATGTTTATTCATTTTTTAAAAGAGCATCTTCTATTCTCTATGACTAGATAGATGCAAGTGAAGAATGTGCCACACATAAAAGCCACAGCATTCCAGTGGTGCAAAGCAAGGCGTACGCCACAGAGCCCCATAACTTCCCATCATCAGCAAAGTCAGGATAAATGAAGCTAAATAGGTAGCTAATGTTGCAGAAGACAGAATCAGAATTCAAAATGACCTTAGAATCATAGAATCATAGAGTTGGAAGAGACCACAAGGGCCATCGAGTCCAACCCCCTGCCAAGCAGGAAACACCATCAGAGCACTCCTTGACAGATTGGAGAACTGAGCCCAGACGAACAAAATGAATTTCAAAAGGGACAAATGTCAGGTTCTACACTTGGGCAAGAAGAATCAGCTGCACAAATA
The DNA here is from genome assembly GCF_964106645.2 of Podarcis pityusensis. Taxonomy (NCBI): domain Eukaryota; kingdom Metazoa; phylum Chordata; class Lepidosauria; order Squamata; family Lacertidae; genus Podarcis; species Podarcis pityusensis. Next base: position 2,323,097 of record NC_138042.1, read on the forward strand.
TAAGATGGGGGACACTTGGCTTGCCAGAAGTACATGTGAAAAAGATCTAGGGGTCTTGGTGGACCACAAGCTTAACATGAGTCAACAGTAAAAAAATCCTTCCAGTAGCACCTTTAAGACCAACTAAGTTAGTTCTTGGTATGAGCTTTCGTGTGCAAGCACACTTCTTCAGATACACACAGAAGTGTGCTTGCACACGAAAGCTCATACCAAGAACTAACTTAGTTGGTCTTAAAGGTGCTACTGGAAGGATTTTTTTATTTTGATTATGGCAGACCAACACGGCTACCTATCTGCAACATGAGTCAACAGTGTGATGCAGCAGGGAAAAAAGCTAATGCTATTCTAGGCTGCATCAACAGAAGTCTAGTGTTCAGGTCAAGGGAAATAGTCTGCCTTGATCAGACCACACCTGGAATACTGTGTCCAGTTGTGGGTGTCACAATTTGAGGATATTGACAACTGGAACATGTGCAAAGGAGGGAGATCACAATGATCAAGGGTCTGCAAACCAAGCCTTATGAGGAGCGGTTGAAGGAGCTGGGCATCTTTAGCCTGGAAAAGTGGAGACCGAGAGGAGATATATTTTTATATATCTTAAAGGCTGTCACATGGAAGAGGGAACAAACTTGTTTTCTCCTGTTGTGGAGGGCAGGACACAAACCAATGGCTTCAAGTTACAAGAAAGGAGATTCCGACTAAACATCAGGAAGAACTTTCCAGCAGTAAGAGCTCTTTGGCAGTGGAACAGACTCCCACAGGGGGTTGTTGACTCCCCTTCCTAGGAGGTTTCTAAGCAGAGGCTGCATGACCATCCATCATGGATACTTTAGTTGAGATTCCTGCATTGCAGGGTGTTGGGACTAGATCAGTGCTTTCCAAACTGTGTCGTGACACGTTAGTGTATCGGCTGCAGTGTGTAGCTGTGTCACACGAATGCTCCCTGTGCTCCACCTGGGACTGGAAAGGGGTTAGTTGAACCTCCGGTTTGCTAGTAAAACTGAATCACTGTGTCACGAAATGATGCTTGTCTAAAAGGTGTGTCACCAACATGAAAAGTTTGGAAAGCTCTGAACAAAATGATACTTGGGGTTCTTTCCAACTCTACAATTCTATGAAGAACTATCCAGAATCATGTAAAAATAGATACACGCAGCTCAAACTATATATATTGTAGAATTCAGCTTTCATTGGTAGAGAATTTGCTTGATTGGGCACAGAATTTTAAGATTTGGTTTTTTAAAGAAATGGCGTATACATGGTTTTTATTATAATCCCTTGAATTAACAGGTCCATCAAGGCCAGCAACAGCTCTAGGTCAAATCAGAACATCTGGAGTGTCGTTATAACAGTTTGACTGCCCCTTGCAAAATTACAATGCAATTCAGTTGCTAGCAAACAACAAATTGGTATCAGATATGTCTTTGCCTTGGAAAAAACCAAACCCCCTCCCCTGAACTGTATGCATAAGGACCCTGTTAGTAAATTGCGTCCATCCCTGACATATTTGTCAGCACTCATGCAAGATCCAGGATTTATGGGGTGGGGATGTGTGTGTAGAATAATGTTCAAGAGGCTTGGTGACGCTGGCCCAACCTTGGCACACCTTGACAGAAGGAATTCATGCGCATTCTCCCACCACCGTCCCAACCTGACCAACCTTCCCCTCCCACATGATCTGCCACAAGAATACTACTAGAGGATGGAAGTAACATATTTTAATTTCAATCACACACAAACACATATACACATGATATCAGGCTAGAAAAAAGCAAGATCTGAAGCCACACCTTAACAGGTGAGAGCTTGGCACAGGAGGAATCCTCCTGAACCCACCATGATTTTGGTCCTATAGAGTTTTAAAAGCAAATTAAGGTACAAGGGAGGAACAACATTCCTCCTTTTTTCTTCCCATCCCCAGCAATAAGAGATGCTGACTTCTTATTTTAAAAACAGGGTGTTGTTGCTCTACAGCTACAGTTGGAGGAACAATCTGCTATTAAGCACACAAAAATGCTATCCTACAGTCATCAGTAATACCCCAGTCCCTCAACACTTCCCCTTCCCAAACCCGCTAAACATTCTGTAGGATAAATAAAGGGCAGACAACAGTTAAGGCCTTTGGAGGGCAGAAAGGGGAGCAACGGAGGAAGGTTTTGAAAAAAACAGTGAGCCTTGGTGTCCAGCTTCTTTCTTCTGCTTTTACTGCTCATTAGGGTTTGGATTGGCATCCGGATACTTGGTGAGGTCAAAGGTCAGGACTTTGCTGATGACACAGTCTCCTTGCTGTGAGAGGAAAGGGAAAGTCATGTGACAGCTGCTCCTTTACTCTCATAGATCACCCCAACAGAGCAACCCTCCTGAGGGCAAACAGGCTCCCATGAGTCACTCTTGTCCTTGGACAAGGAGGGAGCAGGATTTTTAGGAGAAGGAGAGTGGGGAAACCAACTGTACGGCAGGTTATCTTAATCTTCTAATCCCACCCATCTTTCTTTTCAGAGGAGTATCTAGGGGTTGGTGAAACCATCCCCTGCTGGGGGCACAGGCCCAGACGGACTCCCTGCAAAAACCACCTATCAGACTATGAAGCATATGATTTTATGTGTGCAGCAACGTGCTGCTGCTATCATGGCAAAATCAAACACAGGAGAAGCTTTCTGCCCGTCTCACACTGCAGCACAAAGGTGTGTGAATTCTTTCACCCTTCCTCCTTGCCTCGTCCTCACTCTGGAAGCTTTGAGTACTTGGGTAGTGTAAAATGTAGTAATTTCTAAGGTGACTATTGCAGTAAAGTGATTTTTATTGGAACGGCCTCCCCACCCCAATACAGCCCCCTTGCCAAGGGTGCAAGGGATCCTAGGTACGCCTCTGTTTCTTTTTAAACTTTGTAATATTTCCAAGCATCCATTTGGTTATCACCCCCTCCATTTTTTGGTCATTTCTCTTCTGAAACAAAAAACTAAAGCAGATATGAGGTAATAAAAAACCAGCACCTCCGAGCACGTAAAAAGAGCGACCTTTCACTCGTCACTGAGCAACCGCAACCTGACTGTCCCCACAGACTTATGTCTGAAGTCTTCCCTCAAGGGCTTCTTTGCAGACTAGCACCCCCAGGCCCTGAAAGGAGGCGCCTGCCAGAGAATTTCCCCAAAAAGTGTTTGCCTCCTAAGCTGCTGCCTTTAATGGTGCCCCAAACACCCCCTTCTCTGGGCTAGAGCTGGGCGATTTTTCAACTTATTGTCTGAAACTGATACTACGTTCAGATTGCAATACCAGTTTCAGAGTTTTTGAGTTGGCAACATATCGCAGTCCCCCAGCCACTGCCAGAACAGTCCGCCTGTCTCTGCTGTGCTGGCAGCGGTGGTCAGGAGTAAGAGAGCGGCCGCTTGCTTGTGTGGAGGCAAACATGCAGACAGATGGACTTACTCAGCTGGGAGGCAGGAAGCTTTCTGCTCCGACCTGAGCAGTTTAAAGGAGCCCCTGAGACCCTCCAGCTTGCATGAGCCAGAGCAGTACTGGGCCTTGCTCAGCTGGGGGGTGAGAGCCTTCCCACCTCCCAGCTGAGCAGTTTGAGGAAGCCCCTGTGACCCTACCCTCCAGCTTGCGTGGAGCCAGAGTGGTACATTAAGGGGCTTGCTCAGCGGAAAGCCTGGGTGATGTGTCTGACTGCTTCTTCCTCCCCTAAGGTGGGGAAGAAGCGACCAGATACATTTCAGACATTGTGATATACAGTCATACCTCAGTAGCTGAACGCCTTGCAAGTCAAACGTTTTGGCTCCCAAACGCCGCAAACCCAGAAGTGAATGTTCCGGTTTGCGAACGTTCTCCGGAACCCGAACATCCAATGCAGGTTCCGTGGGTTCCAATTGGCTGCAGGAAGCTGCACCTTGGTTTCCAAATGTTTTGGAAGTCAAATGGACTTCCGGAATGGATTCTGTTCCGACTTCCAAGGTACAACTGTATCAGTATACCGCAGAATTTAAAAAGGTAAAGGTAAAGGGACCCCTGACCATTAGGTCCAGTCATGGACAACTCTGGGGTTGCAGCGCTCATCTCGCTTTATTGGCCGAGGGAGCCGGCGTACAGCTTCTGGGTTATGTGGCCAGCATGACTAAGCCGCTTCTGGTGAAACAGAGCAGTGCAAGGAAATGCCATTTACCTTCCCGCTGGAGAGGTACCTATTTATCTACTTGCACTCTGACGTACTTTCGAACTGCTAGGTTGGCAGGAGCTGGGACCGAGCAACGGGAGCTCACCATGTCGCGGGGATTCGAATCGCCAACCTTCTGATCGGCAAGCCTCTGTGGTTTAACCCACAGCGCCACCTGCATCCCTACCACAGAATTTAGCTGGTGATATATCCCAATCTGAAATCCATACATCGCCCAACCCTATTTCACCTTCCTTCATGGCAAGGTCACCTCATTTTGAGGCCTTCATATCTCTAGATTGTACAAGGTTTAAAAAGGAATGGATGTCAGAGGGGGGTACAAACACATTACTGTCATTAATACAGGCAGGCAGTGGACAGGTGTCAGCAGCACTGAAATATAATTCTCTGTTACACTTCCATACCTCAGGGTAGACACCAATGAGACTCTCGGCCTTGGTGTAGAATTCCTCCTTCAAGGAAATAACAATGGCCTGGAAGTTGCACGTAGATTGCTCCTTGATGTAATTGGCCACCTGTGGGGATGTCAGAGGGAGAAGGGTGAAAAGGAGAACTGATCAGCCCAACCCTCCCTTTGCTTTTCTTCAAATCTGATCCAGTAATGTCCAGCTGCCCCATCTGATTTAGCCTCCTACCAACCTTCCCAATGTTGGTGTTGTCCAAAGCAGCATCGATCTCATCCAAGACAAAAAATGGAGCAGGTTTGTAGCTGTGGATAAAGAGAGAGAGCCAGCAATATGAAGCCACCTTGTACAGAGATGGACCGCTGGTCCACCAAGACCAGCAGCTCTTCAGTGTCTCTGGCAGAGGCCTTTCCTACCCATTCACTGCAGATGCTGGAGAGAACATGGGACTGTGAACCTTTGCAGTGTGCAATGTCCCTCCCCGCCCCCTTAGTAAAGGCTGACCTTACCTGTGGATGGCAAAAAGTAGAGCTAAGGCTGCCACTGTCTTCTCCCCACCAGACAGGTTGTCCATGGGCCGGAAGCGCTTGCCAGGGGCTACACAATTGTAGTTTATGCCATCCAAGTAAGGCTCCTCTGGGTTCTCGGGGCCTAGGAAGGCCTAGAGAAAAAGGGATGAAGGGAGACAATCAGAAGTCTTCACACCAGTGGTCAATACCTCAGAACCATCTTTAATGGGGAAGGCCAGAGCTCAGGGGGTAGCGCACATGTTTTGCATTGAAAAACTCCCAGGTCAACCCCTGGCATCTCCAGGCAGGGCTAGGGAAAATTCCAGGCTTTCTGAAATCAGAGAGCCGCTGCCAGTCAGCGTTGACAGTGATGGATGAGATAAGTGGACTGATGATCTAATGTGCTGTAAGACAGCTGCTTAGATCAATTTCACAGTATGATGAAACAGAGCGAGACCCTATGAAAATAAAATTCTGTGAGGGAAAATGGAAAGATGGATGTATTAGGGCTTTGCTAGTCCAATACACCCAAGAGGGGTGGGTTGAGAGCTACCTCAGAGGCTTCTGGGCAACAACAGTATTGTGGAATTCAAACGAATTTGGATACTTCTAATATAACTCAGCAAGCCAAGAAACATGGCACATTATTAAAAATAATCAAATATAGTTGCAAAAAGCCACCACTGAGGAACTGGCTGACAACAGAGTCCATCATCTATTTAGGGGCAATGAGGGCTTTTTTAGGTCCCCCACTCCTCAGAAAGCAAGAAAGCAAGCAAGCAAGCAAGCAAGCAAGCAAGCAAGCAAGCAAGCAAGAAAGCAAGCAAACAAACAAACAAGTGTGCTCCTACAGCTGCTTTGACTGAGGCAGCATGCACAGTTCCCCCTGCAGCATGGAATACGCACACAGGAGCCTGACTCCACAAAGCATGGCACTAGAAGGCTCAAGCGAATGCCAGTTGGTACAATTTGTATGATGACAATATGGGACAGCATTTCAAAGCCCAACACATGAATAAATAGCATATTTTGCGTATGAATAAAAAGAACAGTAGCTAGGCTGTAATCAGTCTTCTGGGGTTTAGATTGATGTTTTAGAAGACAATTCTGTTTGCAACTAGAAAGCAAATTTGCATGAACACAATTTCTATAATCTGTTGGCAGTGAACTCTCAAAATCTGATTCCCATGGTTAATGGAATTTTGATTTCCAATTTGTAGTAAATTGGCTTCCATTTACAATAAAACAACCTTTGGTCGATCATGGGAGGAAAACACACACACTCTTTATAGGGTTCATCCAATTTTAAAGACATAGCACCCATAATAATCCCTAAAATATTTGAACATCATAGTATTTGTCTGTATGTATGGTACACTTCTGTGGAGATACATAAAAAGCGCTGAATGCAGCTCTAGGTGTTGAATTTGACTTCCTGCTCTATTTAAAATTGTTTGAAAAATGAGAAAAGATAGAACAGCAGGTTGCTAGCTCCCATGGGTCAGAAGATATGCTTGGATGTAAGTGGGTGCTGCCTGCTGAGATCTCTGAAGGCAGGGAATAGCTTATTGCCTCTCCACGTGAATAAAAAGCACAGAATAAATGGTGCTAAAGAGTAAATATTAGCAGGAAGGACAGTATAAAAATAAGAAACTGTGCAAATTTCCTCCATTTATCCAATTCATACCGGACGCAGAATTCAGCTTTGCTCAACTCAGAATTTAGGTTCCTTGGCTTTAATGTTTGTCAAAACATGGATCACACACAAGAACCGTTTATAACATTGTTAGCTGTCCATGGTAGGCCAGGGGTGTCCTCACCTGGGCACTGCTATTTCGTGACAGGGCTTTGTAGATCTCATCGATGTTGGTGGCCACTGACTCAAAGCAGGAGTTGAAGCGGTCAAAGCGCTCCTTTTTTATCTGTTCAAATGCCTGCTTGGCTTTCTTGGCACGTTTCCGGGCAGCCTCGAATTCTACCAGAGCAAAGGAAGAAGTGTAAGCATGGGTCTTCCCAGCCCTCCAGCAGAAGCCCTCGGCCCAGGTCCCCAGCACTCTAAAGAGAGGTCAGGAGGGGGGTCCAGTACCATCAGAGGTCTCCTGGAACTTGTCCCGCACACTCTCCAGCTTCTCCATTGCCTTCATATTAGGAGCAGCAATCCGCTGCAAAATGCTCTGCTGCTCATTCAGCTTCTGTTGCAGCTGGTTCATCTCCTGCTTGATCTCATCTTCAGCCTGGGAATCCTGTAGGCGGGAATGATGGGAGGCGGTTCAGGCAGCCAGAGACTCTAATAGTCATCATCCCCACCCCCCCACAAACCCAGAAATTTCCAGAGAACCCAGATGCATCTGCCTTAGTGATGCACCTATGCCACTACCCTCTCTAGCCAACCGAAGTCTGGGGTGAGAATCCTCAGGACCTTTGGGGCTAAATATATGGGAGAGAAAAGCCTTTCTAGCAAACTCTCTGCCATCATCACTGGGGCACAGTCCAATCAGGATCCCTTTCCCCTGCCCATTAACTCAATCTATGGCACGGACAATTGTTATGGCATATGCAGGAGCGATCCTTGAGAGGTCAGAGTACACAATCAACTCCAGATTCCAATTTTCTTAAAGACTTCTTTAAGAACAAAAGGGTCAGGTAAAGAGAAAGTCAGGTTGCAAAGTTAAAAGATAAAAAAAAAAAAAATTCTAAACAGAAGTTCCAAACTTACGTTTATGAGGCACACGGATCATCCATGGTTCAGCGGAGACAAAAGGGATGATGACATGTGGATGACAAAGAACATAGGGAAGACAGCCCCATTTTATCCCTGAAGAACCAGGGGAAGATTGACAAGTGGAGAACCCTCTATCAAGCAGAATCAGGAATGTAAAGGCCTAAAGGGATTGGGCACTGGCTGTCACCTACGTGAACCAGCCCATTCACTCAGATGCAACTTTGAAGATGCTGCTTTGAATTCCCCCATTACCAGTGCTGCCGATGTTATTTATGTGCACCTAGAATCTGGAATTCCTTCCTGAGAGCAACTCCCCAGGCTTCCTCATTAAGGGACTTGTGGAAGTACTTTAAAGCTTTTGGTTTACCTTTTTGTAGGGATCGGGGGAAGCTAACAAATAAACAATGTTCCAGCATTTTCTTACTCATTTTTAATTTATTACTGTTCATTCTGCCCTGCAGTTCTGTTATTATGCTGGTTTTAAATGCAGCTTTTATTTTGGATTGAAGCCACCTTGTAGATCATTTGACAGAATGACAGGGCATAAATATTTTAAATAAGTAAAAGAATATATAAGTGACCTGAACACATGTACATTTTTGCTTTGTGGACTTGCCACTAGCCTGGGGACAAAAGGCCACCTCCCCCCCCCCCCCAGCTATTCCCCAGGAAGAGCAGACCCAAGGGGAAGCTCACCTTCAGGTCCTCAGAGAGGTCACTGTAGTCAATCTCAATGAGAGCTTCTCGCGCATACATGTTGGAAGTCCTCTGTGAGCTGCTGGCTGCCTCCTCCCCCTGGGAGCCACCCTGCACCCGAATCAAAACAAAAGAGAACCATTTCACTCTCCTGCTTGGGCCTCATACCCACCCTCTGCTATACGTGGGAGACTCTGCTTACCTCCTCCTGACTGATATCATCCATGGTGCCTTTAGAGAGGGGCAGTTTGATGTCCTGCATCTTGCAGGCTTGCAGCAGATTGTGGCGGTCACTGCGCTTCTGCTCCAGCTTGGTCTCAATGGCTGTCACTTCCTTCTGCAAGTGAGTCATCTCCCTGAGAGCAAAAGTCAATATTGATAATATTTGGTATAAATATTAAATTGAATCAAATAAAAAAAGAAGAGAAATATAGAGACATTTTTGCCATCAACAGCTATCAACTATAACAGTTAAACAGAACCTTCCTGTCCAGAGGAAGTGGACCTCCAAGGACTAGATGCTAAGGACAACCCATAGGGGAGTTGTCCCAGAGGCTTCTGGCTGGCTGCCCCTAGGAGGAGGACGCTACTGCATTTGGTCAGATCTAGCACAGGATTCACCTCCAGCCATTTTACAAACTTCCCACCTTAGAGAAAGGGGAAAGGTTATCAAGCATCCCTCCACAGCCTCCCTTCCTACATTCCCTAGCCTCTGCCCCCAGAAGCCAAGACTCACTTGTTGGCCCCGCCCAGCTTCTTCCGAATCTCCTCCATCTCATGGTTCTTGTCGTTCACCTCAGATTTCTTGGCCAAGTGCTGGTTCTTCAGGTCCTGCAGCTGTGCCATGGTCTCATCAATGATCTTCATGTGCCGCTGTTCCTCCTTAAGTGGGGGGCAGAGAGAAACAGAGAGACTATGAGCTCGACCATAGACTCTACTGCCTTCTTCCCCACCTTCAAGCCACAGGTAACTGCCTGACCAAACCCTCCTAGCCACCACCGGCCCACCCTGGCACCTTCTTGAGTTTCTCTATCTCAGCTTCATCTTTCTTGACTGTCTGCTCCCACATGTGCACTTTGTCCTGATCCTCCTTCAGCTGGTTCTTCTCAAAGTCCAGCTGGATGCCCAGACGGGTCTTCTGGTTTTCAAACTCCAACCTGCAGAGGGACAGGGGTTAAAACTGGGTCTCAGATCCAAACCCATCCATGCATCCACACGGCTTCCGCATTCCTCAACCTGGGAGACTTCATGAGGGCACAAAGTTGGGCTGGTTACCTTTTCTTGGCAATCTCGTTCTGGCGTTTCACCTTCTCCTCCTCAAACTCCCTGATGTTCCTTACCCCAATCTCCCGGCAGAACTCCTCAAATACCTCATCTTCCACCTGGCAAAGATGGGAAGAAACTAAAGTGAGAGGAGCAGGATGAGATGGAGCAGAGTAGTTTTGAGTGGGTTTTTTAACACCAAATTTCCACTTTCAGGAAACTTTTTCCACATTGATTGGAATGCCACACAGCCTCTGTGTGATGATTCTGGGGCACACAGTCAAGGCAGCCTGTGCTGGAAAGGCTGACTGGGCTCCAATACTAGAAGCCTGCCTTATCCTAGGTCAGACTATTTGTTCATATTAGCCCACTACTGCCTATTCTGGCTGGCTGTGGCTTAGAAGTGGCTCTGCAGAGTCTGAGAGCCTACACAGCATTTGATACCTGGTCCTTTTGACTGAAGAGACCAGAGATTGAACTTGGAACCTCCTGTAGGCAATGCATGTGGTCTACTACAGTTATGGCCAATCCCCACATTAGCCAACAGTGCACCCTAAAACACATCTGAACGCCACTGCCCAGTTTGTGCTTTGCAAAAGATCTGTATTGGTGGGCAGGCTAGCTTTTTGTCATCCATGAATAAGGAATCCAGATAAATTTCTTAGACCCAGAGTTTTTTATTACCAGGCATACCTGTGTTCCACTTTCTGAGTTCCTGGAACACAGCTTCAAAGCCACCAGAATGTCAAGACCAGGTCACCTACCTCACTCTTTTCCCAACACCTAACATTGCTGTAGCCTTCTGATAACCCCCCTTTCTCAGACTTTTCTGTCCTGCCCCTTTCAGGCTAGTTCCCATTCTGGAACCTCCCTTTCAGCTAGCTCAGCCTAGTATAGGAGTAGGAGTAGTACGACTCATGCAACACATTGGCAACTAATATACACACAATAATTACCAAAGTAATTATACATTCTATAGCAATCTTCTAAGAAAAATACAAAACCTTGTGCAAAGCCACAGATACTTGCGAACTACCCAATCTAAGATGAACTTATGTTTGATTTCAATGGATTTTTCAAAAGCTTAACTCAGTCTTTTGTTGATATGTATATTGATATTCAATTTCATAGAGAATACTATTTCTTGGCTTAAGCTTAAGAGACTGATTTGGGAGTGTTAACTAGTGACTCCTGTAATGCACTCTACATGGAGCTCCCCTTAAAAATGGTCCGGAAGCTGCAGCTGATGTAAAATGTGGCTCTCAGCCTTTTAAGCAGGGCAATAAGGTGAGACTGTGTCATTGGTCGTAAAAGCAACACTCACCACCTTTGAGCCAACAAGCCCATTCCAAGGTATTGCCCTATTAGTCTTGAAATCCAAGCACTGTGCTTTAAGATATGCAGGAAGCCCCTGCTGGTGGCATCACAAATGAGTACAGCTCATGAGACAGTGACCCAAAACAGCATTCTCTGCGGACACCACCTCCCTCAGATAAGGGCATTTGTCCCCCATGTTGTATTTAGGCAAGAGCTGAAGATTTTTTCTTTGCTGAGGCATTTGGAAACTGGATGTTGTTTGAGATTCAGCAGCTTCTTGTGGAGATGATTTTTATATTGCTTAGATATGTAGTTGTTCAGCAGACATTGACCTTGTGCTCCCCAGATGTTTTGGGACTACAAATCTTATCAGTGCAGCCTGCAGGTGCACTATGTTGACAAAGACCGCTGCAGATACATTAGTCATTGTATAGATTTTCCTTAAGAAGTTCCACAACCACCTTAGGCTCTTTGGGGATTGAGGGTAGGATAGAGATATATAATAATAATTTATAATAAAAGTAATAGTAGTAATAATAATAATAATAATAAATACATAAATAAATAAAAGTAACAAGCATTAACAACTTTGTCTTGATCCATCATACCTGGTTCATCTTCTCCTTGAGCTCCTTCATCTCACGCTCCCTCCCCTGGATGATGCGTTTGATGTCATTGATGCGGGGCCCGAAGTTGGCCAATTCACTTTCCAGCTTGGACTTTTCCTGTTGGGTATAGCATTCTATTAGGCATATAATTCAGAAGGAACTGAGGGACTGATGGTAGGAATCTCTCTCAAGCAAACTGATCATGGCAAGACTGGGGCTTCAGAGTTTACATCCAGTAGAGGGGTGAACTTGCATGCCCAACCTTGGTAGTCTTTGATGGTTGCCCAGGACAGCCCTCCAAATGAACATTCCCAAGCATCTTCTGCTGCACCTGCTGCTTTAGCTCTAAGGCAAGAGGTAGCATCCCCTACAAAACTCAGAGAGCTACCTTGGAGGCCTGAAGGATGCATGGTCCCAGCAAGCCATCATACCTGGAGATTGAGAGCAAGATGACGGGTCTTGGTTTGCTCCAAGTCACTCTGGGAGTATTTCAGACGCATTTGCAAGCCATGGGCCTGGGACTGGACTTGGCGCAGCTCTGCCTCCTTCCGCTTGGCTTTCATTTGCTCCTGGAAATGAGAAAAGGAGATGTAGGGGGAGTTGGGTGCAAAAAGAAAAATGGAATGAGAAAACAAGTTTGTTGTTATGCTGCAGCCAATGTGAAGCAGCTAAATTCCAGGAATAAATTCATAAGGCGTAAAGGAGGAGCCCCAATGCTGTCTCAGAAAGCTGAAAACAACTCCCCGACAGGTAGCTAGACCCAGTCCCCTGAAAAGATGCATTTATGCACTGCGTGAACAGTGTAATTTCAAGCAAAAATGATGGTGCCCTGTAACACAAGAAGAAGAAAAAAAGCGTTTGCTGAGGCATGTTTCTCTGTAGACAAGTGTCTATTTCATCAACTGCATCTGAAAGCTAGTTAGTATTTATTGTACCACTGCTCTTCAGTTTTGCTAAAATATACCAAGTACAGCTGCTCCTCTGGAATGTGTCCACTTCAATCATTTTGGTGAACAAGTCTCATGATGGATACACCTGGAACCAAGTTATGCATGTGTGGCACATATACACAGAATAGCTTTTCATCCCTAGTAAAGCTATCACTATTTGTTTGGGAAATCTTTTTTTTAAACGTAAACTTGACGGCGCAATGGCACCCCCTAGCTAAGGACTGAAGGAATCAATTTAAGTCAGTTATTCCCAAAAATGCCTGATTATCCCAAAAATGCTTGATGATCTGAGCAATGGGGACAGTCCACCAGCATAGGAAAAACAGTAATACAAATTGTGTAACTAAGGTGTCCATTGGGGGAGTAATTGCAGACAAAATATACTGAACACACATGCTTGCGGCTTCCGGTTCCGGTTTGCCTTAATGGATGCCACTCCCACATTAGTGGAGATCGTTAGCGAAGCATAAACAAGGATCATTTGAAGGTAACTGTCCTTGCAAACTCCCCCCCCAGCACCGGGGGGGGGGGAGTGAGCTTCACTTGCAGATCGCCTTCATACCTGCTTCTCCCTGGATTCCATGGCGGAGGAGGCAGGAGGAGCTGAGTGCCAAAGTACTTTGCTTATCAGTATAACCCTTCAACACAGCAATTAAGGTGCAAAGATTATTCTGTTTATTAGAGTAGAATTTGAACTAATTTACAGACACGTGCTGGGATAGATGGGACAAGATTATCACCTGCTAAAATGAAATGGCTACAAAGACATAGAGATCTGAAATAGAAAGAAAAATTTCTTTCATTGTAAACAACGGTATGGGGGGGGGGAGCCTTTACCCTTTTTATATACATCTTGTTAGCTACATAAATGATTTGGCAAACCCACCCCGATTGTTAAAAAATTAATGGAAGGCAGGAGAAGATTAAAGAAAATGGGAGTTTGTCAATGGAAGACAATGCAAAATAGAACTACATGAAATGGGTATGGATTTGAACCATTCGGAAGGATTTATTTTTCATTGTATCGCTGCCTTAGAGGGGTCTTTGAAGGCTTGCCAGGCTTTGGTGGGCCACCAGATCGTTATTGTGAAAAGATGAAAGGAGAGAGAAACCAGAGGCTTGTCGAAGCATTGCCAGACTATCTCTATTCTTGTAACGAAATAAATATGGCATATGACAGAATTGCAATAACAGCCTTGCTTTTTGAGACAAAGGGGGAGAGAGAGACTAGAAGTGGCTGAGCGGTGCAGGTCATGAAGGACATTAAGAAGAAACAATATGGACAAAATAAATTGATATAAATATAAAACAAACTTCATGCACAGGTACTATTAAGGATTACAGAACTTTTCTTGCAGGAATATAAATCACTAAATGTTTTAATACGAATACTAAATGTTTTAATATAAATGTTAAAAACGTTGTAGCTGTGGGTAAGGGATTGTGATTAAGATTGAATGGAATTGGATTAAACAAACCTTCGGAAGCAGAATGAAAACAAAAATGCCGTACCCTGAAATCTAGCACACAGGAGTAAAAACAATATGATTATGTAATTGGCTGTTTAATTATATTTGAATTGGAATTGTGAATTGGCACTGATACAATATGGCATATATTGGATTTTTTGTAATTGAAAATTAATAAAAATTATTTAACTGAACACACACAATTGCGAAGAGCTAGTGGCCCAGTTTGCGTGCAATGATAAAACGTAGTTTCATGTAGTTTCATCTGAGTTACAGCTCAAGTGCTTCCACCTTTCCTACTCCAGTACGGCCAAATGGAGAATGGAAGCTTCCACTTTTGTTTTAGATTAACCATAGTTTGTATCATTACTTTGAACTAAACTGCATTACTTACAAACTAAACTTTGTAAATTGGTTTTGAAATTGGCTTGTTTCCACTTGGTTGGATGAGACTAACCATACTTTCCCCAGGTTTGGATGTCAAGATAAGCAGTGGTTAATGTAAAAGAAGCAAAAGCTTCTGAACTCCTTGCAGTCATAATGGGGGCGGCAGCAGGGAGAGCATATGAGTCTGATGCTCACTGTGACTCGTCCTTGTAATGCTAAACGTTATATCACATGCAAATGCAGCCAGTGATGCACATGCAGTATACCGTATTTTTCGTCCCATAGGACGCTCCGTCCCATAGGACGCACCTAGTTTTTTTTTTGGGGGGGGGAAATAAAGGGGGGGGGAAATTCCTTTATTTCCCCCCCCAAAACCAGGTCGGGGAACAGCAGGATGGCGGCGCTGCGCCTCCCTGCTGTCCCCCGAGCTTGTGGGGCTGGCCGATGTCTGCCTGAAGCGCGGGGCGCTCTGCTTCAGCGCGCCCAGCGCTCCTTGCAGCAGGCTGCTATCCGCAGCGCAGGGAGCCCTGCGGGAACTCCCGCGGGCTCCCCAGGCTTGCTGATAGCTGCCTGGAGAGCGAGAGGGGTCAGTGCGCACCGACCCCTCTTGCTCCCCAAGCTTCAGCGAAAGCCTGTATTCACCCCATAGGACGCACACAGATTTCCCCTTCATTTTTGGAGGGGAAAAAGTGTGTCCTATAGGGCGAAAAATACGGTAATCCTAAGCCTGTTTTCACAGAAGTCCCCAATGAGTTTGGTGGGACTTACTTTTTAGGAAGGGTATTGAGGAAGACAGCCTAAGAGGTGGTAATCATCTGCCTGCGTTGCACCACTTCAAACTACAACTGGGAATTTATACAACTGAATACTTTTACAGACAGAAAACAACCTTCCATAGCCTAGACTGCACTTTTATGTGCTAGTTTTATAAATTCAGGGAGCCATTTTTATAGAGAGGAACATTCAACCATTTTCAATTCCTGTCTGAAAGTCTCTTTCCAAACCATAAACTCTTGTCAGGCTCTGAGAGAAAGTAAGGAACAAGGAAGTACTCACTGCCTTGACTGTCACTTCTCCCAGTCTTGAAAATTACTGCTTTTAAAGTGTTCAGTGGTTTGATGTATCTCCATGAAAAGTTAACAAGTATTTTAACTGGAATTTTAGCTTACACTGTATATTTTAACTGTTGATTTTATTTGTACTTTAATTTTCTTGAAACTTGATTTTAACTTTGCTTTTTGCTGACAATTTTAATATGTATTTTGTATTCTTTGTAAACAGCTTAGAGGTCTTATTTACAATTAAGTGGTATATAAATCCTGTTAAAAATATAAACAAGTTAAATACTGCCAGATTATCCACATTTGGGGAGAGGCATTCATGGAAAGCCAGTAAATCCAACAAAACCAGAAACAAGAAGGAGCTTTAGGAAGGATTTCTGGTGAGCAACATAAGGAAAGCTTGTGTTAAGCACAACCCCTTCAGCCAAAATGACGCCTCTTGTCTTGTTCTCCTCAACATCCCACTCTTGCCTGGCAAAACACCCCATTACTTCTCACCTTGTTCTTCCATCAGTCAGCTCAATCTCTATCTGAACTGCTATGAGTTCTGATGGAGACCAAATCCCTGAGATTGGATAGGTACCCTGTAATTATGTGTGTAGGACTGTAGTGTCCCCTTTTTTTGGTGTTGTGCTCCCTATTCCTGTTAGACCCCCTGAGCATCCCAAATGAGCCCTGGCGCATTTTTAGCTTGGGACCTTCAATGATGCCCCAAATTCTTCCCAGTCAACATTTCTCTATTGATGCTATCTAGAGCTTGTAGCAGAACTTGGCAACTAAAAGCCATTCCAACCTTTAGCTCCTCTGTCAGCCTCTCTTTCTTCTCTTTCAGCTTGTCCACAGCCTTTTCATCCCAGCGCCTGGCCTTGGCTTTCAGGTCACTGGCACCTCCTGAGATCACCCCAGACTTCTGGAAGAGGGTCCCATCCAGGGCTACAGTCTGGAAAAGGACGAAGAAGGGAACACAGCAAGTCACGCCAAGAAGAAGCAGCCACCTCAGGTCTTGGCTATCAGTCACCCACAGCTAGTGATGGCTACAGTAACAATATGCTACAGTACACAATATGCAGAAGGAAGCAGCACGTTTTGAGTTACAGCAAAGACAGGGCCAAGGGTGTTCTGCAGTTCTGTGCAAACACCAAACTGGGAACTGAGTGCACAATTTAGCATCCTGAAAAATCTCATCTTTAAATTTTCATTAAAAGTATCTAGCCCTCCTGGCTGTAAAGACAGTTGTGAATGAACAAGCTTTGGTAAACTTTCCAAAACCAAAGATGAGACCAGAGGAAGCTTTTCATTAACAAGAAGCTGGGGCTTTGGTGTCCTTTTAAAAAAAGCAGAAACCAAATAAAGGAAATACCAGCACGTTTTCTTAGTCTGTAATACATCTATGCAGTTAACAGAAATTCAAGGTTCCTTGCTGTAGAATCTTGACTGGGACTGTGTTTGTAGTTCTGGAGGAGGCTGAGAGGCAAGAAACTTAAGAGTGGCTCGCAAGATTTCTCAGACCTTGTGACGCTGGTGCCCTCCAAAGGCAATGCGACGGGCATCCTCCACATTGTCACACACAAGGGCATTCCCGCAAGCATACTGCAGGGCCTTCTTGATGTGAGGCGGCTCGTAGCGAATCACGTCAATCACCAACTTGGCTCCCTTCAGCTCCCGGAGCTTCTCGTCTGTCGGTTTCACCTGCAATATATAGGCGTTTTGGCTCAGGGGGAAGGCAGAGATGCACAGTGACAAGCTTATGTCAGTCTGCAGATCACTCAAAGTTACTCCAGCCACTGAAGTGGAGGCAGTCCTTCCCCATCACCTTTATAACTTTACATGTATACCTTTGTTTTAAAAGCAGCTTATTGTTGAAGCCAGGTGGCTACATGGGAAGGAGCAAAAGGGGGGGAAACTGAGTCCCTTGGGCAAGAGCTCAGAATCAGTCTGAGGGAGCTACCTTTAGAAAGTGTTGGGAGCTGAACAGGTGGCAGGGTAGGAAAAAAGATACCACCTGATCATCGGCAGGCTAGCACAAACATGGAGATTTATCGATCTCTGCAGTAATCCACCATCATGCCCAGGCCTTGTTAGGCCTCACCTCAAGGTAGTCAAGGGGCAGGAAGGTCTCAGGCTCTCCTCGCTGCTCCTTAATGTACTGGATACAGTCCCGGCCAGTCTTCTCTGAATCAACGATGATGGCATCCATGTTCTTGCCCAGGACCTTGGTGACAGCGATCTGGTATTTCTTCTGGGTCGGCTGGCAGAGGTCAATTAGGCGCCCGTACTGTGGGAAACAAGGAAATGGAATGAGGCAAGGAGGGGCCCTGGCCTCCAGTTCTACCCCACCCACCCTCTGCCATATACCCTTGGCTCTGCCTTGAGGAGCTTGCTATTGTTCTTCTACACTTACCACAGAGCCAGGGTAGAGGCGCTTGATGCTTTCCATGATCTCAGCCTTGCGCTGCTGCCGGCTGTTCTCCTGCCGGTCAATGCGAGCATCCCCCAGCTGCTCCATCACCTGGTTCAGCTCCTTGTTAATCTCATCGATCCGGCGCTTGGCCAGCTCTACCTCCTCCGTCAGCTCCCCCTCCAGCTTCTTTTGCTCCTCCAAGGACTGCCTAAAGAATGAGCAGTAAGAACTCCCTGATCACTCCATGCCTGCATCAGGCTTGGTTGCACTGTGCTGGGAGGGACTAATATGATGACTTGTAGAGTGGGCCTCCTAAGCAATCCCAAAAGAGAGCCCAACTTCCTTATCCTTTCCCCACCAGAGTCTGCTTAAGGCACACATCCCCAATATTATGTGGCCCCTTCCTTGCCCTTACTTGCTAGTAGCAATGTACTCCTCCAGCTTCTCAATACGTTTTTGGTTTTCTTCAATCTCCCGCAATTTCTGCTTTATCTTGGCCTACAAAACAAAATGAATAAGCCAAATGTGAGCAAGCACCAGTGGAGCTTAGCTCAAAGCCAGGGCCCTATTCAACCAATGCCAAAGACCAGTCTCTGACCCCCTTGAATGAGAACCACTTTAACAAGCAACATTACCAACTGACAAGGTCACTTAATCTATTGGTCTTAAATTAGTTAGCCGCAAACACTTACTTAAGCTAGATCACCTAAGAGGCACTGAAGCCCTCTTCTAGGGAAATAAAGAGACTGACAGACAGAGAGCAAAGGGGAGACAAGGTAAAAAAGCTGTGGGAGGATCAAACTACTCTGGTTATACGAAGAGGAAAACATAAAAAGCATATCCAGCATTCCAAGTAAGAGTGAAAGATTGATCTTGGGTATGGAAAGGCTGTACGTCTCTGGAATCCACTTGTTTCATGGAAGCAGGAAATACAAACCTTCAAGCTTCCCTTACAGCAGGTGTGGGGAACTTTTGGCCCTCCAGAACTGCATCAGCCCCAACAAAAAAAGGTGATGAGAGTTGTAGTTCAGCAACATCTGGAGGGTAAAAAAGTCCCCCAAGACCTGACATACCTCTTTCCTGGGAACTTGCTCAACCAATTCCTAAGAGAGTTCAGAAGATCTTCTGACAGCAGTCTTCCCTGACCTGCTGTCGTCCAAATTCCCATCAGCAGGAGAAGGATTGGGGCTCCCTCAGCTGGGGAGCAGGAGCACTTTAAAGGAGCTCCCACCCTGCTGCTAACTTGTGTCAGCCAGGGGAAGGTCAGGGGCTCCGTAAAACGGCAACGGCAGCAGAAGGCTCCTCAGCCAAGCAGTTTAAACAAGCAGAGGGAGGAACAAGCTGCATTGCACCTCACTGATGAAGTATGCAGGCAGAGTGCAATGGCGGCTTCACTCAGTGGTATATCGGTGGTGAAACTGTCGCCACTCCTGAGTCCCTCTACCTCCAGCACCCAGCTAAAGCTTGTTTTTCACTCAGGGCAGAGGGACTCAGGAGCAGCAGTGGCTTCACATGCAATATACCGAGTGAAGCCGCCATCACAGTCTGCCCCTCATACCAGTCCTGGGTGATATATTGATACATCATCTAGCGTCAGCTCACATGAAGGGAGAACAATCCTGCTTAGCACTGGGTTCCAAAAGCACTGCTTTCAGCAGCTCATGTGATTTTCCTGCAAGCAGGCAGTTGGCTGGTGGTGAAGTGTTTTCTTTCCCACTGCTGCTGCCACTTGCTCGCGGGAGAACAACATGAGCTGCTTCAAAAGGGGCTTTTGAGCAGGATTTGATCTCATGGAGATTAAACCCTACTGCCAGGAACAGGGCATGCAGCCAAAACAGGAATAAACCATGTCTCCCTGCCCATCAGCTGACATCACCATGATGTCAATTGATGGCTGAGTGGGTGTAATTTGGGGGAAATGGCCCGAGATTGGCCTGTGGGCTGGAGGTTTCCCACACTGTCATGGAGTAAGCTATTCAAACTCCTTTACCTGGAGATGGGGGACACTTGGCTTGCCAGAAGTACATGTGAAAAGGATCTTGGAGTCTTGGTGGACCACAATCTTAACATGAGTCAACAGTGTGAGGCAGCAGCAAAAAAAACTAATGCTATTCTAGGCTACCTCAAGAGAAGCCTAGTGTCCAGAACAATGGAAGTACCGTATTTACTTGAGTCTAAAGTGCACCTTTTTTTGCCAAATTAGGCTGTGAAAAATTGGATGCACATTGAATTCGATGGTGCATTAGACTTGAGTAAAAACGCACTTCGCTGCCAGCTTGCGCTAGCCGGCATCAGGATGCGGGCTCCATCCCATCTCTCCATTGAGGAGTGTTCAGCTGTGCACCCCTCAATGGAGCAGTTTAAAGGACCTTGCACCTAGCCACTGGCTAGTGCGAGCCAGAGGCAAGGTGTGGGGTCCTTTAAACTGCTCCACTGAGGGGCGCACAGCTGTGCCCCCCTCAAGAAGCTACTGCAGATGGAGGAGGAGGAGGAAAGGAGGACAGCTCCCTGGCATCTGCACAGCCCTGCCACCTTGCTTGGCTCCTCTCCCCTGCCAGGCCTGCAGCACCTCAAAACTTTCAGCTTGTCTGTTGTAAAGAGTGCACCTCTTGTCTAAGTGCATTACATTCGCCAGCAAATACTTTTTTTTTGTTTCAAGGTTCTGCCAACTGAGGTGTGCATTAGATTCGATGGCACATTAGACTCGAGTAAATGCGGTAATGGTCCCGCTCTATTCTGCCTTGATCAGAACGTACCTGGAATACTGTGTCCAGTTCTGGGCGCCACAATTTAAGAAGGATATTGACAATCTGGAACTTTCGGACAGCAAGAGCTGTTCAACAGTGGAATGGTCTCCCTGGGGAGGTTGTGGACTCTCCTTCCTTGGAGGTTTTTAAACTGAGGCTGGATGGCTATTATCATGGATGAAGTGAATGGGATTGGACTAGAGTACCCTTGGGGTGCCTTCCAACTCTATGATTATTATCCCACCCCTTTCCCTGCAGTCCCTGCAGTGTGATGCAGTCCACAGGCTGAACTTCCCTGCCCATCACCAACTGGAATAACAGTTCTCTTTCCTCCCTCTCGCAGCACAACAATCAATACATTTCATCTTGTATCTGTCTCCCAGCCATTCCTGTGCAAACCATTCACTTTGTAGGCACGGCACTGCCTGCTTTGGCTGGTTCCACTGCACAACAGTCTAAGAGACGGCTGCGCCACTGACACTCTTGCTGCTGGACTCAGTCAGTCAGTGGCTGACATTGGGTCCATTCCCCCTTCTGCCACTGGAGCACATGAAGAAAGCCAGGGCTTCTCCCTGAAGGAAGGCAGGACGGAGAATGGTGCTTGTGGGAGATGGGAGAACCCAGTGGAGCTGGCCTTGCTGCTGCCATCTTGGAGAGGGCTGCACTTACATCAGGGCTGGACAATATTTGGTTTTCAACACTGTGATATATCACCAGCTAAACATCATGATATGATGTTTTGAGAGTTAATTTTATTGTGTACTATTCTAATAGATTAATTTACTATTATTTACTTTTACTAACAGATTACAATCTAATGGATTGAATTTTACTTTTTGGATATAAGTTGTTCCATTTTAAAGTTATGTTTTATTATAACTTTTTGTATTGGCTCAGATTACCGTATTTTTCGGCCCATAGGGCGCACCAGCCCATAGGGCGCACCTAGTTTTTTGGGGGGGAAATAAAGAAAAAAAATTATTCCCCCCCCCAGGCGCGGGGCTGGGGCGGGGGAAGCCCGAGCTTCCCCCGACCCCAGCCCCCAGAACAGGCAGCTCTCCGCAAGCCGTGGGAGAGCTGCGCGACTTCGTGCAGCCCTCCCACAGCTTGCAGAGAGCTGCGCGAAGCTCTCCCACGGCTTGCGGATAGCTTCCTGAAGCCTGGAGAGCGAGAGGGGTCGGTGCGCACCAGGCTTCAGCGAAAGCCTGCATTCGCCCCATAGGACGCACACACATTTCCCCTTCATTTTTGGAGGGGGAAAAGTGCGTCCTATAGGGCGAAAAATACGGTATTATAAGGTGTGTATTCTTTGTTGTATATTTTGTTGCTGTAAACTGCCTTGTGTATAGCAATATAGAAAGCTGGTATTCAAATAAAAAGTGAAATAAAATGAAATACCGATATCATGATGCCTGAAATAAGGATGGAGCTACGCAGAGGCATTGGCTGGCTTCACGGTTTTTCTCACATTGTGATTTTTTGCCGGCGCCTGCTCTTGCGATTCACTGCCCCCTGCAGGAGGCAGAAGAGAGCTGAGCCAGCAGTTAACAGGATGCAGGAATCAAGAGAAGCCTTGGTGGCTTCATGGTTTTTCCCACATTGTAATTTTTGCATAGCACCCACCCACCCCATGATTCGCAATATACTTCCAGGTGAAAAACTATGAAACTGATATCACAATATGGACTTGAAACCGGTTTTGGACAATTCATCGATTTATCGCCCAGCCCTAGCTTGTGCACCCTTTTCCACTACTGGCTCCTTCCAAAGGCTCAAGGCCAGTTTGATCTGTACTACGGAACTGGATCAGATCCAGCTGTATAAAGCCTTGTGGAATCAGGAATACAGTGTCACCAGTTTCAAGCAATATATGATGCCTATCTATATACAAGCTGCTGTTATGGCTCCTCACACATTTTGTGCTTAAAGTCCTTTCTCTTCTTTGACACGGCTTTTGGCGATGGGATGACCAAAAGGCAGAGGGTGGGGGTGTCTGAGATGACTGATGAGAAGGGAAGGAAAGGACGGGAAAAGTGATGGGGAGAATGGGAAGGAATGTAGGAGAACTCATTAATGCAAAAATTTGAGAGGGACTAGGTGCAATTATGTGGGGGTTCATAAAAAAGCGACAGCACATAGCACAGAAGCAGAGCAAACCAAACCTAAGCTGATCAGTAAAAGATAAATGCAAAGTAAGAGAGGAGTTAAGCAACTTCACTCAGTTTGTCTAACTGTTATAAACATGCAGATTCAGGACAAAATCTAGTTATTCTAGGTGCAGGTGAGTTTCTGTTTTTACTTCAAAGGATGGGGCAATGCACATCCTGAGTGGGTGGCAATGCAGGCCTAGTCCTGGAAATAGGAGAGAAATGGGGAAGGCCTGCTCCAACAGGGAAAACAACTCACCTCAGTTTCTACTTTCTTCCTCTCCTCCAGATCAAGGCGGTCCTGATCTGCCTTCTGGTCACGGTTGAATTTCTCCAGCTCCTGGGCCAGTGTGGCTGCTCGCTTGCTGGCCTCTTCCTTCAGCCGGTGGTATTTCTTCACCTGTTTGATAAAAGTAGGAAGCAAAGAGAGCGGAACATTTTGGAGACAGTTGCCCAGGACACAGAGGTGGTTGCCTTTGAGAGAGCTTCCCCCAGAACAGCTACCTGGGATTGTAAATTGGGCCACAATCCTTTTACAGTGGTACCTTGGGTTAAGTACTTAATTCATTCCGGAGGTCCGTTCTCAAATGGAACCACCTCTTCCTGTAAAAACCCACCTGGGAACTTTCTCTCTCAGTTTCCCCCAAGAGGAATGCCTGGCCCCTTCATTGCCCTCTTTTAGGTGCACTTTAAATTAAGGTTACTATATTTTTTTCAATGAATCCGGGGACACTTTTCAACTTCCTACTGAATAGATGGATTTTGTCAGGGGACTAATTTGTAAATCTGGGAAACGGGGACGTCCGGTAACCTTACTTTAAATGCTATTTTTATTTCAGCAGGAATTGAGGGTGGGAGCTATGACTTCTTGTGCTTTAAAAAAAACTGCTGCTTTTAAATCACTTCTAACTTACTGATACAATTTATTTTGTTATTTGACTGTATTGCATTTTAGACACCATGAGTATTTTTTGCTATAGCAGGGTGGAACATAAATTGCATAAATATTTTAAAAATTGCTTAGGGCAGGAGTTCAGTATAAGGTAGCTCCTTCTATCTTCCAAAGTCACATGAAGTCTCTGACATGAATACTACTCATATTGATCCAGAGCAGATTCCAACATATAGTTAGCAGAGTAAAAACTTAAACACGTTGCAGGATTCCCCAAAAATAGATCAGAGGCAATTAATACTTTATCCAGCAAAGTTTTACTGCTACTGAAGGCAAATGGGCATAACGGTCACAAATCCAATACATTCAGGGTTGGCACTGTCTATAAAGAATCCAGTTGCAGTAGATTTATAATAAGACTAAAACCTTAACACTGAGCATACTATATACAGAACACCAGACCAGAAGAAAAGAGATAGAAAGTGAAACCCAAGCTCCTTCTGGCCTCTGATTATAGGCAGCATGACCTTGACAGAAAGAGATAACAGGACCAGTTTAAGCCAGCTGTACTCAGCTTCTCTGAAGGCATAACCCAAACATCATGAATAGAATAGACACTTATGTGTCAGCTAGAAACTTCCAGCTTGCACCAGTTTCTTTCACACAGAGAAGCTTCCAGAATCCTCTTAAATTAATTAGAATAGGAAAGACCTCTACACATCAGATCAATACTTTCTGCACCAAGAAAGGCAAACTAACAGTCTCCTCCTTCCAACACTGTTTGGAGCCACAGATCCCATCTCAGCTACTCCCTTGACCATACCTGGTTCTCCTCCAGTGTGAGGTCCCGGCCTTGGCTCTGGCTCTCTTCTTCCATGCGTTCCTCAAACTCCTGCCGGGCCTTCTCCACAGATAGCATCTCCTTCTCCAGTTCATCCATATCACCCTTGCGCTTTTTATACTGCTTCTGGGCATTCTGCAAGGACTTCTTGGCAGCTTCCAGCTTTTTTATCTTGTGGGACGTATTTTCCTTGGCCTTGATGTACTGTGGGCGCTTCTGGTTCAGCTCAGAATCCTTTTCCCTGCAAAACACCATGCTTTTGTTATGTATGGCAATTGCATACCCAGTTTCCATGAAAGCCCAAGACAAACTCCCATTCTAGATCAGCATGCTATAAAGTCATGATGGGGAAACTTGTGGCCCTCCAGATGTTCCTGGACTACAACTCCCATCAGCCCAAGAAAGCACAGCAAATGGTAAGGGTGATCAAAGTTCAAGTCCAGCAGCATCTGAAGGCCACAGTCTCTCTACCCCTGTTGTAGAAGTAGATAAAACAGTTCTATAATTTGGGGATAATGCGTCCAGCATTAATGCTCTTCTTATCAAGGCGCTCCTGATAAGCTTCCAAGGAAGCCCTAAGTTTCTCCCCAAACACTGTCTGAAGATCTCTGGAGTAGATTGAGTATCACTAAAATTATCTTGCTTGAGATATTCTTTCTATCTATTGTTGTACATAAAATTTTTGACAACACTCTAAATCAATTTGCTTTAGGACAGGGATATCAAGGAAAGATTTTATTTGGGATTAGTTAGCCCTGGCCTTAGCCTCAAAGTCCCCACACGCAAAACCACATTGTTAACTAAGCAACTATTGACCAGTTGTCCGGTACAATTTTAGGGTTTGTTGGTACACCTGATTTGTGTTAACACAGATCCTGTATATGCAGGAGACCTCATGGTGATTGGATCTGGGTTGGTAGAACCAAATCTCCAGGTTTTGCTTTTATAGTAGATCCCAGAATTCTGAAATTTGATTCTTTGCTTCCCACTATACTAAAACCTATCAGCTTACTTGATCTCCTTCTCGATTTGCTGCTGCTCTCTCATCACTTTGCCCAGCTCCTTCTTCTTGTCCTTGAGCTCATCCTCCACTTTGTCCATCCGCTTCTTATCCTTATCAATCTCTTTGTTTTTGGAGCCCAGCTCCTTGTTCAGTTTTTCTATTTCAGCTTCATTGTGGTACAACTTGAAGAGTTGCAGCTGGACTTGAGCTCGCACAACCTCGTCTTTCAGGCGCTGGTACCGATCTGCCTGTCCCCCAAAAAAGGAGAACATAAGGCATAAGCTGTGGCAAAGCATGCTGCAAGCCTAAAGGACTTCTAATCCCAAGCACTGAACAGAGTCTCAAACTAAACCCACTTTACCTTAACAGCAACATCACCACACTTTTTGGGCTTCAATTTTATCTCTACTTAACCAGGCAGTAAGCCTCACTGAATTCAACAGGACTTACTTCTCAACAGACATAGTTAGGATTGCACTGTTAGGCTGCAATCCTATCTTTACTTACCTGGGATTATGTCCCACTAAACACAGTCCCTCTCAGGGAATCTAGGAATTCAGAAGTACTGTACTTTTAAAAAGTACTTAAAAGGAGAGCAAGGAGGGCAAAATATGAATCTAATAAGGCAGGGCACCCTGAAGCCAAAGGAGGTGAGGGGAAGATGAAGACAGCTGTAAGGCCAATTTTATATTTAAGTAGAAAAAAATGTCACAGAAGGACAAAAAGAATGAGGCAGCAAACAAAGAGAAGAGATAAGGAGAGAAAATAAGGAGGGGAGGAGAATGAAGATGCTTGAAAATAAAAGATCAATTCCTCAGAGTGGCTGGGTATAAAGAATAAAATTATTATTATTTAAACTAGAATTTTAATCAGGAAAAGGAAGTGAGTATAAGGTTATATTTATGGGCAAAAAAATTGTTTAGATAACAAAACAGGGAACTGAGGGTTAAGGATTCATAACAGAAAGAGGAAGACATAGCAAGAAGGGCATGCCAGGTCCTATCCAGACTTCACCTAGAGCTAGAATGGGGAAATCCCAGACACTTAAACTGTTGTGCTGGTGCCAGAACACATAGAAGGCACAACCATGCCACCAATCACAGCAATACAGTACCTAAGAGGCCACTCCCACCCAACTGAGGACCAATAAGCAGCTTCATCCAGATAGGGGGAAAGAGATGGTGTTGATATTATCATAACCAGAACTGGCCCACTTTGACCATGACATTTTATGAGCCCAGGGGACTGAGGAGTGGAAGGAGTGATTTTGCTCTTTGGAACTGGATTTTTTAAAAAAATCGGAAGTTGAGGGCAGTGTTGGTGGCTGAGGAGATGAAACAAGGAAGAATAAGGATGTGGAAAAGGTGGTTGAAAACAGATTGGATTTCCACTCAAACTGCAGAAAAATAAATTGTTTCCACGACTGAAGTGCCAAGGGATAGTGTGACAACATTCTGGACCCATAAGGAAAGCACAGTCCAATGGCAGCTTTCAGTTTTTACCTCTTCTTTCTCCTGTTTAGCCTCCTTACGCTCTGCGGCAATGTTCTTTTTCCGATGGTAATTGAACTGAGTATCTTCTTCTGCCTTGACCATCTCCTTCTTGCGCTTGTCATACTCCTGAGCCAGCTCCCCCGAGCGACTGATCTCCTCAAAGAGTGCTGTGCGCTCCTTGGGGTTCTTCATGGCAATAGACTCCACCGCACCCTGGGGCAGTGAAAACAGGCAGCATCAGAACAAGCCAAGGGATTCATCTTATCTAGTCATCTCCATTCTTCTGGCATGGATTGAATAATATGTGACAAATCAGAGACACAGGTGCCACCAATGACACAAGCAGTGGGAGTCTGTGGCACAGCTAGACCCTGTGTAGGTCTGATTTTTTTATCTGTCTTTTCAGAACCACACTGCTGCCAGCTTCCCAGCTCAATAGGCTAGAGGCAAAACAATAGGCTAGAGGCAATGGAGTCTGCATTTGTACTTTAGGGTAGCACTAGAATAGCACTATTAGAAGGAGGAATATAGGAAGATAAGAAGCAGCCTTGGACAGAGTCAACCACTGTTTACACCGACTAGTAGTGGCTCTCCAGGGTTTCAAACAGGAGTCCTTCCCAGTCATACCTTGAGATGCTGTGAACTGAACAGGAACCTGTTGGTTAGAGAGCTGAACTAGAACCTGGGAGGCCAGGTTCCCCACTCAGCCATGAAGTTCACTGAGAGACATGGGCCTGTTACTCACTCTCAGCCTAACTTACCTCACAGGTAAGTTGCTGTTGTAAAAATAAAATGGGAAGGAGGAGAAGTACGTATGCCACCTTGAGCTCCTTGGAGAAAAGGTGGTATATAAATGTAACTAACAAACCAACAAGTATGTACTGCTCCACTGCAGAGCTAGAGCCCTTCCTCACAGCAGAAAGGTTTGTTAAAATAATTATTTGTTAAATTAAAGGTTAGTCATCACTGGATCCTATTAGCTTGAATCTCACATCTCTGCTCTCCTCCTAGTAGGATTACATGAGCCCGTCCCAGAATCCATGTGGAGCCCATACCATATCCCACAAAGCAAAACCACTAGCCATGATGGCTGTATACTACCTGCTGAAGGTAGTGTAACACTGAATACCAGTTGCTGGAAATCCCAATTAAGTGTACTGTTGCACCTAATTCCTGCTTGTGGGCTTCCCAAAGATATTTGATTGGCCACTGTGAGAACAAGACACTGAGTCAGTTAGACCACTGGCCTGATCTTACAGGTCTTATGTTCTTAAATGAACCTTTGCTCAAGTGTCAGCAACTCTGGAAGTGTTACGAGAAAGTCTGCTCATGTTTGGCTGTCAACGTGGACTCTGGGTGGGAAAATGCCAATAAATTTATGTTCTACTATAGCATGTCTGTTTGGGGAGATTATAAAGGGGGAGGAGGGCTTACCTGGAAGACTAGAAAGTTCCTAGCTTTGATTAGAATGCCCAGTTTCTCCAGCTCCTCACTGTATTCGCTCAGCTGTACCACTTTATTGTTTATTTTGTACTCTGATGAGCTTCCTAGAAGACAGACATCTCATTCAGTCAACACTAGAAACCAAGACTTCCAAGTTCCAGAAGCTCCTCAACCCTACTCCCCAATTCTGAAGATGATAATAGGGTTGGAAGAATGTATTACAAAGGACATCCACAGAAAACAAGTAAATGTGAAAAGCAGGATGGGATTTCTTTGGAAGAATGCACTAGCAGATTTAGGCCCGATAGGCGATTCAGAAATAAGTTCTATAGGGGCTTACTTTCATGTAAGCATGTAAAGGCTGCACTATTATTCACACTTTCAAGGAAATAAGCCCCACTGAACACAATGGGACTCACTTCAGGACCTCCCCCCACACGACCCCTTTCAGAGTAGCCCAGTCTTCTTTGCTCAAGCCACCCAGCAACATTGCTTACCAGAGACTCCAATACTACAGCATGACACACACCCAACCATTTCCTCACCCTGCCCCCAAAGCTCACCTACTATGACCCTTGCAAAGGTACGATCTTCAGCACCATCTTCAGAGTAAACCATGCTGACAAATGCCCGATTGGCAGCTGGCTTCCCTACTGGGGCTCCATGGATCAGGTCTCGCAACGTCTTTACTCTCAGATTGCTGGTTTTCTCGCCAAGCACAAAGCTGATGGCATCCATGAGGTTTGACTTGCCTGGATGGAGGACAACAAAATAAACCATGATGCATTTTAGCAAAAGTGCCATACGGCTTTCCCTCAGGGTGTCATATGAGCTTTCACTTCCTGGGCCCTAAAACCATTGTAGCACGTGCCACAACCCTGTAACCTGTGAAGATTGCCTCTGAGCATATACAAATTTATTTCTTGATTTGAATGCCTCTTCTGATCTGGGATGGGCACCCCATGATTTGAACCTCTCTCTAAAAAAATAAGCACTCCCCTTTCCTGACAAATATCACCACTAAGAATGTCCTCAACCCTGCCGCTTAACGCTGTCCCTTCTCAAATTTCACACAGTTTGGGGGGAGTGCCTTCCCCCCCCACACCCTTTGCCGCAGTAGGGTGCCTCCTCCAGCTATTTAAACCCCAAACTTTCATAACCAAGTTGCTTCTCATTAATGCCTTCCCTCTACCTGCACCATTATTTTGAAGAAAAAAACCCAGCTGGTCGGGTTTGTCTTCTCAGCAACTGAATGACGGGGGGGGGTCTGCAGGTGCGCCTGTCAGCGGGCGACGCCTGGTTCCAAACAGACAAACGAAAAAGCCATCCCCCAAATGTGGAAAACTCTCTCAAAGCGGCGTATCCGAGAGACTGGCCATTCACAGCTGACAGAAACGCGCGAACCAAGTCGGCGCCCGCAAGGCGGAGGCCCCCCTCCCAGGACGGCGACTCGCCGGGCCTTCCCCTCGCCGCCCCAGCCCCGCCCGCGCACCGGATCCGTTGGGCCCGATGATGGCCGTGAAGCGCCGGAAGGGCCCGATGATTTGCCGCCCCTTGTACGATTTGAAATTCTCGATCTCGATCAACTTGAGGAAGCCCATCTCGGCTGCGGGGCCGGCGGGGCAGGGACGCGAGGGAACTCCGGGCCCGGCAGGGGACACGGGCCAGCGCCGCCCGGCCAGAACCTCAAGGCCCGCGCCGGACCACGCCAGGCCCCTCGGCCGCCACCAGAACGCGAGCGCGCAAACCTCGCGAGGACTCGGCGCCCGGCCCGCTCCAAAGCCGCCTGTCCCGCCTCCTTCGGAAAGCCGGCAGCTGATAGGGCGCTATGGCCCCTTGGGGTTTGCATACGTGGCTCCTCCCTCTTCCCAAGGCGCTCCCGCCCTGCCGGCCCTTCTCTTTTGGCTGATAGGTTCCTCCGCTTCTCAATTTGCATAAATCGACGCGGAATTCAGAACAGGCTGGCTTGTTGGCATAGCAACCAGGAGGCCGCAAACTTCAGGAGGGAGAAGGTGAGAGCGGGACAGCGGGTGGGAGGTCGAGGGCGCTAATTGATATGCTATGATATGCGCACACACGCCGCATACCCTCCAGCTCTTCACGGATGAAAACAGGGACATCCCAAGGAAAAGCAGGACATTCTGGGATCAAATCAGAAACCAGAACAGCTTCTCTAAATCGGGGAAAATAGGGACACTTGGAGCGTCTGCACACTGCTTTTTCCCCTGACAGGGACTCAAGGCAGTTTATTGATAAAAACATGAACTGCTAAAAACATGGGGGGGGGGGGATAGTTAAAAAACAATAGAACACTGATAAAATTAAAACTGTATATAAAATCTATTGAAACCATACAAATAACTACAATAAAACAGCACAGCACCAGCCAGGGTCAGTCCAAAACATTTTGGTGCCTAGAGGTAAAAAAGGTAAAGGATCCCTAACAGTTAAGTCCAGTCGCGAATGACTCTGGGGTTGCGGCGCTCATCTCACTTTACTGGCCGAAGGAGTCGACGTTTGTCCGCAGACAGTTTTTCCAGGTCATGTGGCCAGCATAGCTAAGCTGCTTCTGGCGAACCAGAGCAGTGCACAGAAACGCCGTTTACCTTCCTGCCAGAGTGGTACCTATTTATCTACTAGCACTTTGACGTGCTTTCAAACTGCTAGGTTGGCAGGAGCTAGGACTGAACAACGGGAGCTCACCCCGTCACAGGGATTTGAACCGCCGACCTTCCGATCAGCAAGCCCTAGGCTTAGTGGTTTAGACTACACCGCCACCCGTGTCCCTTATTGGTACCTAAAGTGGACCCCAAGTAGTGCCTCCATTCCCCCACCAGGGAGGAAGGGGAAAGTGAATTGTTTTCAACATTTTGCTTTGTTGGGGGATTGAAATAAAGGCAGTCTTGTGTTAGAACACTGGAGAAGACAGCAATCACTAGATCACCTTTAGGAAACCTCTGGCTTATAAGGTTGTTTCCTCCAAACCACAAAATGTGGGAAGTAGAGATATGGTCTTCCATGGGGAACTTGATCATGTAGGCAATCCCTGCCACAATCAGCTTTGCCAGTCATATGCTCAATGCTTGAGAAGCACTGAGCAGAGGCCTTGCAAAGTGCTTCGCACTGAAGTTTCAACGCAACTAGCTGGCTGCCATGCACTTGGGAAACGCTTCCCAAGTACTTTGACAGGTGGACAGAGCAACCCACCTGTCAAGCTTGGTCCATGAGGTGGGGACAGATAAGAATCTGGCCCGCCTGGCTGAAAAGGTTTCCCAGCGCTGAACTAGGCAGATCTGATGTTGGAGAAAAGCTTATTCCATGCTTACCCAAGACCTATCTGCAAATTGTTCCAGAATAGATAGAGAGACAGGCCTAGGTATCTATTCCCACCACTCAGATAAGATTAGTTAGCAATGGGATGGAGCTGGGTCTGCTTTAAAAACTTAAAAACTTAAATCTCTCTTCCTCTGACAAGAAAACACAACCCTCAGTTACAGGTGCAAAGATGTATAAAGTGGACATCCAGCCAGATATAAAGGAGGCAGCTGCCATTGAAGCCCGCAGGAACCGGGAGAAGCAAAGACAGAGCCGCATCTTTAATGCTCGCTATCGCACGATGGGGGTGAGACATGGAGGGCTTATAGAGCCATGTTTTCGGAGGAGGACTGCCTTGATTTCAAAGTTCTGGGAAGAACTCCTTAACTATCCCTCAGAACTGAGATACCTGTAGGAAGTAATCCCTGTGCACAGACATCTTAACCTGAACACTCCTTTCTAAATTTACTCAGCTTTCAGCTTGTCAGCTTGTTCAGTGAGACACAACAAGAGGTCATTTATTGGAGATGTGGGCTAGGCTTTGGGCAGTTAACATGCTGCCTTCTAGATGTTTTGAACTTCAACTCCCTTCATCCCTGACTAATTGCTATGCTGGCTGGAGATAATGGGAGTTGTAGTCCAAAAATCTTAAGGGCATCATGTTGGCCAAAAATCTTAAGGGCATCTGGACTATACATTAATCACTTTGAGAGAGCCAGTGTGGTACAGTGGTTAGTGTCAGACTAGGAACTGGTTCAAATCCCCACTTGGCCATGAAGCTCACTTAGGGACCTTGGCTACTCACTGCCTCTTAGCCTGACCTAACTCACAGGTTTATTGTGGGGCTTAGTTGAGATGGGGGAGAACCATGAACCACCTTGAGCTCCTTAGAGAAAGAGGTGGGATATAAATGCAATAAATAATTGATTCATAGGAAGTGATTCATAAATACAATAATAAACTCTCAGCAAAAAATCTCGTGAATAAGGTTCCAACTTCAGGGGTTGAAGTATTATGAGTGAAAGCAAGGACTGTTCATTTTCTGTAATTCCAGTATTACAGGCATCATTTACAGATGACAAGTGTTCATCTCAATGTTTCACGTAATAGATTACTCCTGATCACTCCTCAGGAGCACCTATATTTCATGGTCTAGATGCTCAGTGGTCGTATATTCTATATATGCAGGCCAAAAGCTTAAACCTTAAGCCTTAAAAGCATCAGATCTGTTAGAAAGATAGGATAATTGATAGCAAAGGGGACAGAGGCACTTAAGGCAGCTTACAGCAAAAAATAAAGCAAGTAAAAATATTGAAGCATAACCACACACAAAAAGCCAGGATAGCAGATAAAAAAATAACCAAAAGCAGCAGGAAATTAGGTAAAACCAGACCCTATTCTGTTGCATCAGTTGGTGGTAGGACATGTAGCAGGTCCTACCAGAGGAGCTGTGAGAACAGGCAGACTAATGTGGTAGCGGGTTGTCCTTCTTTATCCTAAGCCATTTGGGGCTTTAAATGTAAAAACAGCATTTTGACTTGAGCCCAGTAATGAACCAGAAATCAGCAAAGCTGGTACAGAAAGATAGAAGCCAAATAGCTCTGGTCAGCAGCTTCAAAGCTATATTCTAAACTAGCTGACATGAAATAGGAGAGCTTATGCCATTGCATCTTTCAGGTTCCTGCATATTCTTTGTTGTCTTTATTTGAGAGGGCAGCATGCAAAATCCTGCATTCTGTTTGCTTCTGAAACAGCCACATCCGATGCAGCGATTAACTTGTAATGTCACTTTTAAGGTGGATGTGGAAGGTTTGAAGACCCAGGTGGAAGAGCGAAAACTCAGAGAAATTGCAGAGAAACGACGTGATGAAGCTTTCGGTAAGTGTTTCTGCTCCATTTCTCTGTGAGGTCATTTATCTCACTTGTCTCCGGGCATTAGTCTGGGGCCTGAGCAAGTCAGTTTCCCCAACAGTTAAATTCAAATGAAAGAAAGTGCAGGAGGTCGGGCAGAATGAAATGCATCAACCTCAGCGGGGTTTGCATTTTTAAAAATATATCCACTCTTTTGATCATATCAAACAGGCAGATTCATAGTTTAATTTTAAATCTGGCAGCTTGAATCTACGTCTTTCTTTAAGATCTGTTAATATTTTAAATTTAATCCTTGGTTTTCCCCCCACCAGATAAATTTTGATAACCCTCTTTGCCATTATTTGAATTACCTCACATTACCAATAATCGGTATACAGTGGTACCTCGGGTTAAGTACTTAATTCATTCCGGATGTCCGTTCTTAATCTGAAACTGTTCTTAACCTGAAGCACCACTTTAGCTAATGGGGCCTCCTGCTGCTGCCGCACCGCCAGAGCACGATTTCTGTTCTCATTCTGAAGCAAAGTTCTTAACCCAAGGTACTATTTCTGGGTTAGCGGAGTCTGTAACCTGAAGCGTATGTAACCTGAAGCATATGTAACCCGAGGTACCACTGTAATCTAAACTATAAACAGCGTATTCAGTAATACATTTGTCTTAATAGCTGAAACTCTTCCTAATAGTGAGATTTTCATCCTTCCCCATCTTGCTAAGTCTTGTTTTACCTTGTTCCATACTTTAACATAGTTATTCTGAAAAAGTGATGTGTTTTATTTGTTAACCAAATACTTAAATATTTCACCCTTTTCTCCACTCTAATGTCCGTTTAATCATCATCATCATTTTATTATTTATACCCCTGCCACACTGGACAGCTTACAGTACATATAAAAACATAGTAAAACCTCAAATATTCAAAAC
The DNA here is from genome assembly GCF_964106645.2 of Podarcis pityusensis. NCBI lineage: Eukaryota > Metazoa > Chordata > Lepidosauria > Squamata > Lacertidae > Podarcis > Podarcis pityusensis. The sequence continues at coordinate 2,357,729 of NC_138042.1, forward strand.
CTCCTGATACAGGGCTGCCTTCAGAGGTTTCTAAAAGTCAGATAGTTGTTCATTTGCTTAACAACAGATGACAGGACATTCCACAGAGAGGGTGCCACTGCCGAGAAGGCCCTCTGCCTGGTTTGTCAGGGGACTGGTAACTTTACTTCTTGGAGTGAGGGAACCAGCAGAAGACCCTCAGAGGACCTCAGTGTCCAAGCTGAATGATGGGGGTGGAGACGTTCCTTCAGGTATACAGGACCGACATTTTTAATTTTGCTTGGAAACGTACTGGGAGCCAGTGAAGATCCTTTAGGACCAGTGTTATATGGTCCTGGTGGCCACTCCCAGTCACCAGCCTAGCTGACACATTCTATATTAGTTGTAGTTTAAAGATCAGCACCAACACTTTGAATTGGACTTCCGGGGTGGTGCCATCGGTAATGGCGGACTCCCTCTGATCCGGAGGGACTAGCTCTACAGAAATCGGGTCTGTTCCACTACGGCGAAGCGGGGACCCTTTAAAAAATCACAGGCGGGTGAAGCCTGTGACCGTGGGACTCGGCGGGCACCTTTCGCACCCCCCCCAATTTGTAAAGGAACCCAATTACGGGCTCCGGAGCGAAGCGGGGCAAGCAGCGCGGTGCTGAGAGTCAACTGCTTCTTCCGTGGAGCGAAGCCGCACAGCCGTTACCGGAGAACGCTACCTTTTTCCTGTGACAATCTGGCTACAAAAACAACTATCCGTGAGTAGTTTAAATTTGGATAATTGGACTCTAAACAACGACCCGTGAGTAGAACGGAAAATTGGACTAAGAAATTCCTTTTAATTTGGCACTGAAGCGGGAAGGTCTAAACAGGAAGTCAGCCTTCCGCTTTTTGTAGAAAGATTAAAGCAAAGACTGAGGAGATTTCACCCCTCCCATACCCAAGAATCTCCTGATGATCTCCTGATGGTCTCTGCTGACTCTCCAGAGAGGAGGAGGCGTGTCCTGCCTATCTACTTATTCTGCCCAGCAACATGTCTGTGTGTGTGAGAGAGAGTCAGTCAGTCAGTGTATCGGAGAGAGTGAGAGTGTTAGAGATCCTAGAGATAAGATTGCTGTTAGAGCAGCTGCAGACTCTCAGTGTAGCATTGATTTATGCTTAGAATATTCAGCTCTGTATATAGTTTTGTATCATAGTTGTAGTTATAGAATAAAAGGAAGATATTCTACAGAGCTGCTCTCCGAGTGGTTTATACTCTGCGAGACTCTGCAAAACTCTGCTGCGCAACGACTGTATTATTGAGACAGTGAATCCGGTGCTCTCAGCTCTGAGCTGTGAGTCCACAGCACTGTGACCGTTTCCTGTGAGAAGGAGGTCTCTGGCGGTGCTACCCAGCTCGCCTAGCCCAGTCGGGGTTGAGGTGCAAGAGTCCAGTTGGTGCACTGGCTCTAGGGCGATGCTGACATCGGTTATGGGCCCAGTCGTTGTTCCAGTCGTCTGACCTGGCGTTGTTCCAGTCATCCCAGGCGTCCCAGGCGTCCCAGTCGCCAGAGGTTTCTGTTGCTGATTGCCGGACGGTGGAACGGACGCTGCATGCTGGACTGATTTGCGGTGCCCAGAAGCAGAGCTGTTTTGGAGCAGAGTGTTCAAGCTGCCGCTGTTGCTCTTGCTGCTGCTTGATTTATGGAGGTATGTTGCTGACTGCCAAAGGAAGAAGATAGCATCCCTGTTTGCCTGTTAATTGCGCTCTGAGTGGGAGAGACAGTGGCTGAGGGAGTCAAGGCTTTATCTGTGTTGCACGAGGGAAGTGTCTTGCTCTAAGTAATAGCAGACATGGCCTGTGCACATTCTGGCCAGATGGCTCTGTCCTTTCCTCTCCTCACGCCTGAAACCTATGCAGTTTGGCAAGTAAAGATGAAAGCGCTTTTACAGAGGGAAAAGCTATTTCACACGATAGAAGATGACCCTCCAGATAAGGATGATGATGATTGGGCTGAGTGGCATGCTGCAGATATGAAAGCCCGAGGGACAATTATTTTGAGTGTTTCAGACCACTTGCTGGTGAACTTAGAGGGTCAAGAGACTGCACAAGCTGTTTGGCATAAGTTGAGAGATATGCATCTGAGGCAGAATGCTGGTTCCAGTGTGATTTTCTTTAAGAAGCTGTGCAGGCTGCAGTTGGAGAAAGGTGGTGATTTGCCTAGCCATCTATCTCAATTAAAGCGTCTCAGACAAGACCTTGTTCAGCGAGACCTGGCTATTTCAGAGGCTGTGTTTGCAATGCTAATGATCAATAGCCTAGATGAGTCTTATGATGGAGTGGCTGCCCAGATTTCCACAATGCCTTCTGACCGGCTAACAGAAGATTATGTGTCTAGCGTGCTTCTGAATGAGTGGGATCGCAGACAGGCTGTTAGAGAAAGCCGGGAAAACTGTGCTGTTAAAAATGTGCTTGAAAATGTGCCTGAGTCTTCAGCAGGGGAAAGTGAAAGTGAAACTGCTGCTGTTAAAGCTTTGAAATTGAAGCGGTGCTTTTCATGTGGAGCACAAGGCCATTTGAGTTTCCAGTGCAAGAAGTCTTCAAAGAAGAAGGGAAACTTCAGAGGCAGAGGGGGAGGAGGAAGAAATCCCCAAGCACCTGCTACTTCAAAGGCCTTGATCTCTCGCTGTTCCAGTCAACATGGGCGGAGTTTCTTCGTGGTCGACTCTGGCTGTTCAAACCACGTGGCCAAAGATAAGAATCTCTTTGTTCAGCTTGAGAAGCAAGAGAAAGAAATTCATCAAGCAGATGGGACAGTTCTCACAAGTATGGCTCAGGGAACTGTGTTCTTAAAGAGCCTGAATGCAACTATTAAGAATGTCCTGTATGCGCCTGATATTCAGGACAATTTGTTGAGTGTTTCCCAGCTTGATCGTCAAGGGTTTAAGGTGGTGTTTGCTAAATCTCGCTGTGAAATTCTTAGAGATGGCAAGCTCATTTTGTATGCAAAATGTGTAAATGGTTTGTACCAATTGCCTTTTGTTTCAGGTACAGGCACTGCAGAAGCAACTGAGAAAGAGTGTTGCAATTTATCTGTTGATAAGAATGAGAAGTTGCATGACCAATGTATTCATTATTACCATCGCGTTTATGGTCATTTGAATTTCCAGGCTGTGGCAAAAATGCCTGATATGGTTCAGGGTATGAAGTTGAAAGAATGTCCCTACCACATGAAATGTGTTTCTTGTGCTGAGAGTAAGGCAAGGCAAGCTCCCAAAGGTACCGAGTCTGGGAGAGAGGCCAAGAAACCATATGAAGTCATTCATGCAGACTTAGTGGGGCCCCTAGCGCTCTCTAGAGGCAATTCAAGGTTTTTCATGGTTCTGATAGACTCCTATTCGAAATATGTTTGGGTCTATATGCTGCAGAAAAAGTCTGAAGCCTTTACCAAGTTTCACCAGTTTTGTAAATGGCTCAGAAATGTACATAATGAGAATGTACATTTTCTTTTCACAGACAGGGGTGGAGAGTTTTGTTCAGAAGAGTTTGAGAGTTTTCTTTCTGAACAGGGCATTGAGCATAGGACCGCCACGCCCAGATCACCCTGGCAGAATGGTTTATGTGAGAGAGTAAACCAGACCCTGCAGCAAGGAATCAGAACACTGTTACATGATTCAGGGCTGCCCAATCCCTATTGGGCCGAAGCTCTTTCGTTTTTCTGTCACGTGTATAACAGGAGGTACCAGTCTAGTATAAATTGCACCCCATATGAGATGCTTCACGGAAGAAAGCCATGTGTAAAGCATTTTAAAATTTTTGGTTCGGAGGTTTGGGTGCACATCTCGCAGGGTGACAAACTGAGCAAGCGTGGAGAACGTGGTGTTTTCCTAGGATATGAGAAAGGGTCTTATCGTGTTCTGATCACAGACACGAAAACCATAAGGCTCACTAGGAGTATTGATGACAATCCACAATGGGACAGAGTTGGCGTTTTTCAGTGCCATCCCATTTGTGATGATGGTGCAAAAGGGGCAAAGAAAGTTAAGAGGGAGGCAAGTGTTGTTGGTGGTGATAATCCTGATGCCAATGTAGTTCCAGATGATGGCACAGATTATCAGACCCCAAAAGCCTCAGGTGAGTCTGACGCTGACTCAGACTTAGCAGCTTCATATACTTTAGCTCCCCATTCTCCCAAAGAGGAGGAAGCACCAGAACAAGAGGATCAGAGAGTTTTGCGCAGATCCGAGAGAACAACCAAGGGTGTACCACCGAAAAGGTTTTCTGAAGAGTTTGCAAAGACTGCGGTCACGAGCAACTCTGGTGGGGTTTTCAAACCTAGCATGAAGTGTGCTGAGAGTAGTAGCACAAAACGCTTTATTTATTTATTTCCTTACCTGATATTTGAAGGAAAGCGTGTATCTGAGTTCTGAAAAATGGTTTGTTCAAATCTGCCTAATTAGAAATGTCAATTTGTATTTGAAAGGAAGAAATGTGTGTGAAGATTTTTCCAGAAGCTGCTTATTCAATGGTATTGTAAAAGTGTTTTATATGCCGGGAGAGAGATACCTGCAGATATGTTAACCAAGGTTGTAAGCAGAGAACAACTTTTGGAGTGTGTGTGTAAATTGCAGTTATGTTAAAGATTCTTGAAATGGTCGGATGAAATGGGGGAGGATGAGGAGATTTCACCCCTCCCATACCCAAGAATCTCCTGATGATCTCCTGATGGTCTCTGCTGACTCTCCAGAGAGGAGGAGGCGTGTCCTGCCTATCTACTTATTCTGCCCAGCAACATGTCTGTGTGTGTGAGAGAGAGTCAGTCAGTCAGTGTATCGGAGAGAGTGAGAGTGTTAGAGATCCTAGAGATAAGATTGCTGTTAGAGCAGCTGCAGACTCTCAGTGTAGCATTGATTTATGCTTAGAATATTCAGCTCTGTATATAGTTTTGTATCATAGTTGTAGTTATAGAATAAAAGGAAGATATTCTACAGAGCTGCTCTCCGAGTGGTTTATACTCTGCAAGACTCTGCAAAACTCTGCTGCGCAATGACTGTATTATTGAGACAGTGAATCCGGTGCTCTCAGCTCTGAGCTGTGAGTCCACAGCACTGTGACCGTTTCCTGTGAGAAGGAGGTCTCTGGCGGTGCTACCCAGCTCGCCTAGCCCAGTCGGGGTTGAGGTGCAAGAGTCCAGTTGGTGCACTGGCTCTAGGGCGATGCTGACAAAGACATGGCAAGCTAGAGTTTAGAAAATCGTTTGTAAAGGATCAACTTTCATCATTTAAAATTACTGAACCCCCTTTGGAAGCAGGAGGAGAGGGGGGATTTTTTCTGGACCGTTTAAACCTGCAGAAGAGAGTCTAAAGAAAAGCAATTTTCCACCATCTTGAACCTGGAAGCGGGGTGTCAGGACAGACGTTTTTGGGAAGTTCATTGACTATAGACAAACGTTTTTGACAGATAGTTAAAAGAAGAGAAACATAGTGATTCCATTGTTCTCCTTCGCAGCTAAAAGGAACAAAATATTGACAAAATATCTGATAAAGGAAACTTTGTTGTTAGATCTGCTAAAAAAAAAAGAGAGAGAGAGAGATGGATACAAATAGAAGTTCTTCCCCTAGAGGGAGCTTGTGAAACTGTTATTAATCTGAACTGGGGAGTTTTGCAGCTGCAATAGATTAAGATCGTGGGATTAGACTTTGACCTTGCACAACAATGTACTCAGAGGCTCTGGTGCGTGCTTTCTGCAAAACAAGTGCGTTATTGGAACAGTTACATGAGAAGACAGATTTGATGACTGATGCGATCAGAAATTTTGGACAGGTAGTGGGTATCTATATAGAACCCACTCAGGAATTAATTCAGGAGTGTGCTCTGACAGATCAGATGAGGGAGGAGGTTGTGGCTGGACCTCGGGAGGCAGAGATGGAGGGAACTGTGGCCCAGCAGGAACATGAGTTGTTGGATCTGATGAATGAACCTGGAAAAAGCCAGATTTGGAGAGATAGAGTCTTGTTCGGCTTGGAGATGGGGGGCTGGATAGACCCCCCTATGCAGGGATGTTTTGAATTTTCAAATCTGGTGTTGGGCCGGGAGGAGTTTGGACTTGTGGGGGTCCTCAACCTTGGAGGGACTTTGAAATATGCTTTTAAATACCACATGGAGTTCAGTGTGGACTATGGAAAAGGGGCTGATCTGTCGAGAAGGGACAAAAATATTGTCAAGCTGGAGTCTCCACGAGTGAAAGGAGCGGAAGACAAAGTAAAGTACAGGTATAAATATGAAGAAGATCTGCGGAAGGGACATGGAAGAGACTTAAGGGCCTCGGACATAAGGTTGCCAGGTTAATGAACTAGATGGATGGGATAGAAAGGACTGACAAAACCCAAGACCAGGAGGAAGAGACGCTGGATGAAGATTGGAAGAAAGTTTTAAAAATTCTATTTAGGAATGTTTTGCAAAATTAATGAGTATTAGAAAAATGTTGGAATGAAATTATTTGTCTTTAGCAGAAATGTTAAAAAGAACTATGTAAGAATATGCTATGGCTATGAGAAATTGGTATAAATAAGATTTAAGTTTTAAGTTCTAGGGTTTTTTATGGCAAGATAAGGCTAAAATAGATTAAGGTAATTTAATGACAGAATATTATGAAAAATGGAAAGGATTTGCTGAGACAATTAACAACTAGAATACAAAAAAGGGAGGTGTGAGGAGGTCGATGAAATAAGGTAATGACAGTTAAGGATTTGAGAATACTGTATCTGCTTTTAATTTCTTTTTTGTTTAATTCTGCTTTTTGATTTTGATGTATTATGTGTTTTGCCTTTGCTTTTTGATTTTGACTTTTATCGATTTGTATTGTTTAGTTGTTATCTGTTCTTTTTTCTTCTTTTCTTCCTTGTTTTTCTTTGTAATCCTAAAACTCTCAATAAATATCATTAAAAAAAACACTTTGAATTATGCTTGGAAACATACTGGGAGTCAATGTTGGTCCTTCAGGACTGGTGTTATATGGTCAGGGCGGCCACATTCTGGATTAGTTGTAGTTTCCAGGTCACCTTCAAAGGTAGCCCCATGTAGAGCACATTGCAGTAGTCCAAGCAGGATATGCACCACTCTGGCAAGACAGTCTGCAGGCAGGTAGGGTGGTAGACAGCTGCCCTGGACACAGAATTGACCTACGCCTCCATGGACAGCTGTTAGCCCAAAATGACTCCCAGGCTGCACACCTGGCCCTTCAGGGGCACAGTTACACCATTCAGGACCCGGGAATCCCCCCCCCCGCCCACTCCCTGCCCCCCCCAACAGTACTTCTGTATTGTCAGGATTCAATCTGTTAGCTGCCATCCATCCTCCAACTGCCTCCAGGCATTCACACAGGACATTCACCACCTTCACTTGTTCTGATTTGAAAGAGAGGTAGAGCTGGGTATCATCTGCTGTCAGGGACTGGGCAAAGGAGGAATGGTGGGGATCGCCTACCTATCCTGACCCTTCTAGGGAGGAGAAAGAGGAAGACAGTATAGATTTACAACAGGGGTTTGAGGGAGGTTGCAGCTCAGAGGCAGATGAGGGGGAAAGTTGGGAAATCATGGGCGAGCCAGAGCAACACCTGGCTGACACGCTGTCATTAGAAAACATTCCAGACCCTCCATCTCCCAGAACCCGGTGAGCCTTACAGGTAGGAGAGCAAAGAACTCAAAGACAGAGGACACGTGGCAGCACCCGTAGAAGAGGTGATGATGTTGATGAATGAGGAAGTGGGAGAGATGGGGTGTGTGGAGATTCACTTGGGACAACACCATTATCCAAGAGGCTGGGTAGCCTCTCTCTGTAAAGATTGAAATAAAAAAGGACTGTTAGATACTTTCCCTTGTTTTTATACTTTCCTGGGCAACCAGCCAGGAGCCACTGACAGTATCTTGACATCTGCATACTGGTGAACACCCACCCAAATTCCCTGATGATCTCTCCCAGCGTTTTCATATAGATGATGAAAAGCATGGGGGAGAGGACAGAGCCCTGAGGCACCCCACAAGTGAGAGCCCAGGAGTCTGAACACTCATCCCCCAACACCACGACCCAGGAGGTACCAGCGGAACCACTGTATAACAGTGCCCCCAGCTCCCAGCCCCTCTAGACCAGCGGTCCTCAACCTTTTTCAGCCGGGGGCCGGTTCACTGTCCCTCAGTCCTTGTGGGGGGCTGGACTATATTTTGGAAAAACATATGAATGAATTCCTATGCACACTGCACATATTGTATTTGTAGTACACAAAAAACAGGAAAAAATAAAATATTTAAAATGAATAATGATTTTAATCAACATAAAACTTATAAGTATTTCATTGGGAAGTTTGGGCCTGCTTTTAGCTAACAAGATAGTTAATATCTGAATGATGAATTATTGTACTGTCAGGTGTTAAACTCACTGGCATCAATTTTGGTATACCTGCAGAAATGTAGCCTCAACATGACTGTCTTCCTATGTTGGAACTCAGTGCGTGTTTCTTTTACCATGACACTGGATTTTCTGATGGTGCATCAAATTGATTCTGTGTCACACAGGTAAATGTTTTGGTAAATTTACACAAACTGATGTTCTAAATATGTTGAGCTCTAACCCGTGTTTGGTCCGATTCAGAAGAGTTCCCACCACCAGCACTCTAGACATCTCCACAATTGTTTCATCACCCTCAGCTCTGGGGAAAACCACAGGGCTGTCCAGGCTCCATGTAATCGGAGAGGGCACTTCAGAGCCAAACAGTCGATAGCCCTGGTTAACTCCGCATTCCAGTGGGCCACCAGGCTGAGATGGCTGAGAGGCCATCAACATGGGATAAAACATCCCCTAGCACTCCTGTTCAAATCCATTAAGTGGCAGGGTTCATCTAAATCAGTCTTACCTCCCTGCGGAGGGGAAGGTTCGCAGAGAAGTCTAGTTGCACCAGGAAGTGATTCGACCATGGCATTTCTTTTTTTTCACTTTTATTTAGTGTCAAATCACCCACATTTCACAGAGGTGAACACCAGGTCTAAGGCATGTCTGTGGCTAGAACATTCACTCAGAAAATTGGGTCTTCCCAATAGGATGCCTGGTGTCAGCTAATTACTTCCAAAAATCACTGCAAGCCCCCTCCCCGCCCACATGACCTGGGTTGCTGTCTGTATGAGAAACCTGGCAGACAAGCAGCGGCAGGAACAGGCCCATCTGCCATGTCCAACCAAGTCTGCCATGCCCATCTGCCATGTCCAATCAACCCTCTTGGCAGGGGGTTGGACTCAATGGCCCTTGTGGTCTCTTCCAACTCTATGATTCTATGATTCTACAAATGCAAAGTCAATTCCTCTATCCACGATCAAGTCATGAATGGCCGTAGTCTTGTGGATCATTGACTTGGCATTGCACAGCAACACCTTAAGGTCATGTGGGTCTCCCTTGTTGATTCCGGTATCCTTCTGGTCATGACCTGACCCAGAGGCAGGGATAGCCTTCAAACAATGACTAAACCTGCCTCCTCAGTAATGACATGGTCTGGTCCTAGCATAACTCCTCCTCCTATCAGTGATCACTGAGATTGGGTGTACATCTACCCAGTGGAACCTGCCCCAGCCATTCTGTTAACTTGGGCCCACTCCCAGGCAGCCCTGCCCTCCCCCTTAAAACAAAATAAGCAACTGAAAAAAGATACAGTACAATACAAGTAAAAACACTTTAAAACAACCCCAATGCAAATAAAAATCCCATCCCCATTAAAATGATGACTTTAACACAAGGGGGCTGGCCCACGCCTTCATCCCACCCTCAAAGTGTGACACTCAAAGGGATGACCCCCTCCCCCAGCAACTGCCCCAGCAGCCATCCACCCCCCTCTCAGCAGCAGCAGCAGGAGTCCTCCGAATGGGGGGAGATGGCAGTCCCCAAGGAGGGACTGCAGGGCCAGGTAGGTGGAATTCAGGGCAAGCAGGCTTTGTAACGCTGCCCCAGCAGCTGGTTGATGCTCAACTGGAGCAGTAGCTGTTCCCTCTGTGCCTGCCTGCCCAGGGACCTGGTCCCTGCAGAACTCTCTGCTATCCTCTTTGTTGCTGTAGCGGTAGCAGCAGTCCTCAAAGGAGGGGAGACAGCAGCCCCTCCCAAGACTGGACCCTCTTTCTCTTGATGTGTCAGATTTTTTGCTAGGATTTCAGTTTTGTCTTTGTTTATATAGAAAGGAACTAGGTCTCCAAATAGTTTTATCTCCCTTAATACTATCTTCATTTTATCCAAAGGATTATCAACAAATAATACCACATCATCTGCAAAAACCCTAAGTTTGCATATCTGATGCCCAACTCGAACTCCAATTTCTTTGCTTTCTGCACATTTCCAAAATCAATATACCGTATTGGCCTGAATATAAGCCGCACGTATTTTTCCAAATTCCAGCCATGAAAAGTTAAAGTGCGGCTTATTTGTGCGACCTTACTGCACGGCTCCCCCCCCCCCGGAAGCAGCCCAGGAGCATGAGGCAAGGGCGCGCAGCTTGCCTGCCACTCCCAAGCCTCCCCCTGGTGCTGGCTTGCTGAGGTAGTGCCAGGAGGCGGTAATGCCGGGAGGCGGCCTGCATCTGCAAATAAGCCTTGAATTTTAAAGGTGTGTCTCATTTGCGGGTGCGTCTAATATTTGGGCCAATACGGTAAACAATAATGGTGATAATGGACATCCTTGTCTTGTTCCCTTTATATCTCCAGGTTTGTCAGTCAGTTCATTTTCATGAGGCAGACACAGCAACGACTAACAGCATCCTGTGCTGTTCTTATGCAGATGCAGATCGGGTGCAGTGCGACAAGATTGCACAAATGCTGGAAGAAGAGGAGCGCCAACGGAAAAAGCAGCTTCACCAGGCTGTCTTGGATTTTCGCGAGCGGGAGCAACAGCCCTCCATGCGCCGGGAGTGGGACATCCATGACCCAGAGGCGGCACGCAAAGGCCACCCAGCCCGCGTGAGTGACGATGACCCTCGCTGTGGCCCTTCTAGCATGCAGCGCTTTGCTGGTGAGGACCTGAATGCGAACGCTCGGCAAAAACTTCTAAAGGAGCAGAACAAACGCATCCTGGAGGAGCAGAGAAGTGAACGGGAGAAGGACCTTGCTGACCGTAAATATGCTGGTATGTTCAGGATGGGGTGTGTGAAATGCCCTCGAGATCCTTTGCTTGGGGACACAGGAGTGCGAAGCTGGTGTTGTGTGGGAGGAGGCCATGCAGCTGCTGTGGTTGACAAAGGAATGTGGAGAATAACATCTAGCTAGTCCCAGCATTGGCCCTGCCCAAGACACTCAAGTGCCTCAGGTGGAGTAAATCATTCTGCACACCCAGTTTCCCTGTGACATACTTGGCCTCAGTTCTGGGTGAAAATGTAGAACTGCAAGCTTTATTTGTTTCCCTTAAGCTCTTCTTAAGACCGTTTGTATTACTCAGAAGTTGGAAATGAAGGAATTCTCCTGCATTTTCTACAAGCATTTCCATGCTTTACTTTGCTATATATTTTATGACTTTAAATCTCTGCTGGGGTTCTCTCACCAAAGAGTTCTTGCCCCAAAACTGGGTCTTGACATCCAGGAATTCTCCCATTCATATTTTTGGCACCAACAAGATTTACCCAACTGGAATACTGGTTTTGCTCTTAAGGAATAATTATATGTAGCTGCATAACATAGAGCTGGAAGTCCTTTTATTTTCTTCTTCTTTATCTTTCTTTAGGTTTCTTTTACTTTTCTCTCATTTTCTCTTTCTTTAAGTTTCTCCTTTCCTTTTCTTTCTTCTGACTTTGTTCTTTTAGACTAAGTAGCTGTTTTATCTCAGTATATTATAGAAACATACTTTGTAATGGGTGTATATTTTTGTATCAATATATTTTTTTGTTTTTTTTAAAAAAAGATTTACCCAACTTGACTGAGAAGTTGGAGGTGAATCTTTAAGAGCAGTCTTTCCCAAAGTGGGTGATACCACGCCTGGGGGGCGCTGGAACGATTCAGAGGGGTGATAGTAGCCTCAGGTGCAACGGGGGGGGGGCACTGAATAAAAATAAGGGCACGGTGGGTACGTAATGACACTTACCGCCAGGTTGGGTGCTGTTGCGTGATGGCGACAATGCCTCCCTTGGACCCAGTGGTCCTGCTGGAGGTGGGGGTTTTCCCAGGCTTGGGTGAACACTTTTCAGCTTCACCCAGTCCTGGGAAACTTGCTTGCCTATTTACAACATCTTTATTTACCATGTTGTAGGGTGTAGGTAGAAATCAACACACACACACACAATTTTGCGAACAATTTATTTCATTGCACTGGAAACATTTTCTTTCTTATCTTTATTGTGCCTGACACAGACCCCCCCCCCCGATGCCAATCCATGGATCCCATGTTAAGAACCCCTGCTCTAGATAGAGGCATAGTAGCCAACTAACTCTCTGGTGTATGTTTCTTGGCCAGGTGTGTGCTAGTACTGTTCAAAAGTGAGCACAGACCAGCACAATCGGCACATACACGACCACGGATCCCCGTGCTATTTTTGGCACCACAAGGAGGCAGGGCAGGCTGGTGCATGCAGTATCTTGGAATGATTGGGAATTGCCTGTCCTACTATAGGGCTGATCACCTGCTTTGACATGGCCTTCTCATGTTCTGCTGTTAGCTCAGTGGTATGCTGTTAAGTTAGAGCACTGGCTTGTCTAGTCGACAACAGGTGCTAATGCAAGCAGTGACCATGTTTCTCCTTGACCAGTCTTCCACTGTTGGAACTGGAGAAGGAAGTCATCACTTAACTTACTACCAGCATCACAAGCCCTACTGAAACAGTTAGTGTCTGTCTCCCATTCTGCTACTCTTATGCCATTCCAAATCTACTGCCTCACTTTGCCTTATGGGAGGATCAGGTGTGTGTGTGTGTGTGTGTGTGTACATAGCTTGACTGCATGCCAGAACACCTGCTTTCCTTGTAGACAGCCTGGAGGACAAAAAGAGGATAGAGCTGGACCTACGAGCCCTGGAACTGGCATGTTTGGAGGAAGAGTGTCGCAAGGCCAAAGCCATGGCAATAGCTGACTTTAATCGAGCCCAGGTACCATCTTCCTGTATTAATTAGCTATTCATCTGCATCGTTCTTCAACCTCCAGATGTTTTGGACTCCCAACTTCCATCATCCCTGATCACTGGGCATGCTGACCAGGGCTAGTGGAAGTTGTAGTGCACACATGTGGAGAGTACCAAGTTGGGAAAGGCTGGGCTAGAAAGACATGAGCACAAGGCTTTAGATGCAACAGCATCCCATCTACTCCTTTCCCAAACCAGGCTGCAGAGGTTGCTGAGCAGCAGCGTCTGGCCCAGCAGCGTGAGCAGGACAATAACTATGCAGAAATCTACAACCACCTGACAGGTGACCTCCTGACAGAAAACCCTGACATCGCCAAAAGCCTTGTGGGCCCACACCGTGTGATCACGGACCGCTGGAAGGGGATGACCTCTGCAGAAGTGGAGGCTGTGCGGAAAGCACAGGAGGAGCAGTGTAAGGAGAAGCAGGCAAGTGGCGGCATAGCTGATGCTGCAGCAAGAAAGCTTGTGAGTTACACAAGTTCCTTCGTAACTAATTCAACTAAGAGGATGTCCAGAAAATGGTGGGAATGTGCTGACATGGGCAATACAGATGAGTATCATAGAATCATAGAATCATAGAGTTGTAAGAGACCACAAGGGCCATCGAGTCCAACCCCCTGCCAAGCAGGAAACACCATCAGAGCACTCCTGACATATGGTTGTCAAGCCTCTGCTTAAAGACCTCCAAAGAAGGAGACTCCACCACACTCCTTGGCAGCAAATTCCACTGTCGAACAGCTCTTACTGTCAGGAAGTTCTTCCTAATGTTTAGGTGGAATCTTCTTTCTTGTAGTTTGGATCCATTGCTCCGTGTCCGCTTCTCTGGAGCAGCAGAAAACAACCTTTCTCCCTCCTCTATGTGACATCCTTTGATATATTTGAACATGGCTATCATATCACCTCTTAACCTCCTCTTCTCCAGGCTAAACATGCCCAGCTCCCTTAGCCGTTCCTCATAAGGCATCATTTCCAGGCCTTTGACCATTTTGGTTGCCCTCCTCTGGACACATTCCAGTTTGTCAGTGTCCTTCTTGAACTGTGGTGCCCAGAACTGGACACAGTACTCCAGGTGAGGTCTGACCAGAGCAGAATACAGTGGCACTATTACTTCCCTTGATCCAGATGCTATACTCCTATTGATGCAGCCCGGAATTGCATTGGCTTTTTTAACTGCCGCGTCACACTGTTGGCTCATGTCAAGTTTGTGGTCAACCAAGACTCCTAGATCCTTTTCACATGTACTGCTCTCAAGCCAGGTGTCACCCATCTTGTATTTGTGCCTCTCATTTTTTTTGCCCAAGTGCAATACTTTACATTTCTCCCTGTTAAAATTCATCTTGTTTGTTTTGGCCCAGTTCTCTAATCTGTCAAGGTCGTTTTGAAGTGTGATCCTGTCCTCTGGGGTGTTAGCCACCCCTCCCAGTTTGGTGTCATCTGCAAATTTGATCAGGATGCCCTTGAGTCCATCATCCAAGTCGTTGATAAAGATGTTGAATAAGACCGGGCCCAAGACAGAACCCTGTGGCACCCACTAGTCACTCTTTGCATAATATGCAAGGTGTGTGTAAACTAGGTGGCAATCCATTACCTGTCCAGAGCACAGTGGAGCTAAGTAACATGGAATGCTTTCCCTTGTAAGCTCAAGAATGGTCCATTATGTAGGAGAGAAGAGAGCAGCAGGTACATTGGCCTAAGCACAGCCCTTGTCTATGCATTTTAAGAGCATTTTCCTTATTGTGGGATTCAACTAAGTTATTGCATGCATGGAATGAGGGCCGCACACGCGGTGGGACCCCATCACCCCCTAAATCTGCTTTGCAGAGTTGGAGGAACCCCCAAAGTAGGTTTAGGGGGCACACAGGGGAAGGAGATGGGAAGTCCTGTTGCGCAAGCAGACCTTGTTCTGTGCACACCCACCCCACTTGGTGCTATGTTGAATTCCTCTGTTATGCTTGGGGGGGGGGGAGATTACAAAATTTTGGATGGTGTTTCTTTCCCAGATGAAAGATCAGAGTCTTATCTTTCCCTCCTTCTGAGCTTCTAATGGTACTTTCCTATGCCAGTAGGAAGTGACAGATGTAGGCAGCTGGAATGTTACAAAGGTTCTGTTTCCCTCTCAATATATATATAAAATATAAATCACAGTTCAGCTTTTACATTGCTTAACTCAAGAACACCTTACAACAGCCCTGTAAGGGAGGACAGTACCAACTCCATATTAACATTTGAGGGGGTTAGGTAACGGTTGAGAGAACAGTGGCTTGTGAGTTTGTAGCAAGAGTAGAGATTTTACCCAGGGGTGAAATAGTTTTCACTTCTATCAGCCGCATTATGCCTGAGCCTATTCTCTCCCACTCTATTAGAGGCTGCGGGAAGAAGAGCAGCAGAGGGAGGCTGAATGGGACCGGCAGCGGGAGTTGGCTGGCCGTGCCGCCATGGAGATGGAGCAGCAGGAGCAGAATTTCCGCCAGCAGCTGAGGAAGAGCCTGGATGCCTACAACCAGGATCTGGCAGATGCACAGAAGTCCAAGTGAGTAGGCCAAGGATGAAAGATTCCTCCCTGCCCCCGGAAGGTGGAAATGAGGCAGCCTCCTCAGGTAGAGAATTGCAGGTACCCTGAAGGACAGGCTGAGCTTTGTCTAGAAGCACCACCACCTGCACTCAATGCCTTTCTTCCCCCTAATCCTTACTGCTCTTTGTTGTGATCCAGAGGTGAGGGAGATGCATTAGGCACATATTCAGAGGCATTTTCATCTTTTCTTCCTAGGTTACGTCCTGCTACTGAAAACAGACGCCAAGGCTGACTCTTCCTTGGCACTAATGAAGTGACAAACATTTCCACTGAACACACTTCTGTTCTTTGTTTTACAGTTTACAGTATATGGAGAAAGAGGTCTACTCCAATGTACCCACAGCCCAGTACCACTTGCAGTTTAACACTAGCAGCCGCTGACTGAAGCATAACAAACCCAGTTCCAAATCTGGCTGGAATGAAGGCTTTGCTTTCAGTAAAGTATTTTTTGTGCAGTATTTACAAAGGGAGTCATCTGCTGGCTGTAATGTAGAATTACAAGGACAAAGCAACTGATGTTTGTTAGACCATAGTTTCCATGTTATTGCCTGAAGACTGCTCCACGTGGATGTCTATACCAGTGTAAAATGTTGCCCAACCACATGGCAAGCTACTTTGCATAAATGTCTTACCATATGATTGTTAAGTGAAGTGTAGAGTGAACTGGCTTCCCTAATGTGTGAATGTGTCCTCGGAGAAGAGAATGAGAGTGAGGGGCTAGGGTGGTTTGTTTTGCACACACATCACAGAACAGAGTGCCTTAACAACAGAATGTGGAACTCCAAGGGAACATCTCTATACAGCTTTTCCTCAGGATCAGGTGCTAGTATTTCTGGGATCTGTAGGTGGTTTAGCTCAGAATGGTTTGCTTATCCACAACAGCCAAGAAATACAAGATCAAAGCCACTGGGGCAAACTGCACGGTCAGCTTCTTGCTCTCAACAGGGACTAAAGATTATTTTAAGAATTCATAAATTCTTAATATAAAATATCTAAGAAGTGAACAAGTCTAATATAAAATACATTATGTTCTGAACAGCCTTGTGATCTTTGGATGAAGGGTGGTATACAAACATACACCTCATCATCATTGCCATACAATATAAAGTATAATAAAACCCCTTTATTGTATGTTAATGCCTGCAAGCTAAAAACAAATTCAGCAGGGCCTGACCATACTTGCTGGTGCTTGCAGTTATGCAGTAGCAAGACTAAGGCTGGAGTCCAGAAAGCCACTCTGCCCCCATAAACTGCGATTCTCAGCTTTCATGGGCAGCAACACTATCTGATACACAGCTTTTCCTGGCTACAGAAGTCTGGTATCTGAGTTTTCTAATTCAAAAACCAGAGAACAGGCAGTATAAACTGGTCGTGGTCATAGCCAGGGTATAGGACTTCACTGCCCCACACTAACATACTCCCCTCTAACTACCACTCTTCCTTTCATACTTCCTGACTTGCTTTGCTACTCCACACTACTACTGCTATTTCCCCCCCCCCCCAAGAGCTCTAAATAATTTGAAAGCTTTAGAAATAAGTTGCCTACTTTATTTGCACAATTTGTTTTAATAAGACTTTGCTTTCCTTCACTCTCAGATTTGTGTGTGTGTGTGTGTGTGTGTGTTGCACATGCATGTTATCCTCATCACAGACTGAGTAAAAGAGACAAAGAAGATCAACACCAAACAGAATCACAGGTGTCTTTGGTAGTAAAACAGAGACAGGGCTCCTGGATTGCATTGCAAATTTGGAACAGGGACTTATTAGTGGATTAGAAGACTAGAGCATAGGGTTTTCTAGATTGTCCCACTAGCAAGGGATGAGAAGACTCATACAGCAAGAGAAGAGGAGCATACAATTAATTCATTATAGTCCATTTATTATAGTCCAGATGTTAATCATTTGCTTTTGCTAACCTAGATTCCAGCTGAGGAAGCATAGCAGAGGCAGCTGTAATCATCAGCAGATTCAAAAGTACCATGATTATGGTCCAGTGGGCAGAGAAACAACCCCTGACTTGTGATGGGGAAGCAAACCCTCTCGCTCTTCCAGGGCCAAGCTTACAGTTCAGGGCTGCATTCGGATAGCCCCATCAAGCCGGATCACCTCACCATTGAGCATGGGGTTCTCCACTATGCATTGCACCAGGTGGGCATACTCCTCCGGAGCACCAAGACGACTTGGGAAGGGCACCTGCCGTGCCAGGAATGTCCTCACTTTCTCAGGAAGTGATGCCAGAAGAGGTGTTGCAAAGAGACCTGGAAAAAACAAAAGCACACTCAGGGTTGCCCCAGTCTCTGTTCTTTACACTTTTACAATGCCTATTAAGCAGAGCACTGTGTGAGTGTGCCACAATTACTGGAGCACAGAATGCATTGCTGGGTGCAGAATTTAGCTTCCTAATAAGCTTAGTTTTTGTTTTAAAATGAGTTTCTAGGACTTACAGCTGCAAAGATAGGTTCAAAAGTGCATGGTCAGCACCTGCTGAAATCAGAAATGTGACAGGTGGTTCAATAAGGATTCCAGAAGTTCAGTGCCACATACAGCCCTATGCCTATGACTAAATATGCAAGATATTCTGGATAGGATATGGAAAAGGCAAATTTGCATAAATGTATACAGATAGCACTACCCCCACTAATGAATTCTGTACCAAGTTCTGTGGAGTATACAATCCTGCCATTACAGCCTTGAGCACCCTCCAAGAGCACCTTCCTTACCCAAAGCCCAGATTCAAGGAAGGAGTGCTACCTGGTGCAATGGTAACTACTCGGATCCCCAAAGGTGCAAGATCCCGAGCGATGGGCAGTGTCATTCCCACAATGCCTCCTTTGGAAGCGGAATAGGCAGCCTGGCCAACCTGGGGAGGGGAAAAAAAACAATGGCGCTCTAAACCCTTATTAAAGTCACAAGTGTTCTCTGAAATGTATATGTGGAGGGTGTGGAGATTGTGTAGCACTGCAACAAGCCTGCCAGAGGTATAGGAAGCCTGAGCAGGGCAGGCAGTAATCTGAAGTCACTCTTAATTGGGGCAAGGTGAGGGGGTAGAAAGCAAGTCACTGGAAGTCCTTAAACAGGTTTGGGGGGAAATTTCCTCCCAGCCCTCCATCCAAACTCCTTTAAGCAAGTGTGGGGAAACTTCGGCTCTCCAGATGTTGCTGAATTACAGCTCCTATCAGCCTCACCCAGAATGCACAGCCAATGGCCAGGGATGGGGGTTATGGTTCAGCAACATCCAGGAGCAGACATTGGCCATTGTTAGGTTACCTTTTATAAAGCTGTGGGGAAACTCTGAAGGTAACATAACAATGGCCAGTGTCTTTGGTACAAGATAATCCTTACTCTATTCCTTGCTGAAAAACATATATAGCCCCTTGCCTCAGCCTTGGTACACCTTTAGTCTGCAGACCAGTGTGGTATAGGAGAACAGGGAAGAACACAAGCCTGCCCGAGTTTCATAGGCAAACCTGTAAGTCTCTCACTCTCTCTACTGCTGGGTAGAAGTTTTCTGAATCACTGGCTGCCTCAAAGCTAGAGGCTGGTCATCTTTGAGTTAATTCAGCTTTGATGCCTAAACCCTGCCTCTCAATACAAAGTCTCTTGTCATCTTGTGAACCAAGAGCAAACCTGTGATTTTTTTTAACCTTATGAAATGAATATTCCATTTTACTGTACTCCCCTGCCATTACACATTCAGAACGGGCACATATGTGCACACAACCCAAGTAAGGCAACAGCGCTCCCAGAAATGCCAGCAAAGCATGGTTGTCTGTCAGGTGCATCCCTTGTACAGTGCAGTAGAAGCTGGGGCACACATAGTGGGAGTACCTGGTGCTAATCCTGTCAATACAACATCTGCCCAACTTGGAGCATGGGTGGCATAGAATCATTATGAATTTTAATATGATGATGATCTGCTTTATCGAGCTTGAGATACAAGATGTTTTCCTCTGCTCAGTAACTTACAGTCTCCATGTTTCTGGGACAAAGCAGAGCAATTATTAACCCTAGACTATTCTACTGATGTTGTGCAGAAGAAGTGGGGAACTTCAGGTCTTCCAGACATAATCCCTGACCACTGCCCATACTGGCTGGGGCTGGTGGGAGTTGCAATCCAACAAAGACCTTTATGGTCCCACTCTTCTGTAAGAATGGCACTACGCATAGGACACCTGTGTGTATACTGCTTTAAGGTAGTGTCAGCCGGGTGTTGCCAACCAGGCCAGCTGGCAGTGGATGTGATCAGCAAAAGGCAACATGTGGGCTAATACGTGCAAGAAGTCATGAACTAACAGAAGTCAAATAAATATTCCATCAACAAGCTTAGAATGGTGTGTAACCACAAAGTAACACTGAAGCTGAGGCAGAAAGCCTTTCCACAGTTCATATCTATATCAAAGTTTGGTTGAGAATGAACGAGCCGGGTGGTGCTGTAAGCACAGCAACAACAAACAGCAAACAGAACAGTTCTTCCTGTGACTTCTTGCACGTATTATATGGCTTCTGTTTATGAATTAAGAAACAATTGATAGTGTTTAATAAATATTGCCCACGTGTTGCCTTTTGTTGATCAGATTTTTTCGTGTTGTAACACAGGGGATTCCCTTTGTCTCATACAGCTGGCAGGGGAGGCTTGAGACTTACCTGCCCCTCAAAGGCAGCCACACTGGCAGTGTTGATGATTACCCCTCTGTGCCCATCTGAGTCGGGCTCATTCCGTCCCATCTCACCTGCAGTCAGACGGATTACGTTGAATGTTCCAGCAATATTCACCTGAGGAACACAGGCAGGTGGAGGTTATGCACCCCAAAGCTTGGCCCTTCCTTACCCCTTTCAAACCAATAGTGAAAGACATCACCTTTACTTCATCACATTAGAACTCTGGGCCTAGCAAACACCCTCTTGTCACTCAAAATCATTAAGTCAAATATTAATATTAAACTCAATCCTTCCTTCTGATGGGGGTACAAACAATACTGCCCAACACAGCCTTTGACATACAGCAAGCGACTATTATAATCTGGGCAGGAATCTGAAGGGCCTTGAAGCACAGGTGGTTTTCCCATCATTCCCTGTTGAATGTCATGGCCCAGGAAAAGAGGGAAATACTGGAAGGAAAACAGTGGCTTGTATGCATGGTGTTGTCAGGAAAGGTCTCTGCTTCCTTGAGAAAGGACTTCAGGCAAGAAATGGGTGGCACCTCATAGCGGTTGGCAAGAAGGTATTTGCTCAGAGTCTCATGAACCTGATCAGGAAAGCTTTAATCCAAATCCTGAGGGGCAGGAAGACAGTTGAAAGGAGAACCCCCGGTACTGGCGATAATAGCTTCACTCACGCACAGGAAACTGAGGTCCTGCAACAGAAACCTGCTAAAGGGAAGGAAACTACAAGAAGGAAGTAGCTGGAAGGAATGACTTGGTCTGCTTGTCTCTATACCAAAGCACAGAGTATGGGAAACAAGCAAGATGAATTTGAGTTCTTAATACAATATAGTGGACATTACTGAAACCTGGTGGGGTCGGACTCATGACTAGAACGTGGAAACTGAGGGGTACAACTTGTTTAGAAGGAATAGACCAAACAGGAAGGGATGAATAGTGTTATATGTAAAAGATTATATGAGTAAAAACTGTAGGAGAGGGAAACAACAGTAACCTTATTGTGGGTGTGCTATAGACCTCCAAGCGAGACTGAAGATTTGCACGATTCCTTCCTAGAGCAGATTACCAAACATTCAAAAAAGAAAGAGATAATAGTCATAGAAGACTTCAATTACCTCAATATCTGTTGGATATCAAGCTCTGCCAAGAATGTAACAAATTCCTCCACTGCCTCACTAACAATTTCATTTCCCAGAAGGTAGAAGAAGCAACAAGAGGATCATCTATCTTGGACCTTGTCCTCACCAACAGGGAGTAACTGACTGATGAAATGGAAGTACTAGGAAACTTGGGAGGAAGCAATCATTTACTTGGTTTCATGATACAAAGGCAAGGGAAAGCTGAGTGCAGTCAGACATGTGCACTTTGGACTTTTAAGAAGGCTGCTTTCAAAAACACCATGAGATCACATGGTCAGAAATACTCAAATAGGGAGTCTGAATGGTTGGAAGTTTCTTAAAGGTAAACTATAGGCACAAATGCTAACAATTCCAACAAGAACGAAAATTGGGAGGCACCAAAAGAAACCAGTGTGGCTGCAAAAGGAGCATACAGAGGAGCTGAGATGTAAGAAGGGAATGCAGCAGCAAAAAAGCTAATGCTATTATAGGCTGCATCAACAGTAGTGTCCAGATCAAGGGCAGTAATAGTACCACTCTGTTCTGCTTTGGTCAGACCACACCTAGAGTCCTGTGTCCAGTTCTGGGCACCACAATTTAAGAATACTGGGTGCAAAGAAGGGTGACCAAGATTATTAAGGGTCTGCAAACCAAACCTTATGAGAAATAATTGAGGGAGTAGTGGGTGGGGGGAGAGTTGAAATGGAAATGGAAAAAGGAGGATGAAAAGGAGTACAGTGGTACCTCGGGTTAAGTACTTAATTCGTTCCGGAGGTCCGTACTTAACCTGAAACTGTTCTTAACCTGAAGCACCACTTTAGCTAATGGGGACTCCCGCTGCCGCCGCACGATTTCTGTTCTCATCCTGAAGCAAAGTTCTTAACCTGAAGCACTATTTCTGGGTTAGCGGAGTTTGTAACCTGAAGCATATGTAACCTAAAGTGTATGTAACCCGAGGTACCACTGTAACTTGAAAAGGAGCAGAGTATGGCTGGCTGACAGGCACCTTGAAGAGGAACACTCCACACGACAACATTTTGTTACAGATCCCACTTGCTCAGTAAGGTATCTCAATTTTTTTGCTGTTTTTGTGAGGCAAGAATTGTTAGGGAAATGGTTGGAGCAAGAACACTTGATGACAAACCAATAACAGTAATGGACTAGGGTTTTCTTAATGCTCACATTAATAACTCTCTGGAAGTCTTCCAAGTTGTGAGGAAGGTCTTTCTTAATATTATAGGTCTTGACAGCCACTGCAATCCCAGCACAGTTCACTGCCACATCCACACGGCCAAACTTTTCCCGTGCCAGTGCTAGGGCAGCCTTCACATCTGACTCTGATGTTACCTGGGAAAGGAGAGGAAACCACTTAGCTCAGCTGCTCCTCTATGGGTACAACCTCTTTATCAAATCCCCCTTTGAAAAATCCCTACATCAGCCGGAGCAAAGATGCATCTCTCTCCCAGCGATTTGGCCACGCTCTCCCCGTCGGACTTGGGCAGATCCACAAGCACCGCGCTGCCTCCCTGTTGCACCAGCCGCTCTGCCGTGGCCCGGCCTAGGCCTGAAGCCCCACCGGTCACCAGGCCAACCACTCCCTGGAAGTCAAGGGAATAAAGAGAAAATTATCCTTCAGGTAAAGCAGGCGTGCCAAGAGGTTCGAAAGTGTTAAATGCCTTCCAGGCTCAGTCCCACCCCGGTGCTGCCCAGGCTTCCCTGGGGGTGGAAAAGGTGCCAGCAGTGCCCATCATTCCTTCCCCCCAACAGAGCTCCTGTGCTTCACGAGGGGGGGCGCCTGTCATAACGCTGTTGGAAGCAAAGGGAAGACCACCCCATGACTTCCCTGGGAGAAGCTCCCTCGTGGCGCTTCTGCCCGCCGGGCAGACCCCAAGCTGGCGCGCGAGGGCGCCTCCTCAGACACGCGCCTTCCCCAGCATATCGGGAAAGGCATCGCCCCGGCTTCTCTCACGGCCCTCAGGAGCGCCGGCCTCGCTCTCGGGGTTGGGCGCCAGCCCCTCCTCCCCGCCGCCGCCGCCGCCGCCTCCTCACCTTCACGCTCCTCAGCGCCGCCATGTTTCTCCCCGGAGGCCCCGCCCCCTTCGCCGGGGAGGGGCTTCCGCCCTTGGAGGAGGCGCCTGTTTCCGCCGGGACGGAGCCGCGCCGGTCCCGCGGAGGGGGCGGCCTGCGAAGAGGCGCGGCCGAGTCACCGGGGCGACTGAGGGAAGCTGCGGCTGAGAGAGGCCGAGTGTCCGCCGGGGAGAAGGCTGCTCAATTCCTCGAAGGGTAAGGAGGGGGCCGAGAGAGGATTGCTTTTGTTTCGGAATACAAAAGTTAAAATTTCTAAACTACCAGTCATCTCGTATTTTTTCCAGAAAATATTCCGTCGCTCCAGTTGCTGCCTTGTAGCCAAGCCATTGTTCTCCAACAAGAATGAACTCAAACATTCTCAAAAAGAAACAAAGGCAGGACCCCTCCTTCCTGCACTGAGTCGCTTCCGAGGGCAAAAGGAGGCGGCTGCATATTTGAATAGGTCTTGCGTCTTAAGAAGGAGCATGGCTAGTCTAAAGTAACTCAACCTGATGGGCTGACTTTATATGGTTTCAAACTCCCCCTGAACAAGCAGGTTTAGGATCTGGGCAGGAGGTTGGGGGAGGGCGCTGTTCCTGGATCCATCTCTGGTGCTAGAGGCCCAGGTGACCTCTGTGACTCAACCTTTTACCAACCTTGGCAAGACAGCTACTGGCCCTGGCCACTGTCTGTTGTCCGTGCACTGCTTTCCAGATTGGACTACTGCAATGTGCTCTATGTGGAGCTGCCCTTGAGTTTGACCTGGAAGGTGCCACTAGTGCGAAATGTGATGGCTCAACTGCAGAGTTGGGCAGAATATCACCATAATATTATGCCACTACTGAAAGCATTGCACTGGCTGCATTAGCTACTGAGCTAAGTTCAAGGAATTGGTGCTGGTATACCAAATGTCCATACAGTTTGGGACCAGGTTACCCAAAACATTGTTTATCCCTTATACATCCAGCTGATCACTACATTCTGCAGAAGAAAATCTGCAGATATCATCCTATCAGGAGTTCCATTCTGCATGATGTCGGAACCAGGCCTTTGGAACTACTTCCCTTTGCTGATCAGATAGGATAGGCACTGTCTGTTGCATTTTTGGCACCTGCTGAAGACTTTCCTCATTCAACTGAACCTTCTAAATGAAGATTTTTTTCCAAGTCAGTATCTGAATTTGATTTTTTAAAGTCTTTTATGTATGCAATAGTTTTGTATGTGGTTTGTACTGCATTGAGAAATCACGTTGAGATGCTTTATTGGATGCAATTTAAAAAGAAGCAGCAAGCAAAAAAGCCTCCCCCCCCCCCATAAATGCACTCTTAATAAACCAAAACATGATTCCACTACTGACAGGCTTTAACAACTGCCAGTGTTGCTGGTATTTGGCAGTTTAATGTTTGTACATCTTAGTTTAGTTGTTGAGAAATAGCCATCATGCTTGTAACTCGGAAACAGAAAAGAGATTAATCTGGCATGTCTTGTTTTCAGAAACCATGCTGGCTCTTAGTGATTACAGCATCCTTTTCCAAGTGCTCCCCTGTTCAAGGACCTTTCCTGGTATCAAAGTCAAGCTTGACTGGTCAGTAGTTACCAGGGTCTTTCTTCCACTTTTTGCCTGCCTCCAGTCTGCAGGGACCTCACCTGCTCTGCAAGAATTCTCAATTACAAAAGCTCCGTAGGAGCTCTGTAAGCTCCTTTTGTACCCTTGGGTGCAGCTCATCAGGCTCCCTTACCACCTCTTTTCCTTTTTAAGGCTGCAGCTCCCTCCTCTATTTATTCTATCATTTATTCTGTTATTACCAGGTTGGGCACTGCCTTCCTTTTGGGTGAAGACTGAGGCAAAGTAGGTGTTGAGCAGTTCTGCCTTCTGTTATCCATTAGGATTTCTCAGTCTTCTCCATACAGAGGATCTATGACTTGCTTGTTCTTCCTCTTGCTTCAAACACATCCAAAGAAACATTTTTATCTTATATTTAACCTCTCTTGTAAGCCAGAGTACTTCATTGCACACTGGCAACATTTCCCTATTAAAGTTCTTAAATCAAAGTCCCATGTGTGTGGAGGGGGCTCTTTAGGGACTTATTCTGAAAATATTGTGGCTGGACATGCTGAACCTGCACTCATCACCCCTTTGAGGTGCAGCTTTTACAACCAATACCTTATCAGCCCATTTTTCAAATTTCAGCAATCACCTTCCCACACTTATTCACTCTCCTACTGCTCAACACTACTCCTCTTTTCAATAAAGTACTGCAAAGAACTCTAATGTATAGTGCAGACTGAAGTATGTAGATGGAACATGCCTATTTGCATAACCGTGTTCTACACATTTTCTGCGAATAGCTGTGGCTGTGGACCTCCAACAAGCATTGGTGGAAGAAAGGAGCCGCACACCAAGTTGGAAAGCTCTCTGTATATTAAGTGCTTTTTTGTAGTAAAAAAAAAAAAAACCAAACGTACAAAGTCCTGATACGAAATATACAAAAAACTCAGCCAAGGAAAACAGTTGCCTTTCTACAAATATCAGTAGCATTGCATAGAGCAGCCTCCATGGGGATAAGGACAAGGAAGGGGTCCAACCAGGTATGATGCTTTAGAAACATTGCTAGGAAACTATGCATAAATACATAGTTAAAGGGTGGGGTGACATCACATACATGTCTATAGTGCCATGCTGCTGCAAGAAATATTCCCACACCACCACAGTACCCCAGAACATTTGGGAAATCCCTGGGCACAAAAGCAGAGCGCTTCAGTCCTCCTCCCAGCCAGCCATTCTTTTCCCTCATACACAACAACCCCAAGCAGAACATTGTGCAACTAGGGAGCTGTTATTGCTTCGGCAAAGCCTCCAGGTGCAAGGCCTGCATCTGAATCAGCAGGGACCATTTTAAACCCATTGAGAATTGGCAGAGTACTATTGTCAGAAGACTTCCAAAAATGTTGGGCCTTACTCTTTGGGGAGGAAGCAGGTTAAGGGCTATGTTTCAACTGCAGGAGGCACTAACTGGCCTATAGAGGGCATTCTAAAGCTGAAGTGTTTACAGGATGAGTAGAATCCTTACAGGGAGAAGTGCAGGGAAGGTGTGAAAGTCAGCAGCTTAATAATGCTGAATGGAAGAAAGGAACCCTGAGCTGTTTTGAAAAGGCCACTGGGCAGGCTATACCCTGAGTAGCCAACAGGGGACAGGGCAAGTATGCATATAGCCCCCATGCAGGCAGGTAGGAAGAGATGCTAAGCATCAGACAATGGGGATGGGGGAGTGCTGGTGTGTGGCAACATACACACCCCCAGGGCAAGGAGGGAAATGCAGTCGCTGCAATAAATAAAGGTACAAAATAACCAATGTGACTGCTCCTGAAACTTCCCACCACCATATCCTGCCATGTCCAAGTGCAATTGGTCAAAGTGCCACTGAGGTCACCATGAGGAAGTCCAACCAGACAGTCTTTCCATAATGATCTAGCCATCATCTTCTGCCTCAGAATCTTTCCCATCTGGCTCCTCACGGAGAGAGGAGCTGGGACCGGTAACACCCTCTTCTTGGCCACTCAGGACCTCTTCCACAGCTTCACCTGTATCAGCAAAGTGGGATACATCAAGATACTTCTTATCCTAGCCCACCAACCAGAACTGCCCTTTCCTTCCCGTTTCTGATTTTCCATTGTTCCTCAATCCCATTCCCTGGCTTCTGAGGTAAGCTAGCCATCTATTCCCTTCTGGATCAACATCTCCCTCCTCCCTGCCCCGAGCCCTGACTTGCCAGGACGATTTTTCATTTAGCATACTCTCTTTGATGTCCAGAAGCTGCCACAATTTTTTTTTGGGGGGGGGCAGCCCTATTCCACCACTACTTACCTCGCCCACCCTCCTCCTCATCCATGATCTCATGCACATCCGTCGCATCCTCTTCTTCACCATCATCATCTACAATCACCAC
This sequence comes from Podarcis pityusensis, assembly GCF_964106645.2. Taxonomy (NCBI): domain Eukaryota; kingdom Metazoa; phylum Chordata; class Lepidosauria; order Squamata; family Lacertidae; genus Podarcis; species Podarcis pityusensis. The sequence goes on from NC_138042.1 coordinate 2,385,169, forward strand.
AAAGTCATCACCATTCTCTGTCTCACTAAACATCAAGGGAAGGAGGGAATGTGTCAGCATTTATCCATCATTTTCAGCTGGCCTCCCAGCTACAAATTACAAATCCCTCTCTTCATAAGTCAGCCTCCCTGCGACTTCATGCAGTTTCTGCTGCCACAAAACTTGACAGAGTTCACATACACACACAACAGCAGCTTTCTATTCTTGCCCACAGTATCACTCCTACCACAACCCAATAGACCCAGTGGCCCAGACTGCATGTCATGGTAAAACATAATTAAATGGTTTCTCATTCATGAGCCATGTAACCAACCTCTTCTACCTTACTCCTCTGTACTAGCACAGAAGTGAAACAAACTACAATCCCTGGCTTAGCACTATGTCCAAACGTGAGATCATGGTTTGTTTCACTCAAACAAAGTATGAGAAGTTTGGAGTAAAATAAACCCATGATACCTGGTTCTGATGTAAAAGCCAGGGATCATGACTTGTTTCTGTCATATGCTAGCAAGGAAGAGTAAAGGAGGTAGGACTGGTGCATTCACAGGAAACCATTATCAGTACTTTACTTTTCTGTTTCATATGTTCATTAGTAATTATAAATGATGCAAAAAAATATTAGGCCACCCTGGCAGTTTCCAAGTTTTCATTTCTGTTTACTAAACAAAATAAACATAATAAAAACACTACAGTGTTGTCAACGTCCCCCATACAAATTTTTTGGGTTATGTGCTCCGCTAACCTGAAAGTAGATGCCCCTTTTTGCAAACTTTGACCCAGGATCCGAGCGGAAATCACACTCCGGCAGTGCAGCAGCAGCGGGAGGCGCCATTAGCGGAAGCATGCCTCAAGTTACGAGTGGTTTCCGGTTACGAATGGACCTCAAGAATGGATTAAGTTCATAACCGGAGGTACCACTGTAAATTAGATTCTGTGTGGAGTCCCCAATCTATGTGTGCATCTGCATTTTATTCTGATAGTTCAGGAAGTGGCTGTTTTTTATATAGTTATACGGGTATTTCTTTCCATGATAGTGTTTGTATGGTTTGTCATGGCCTTTGGCTAGTACAATAAACCTTGCTTACTTACTAAATTAGATCACTCAGGCATCAGACAATTTTAGATGCTAATTACCCTTATTTGCATAGGAATCTTTTTCCAATTCATTTCCCCCCTGGAAAACACAGTGGGAATAAGGCCAGCAAAACAACCAACCAAATCATCCTCACCTGTCTTCTTCACCATTTTCACCACCTTCCCCCATCAAGTAGTACTGCAGCGGATTAGGCCAGAGGTCCTCTTTAATTATCTATAAGAAAGCAGAAGAGTTTGAAGAGTGTGGATATAAGGATGCAAGGAGCAATTTAGGACAGGGTATACTATCCACCTCGGCAATACGGTCCCCTGCTGGGAAGCTGTGGTCACAGAACCAAGTGAAGAAACTGCGGCCAAAATTCTTCCGGCCATGTGCTATTGGATCCTGGCTACGCCACCAGCGGATAGGTGTAGAGTGGGACACTAGTCTTCCTGGAAAGGATGGAGACACAAATGGAGAAGATGTAAGCAACAGCACATCATATCTGGGGTTCTGTTCCCATAAATATTGTCCCTACTGCATACCAGATGAACCACACTGGAACTCCTTCACAATGACCTCATTCTGGAAGTAGGGGTTGCTGTTGAAGTAGAACTTGATCTTGCAGCCTGATTTTGCATGGGTGAAATCCTCAACCTGGCATATCAAAGAATGTCAGAATCATAAGGCTAGCATGAAACCTTTGACCCACGGCACTGTCCTTCAAACAGAAAGAACCCAGGTTTCCAGGCTGCAATTGGATTCCTTCCCTCCATAACTTGACTATCTATCAATGCCCCCATGCACCAGCTTTGCTGAAGTCACCTGCAGATTGGTCATATAGCTCAGGGTGTCTTCATCCCGGTCATTGATCATGGCTGAAAGTTGGGGATGGTTGAGAAACTGTAAAATTAAAGTTAAGGAAGGAAACCGACATACTGCAGTCCAAGATTCTGGTAGGAAGGGGTATATACAAATATAGTTAATAAATAGCAGGAAAATCTGAGACTGCACTTCTCACATCCATCATATGGAAGAGATAACTATATCTTTTTGAGGAACTCTCTTCCTCAAGGGTCTTGCCACATCAAGAAAACGAACTCCACTCAACTACTTTCCTGAAAATTTGCATATAAAAATTGCAATTCCTAGTAGTCTGCTAAAGCTTGTCATTTCCTGCCAAGGCAGAAGGACAAGAGGAAATCCAGAAAGGCAGGAATACCTTATTGAAGCCTCTGGAAGCAATTTGCTTCTTGCTGGCCAAGACAAGATCCAGCGCTCATAATAGCCCAACAAGAGAGAACTGCTTTCCCAAGGCTCTGGGACAGCGATACAGAGGGCCTTAACTTTCAAAACCCGGGGCACTCTTCGTCTGCCTAAAACCTCGGAGAAGCCTCGGCAGTCCTCTTTGGGCTGGACAGAGCAGGCACCCTACTATGCGTAGGGCAGCTTCAAACGCGTCCATGTCCCCTTCGCCCAGCCCCGATTTCTCCCGCTCCTGCCCACCCTACCCAGTACAAACAGCACAATCCTCATTTTGCTTTTTATTTGATTCAAACCCCGCTTTCTTCCCGGCGGCAGGATACGGCCGTGACCCAGAAGCCGGGGATATTTCGGATGATGAGGTTTCTCCGCTCCAGGTGCGGGCGGCGCATGTGGCCGAACTTGGCCTTGAGCTGGGCGAAGGCGCGACCGGCCTGCTGGTTCACCGCCTCCAGCTCCAACTGCACGGCCTCCAGCGCTTCCAGGTACTGCTCCGTTTTGCGCGGCGGCGGCGGCGGCCTCCCTCCGGGCTCGCCTTCCTCCTCCTCCTCCTCCTCCTCGTCGTCGTCGTCCTCCCCCACCGAGATGATGGAGCACTCATCCTCCGCCTCGACGGGCCTCCGCCTCTCGCGGGCCTCCTTCCTCTTCCTCCGGCTCTCGCGGCCGTCGCCCGCCCCGGGGCTGCCCTTGGCCTCGTCGCCGGCGGCTCCCGGGGTCCCTTCCGCGCCCGAGTCCCCGGCGGGGGAGCTCGGGAGGAGGGCGGCGGCGGCAGCGGCTTCGCGCGCCTCCTGCTGGCCGGCCGCATCCTCCGGCGCGGCGGCCTCGCGCGCCCCCTGCCGGCCGGCGCCGCCAAGGCTCCCGCCGCTCCAGGCCGTCATGTCGGCCAGCGCCTGGGCGGCCTCGGTTTCCTTCTGCGACTGGCGCGCCGGGTCCAGACGCCGCTGCTTGGCGGCCGCCGGGTCCCAGGCCCCGCCCTCGCCGCTCATGGCCGGCTCCGCTCGCTCCCTTGGCGCCGCCGGAGGCCGCGAGCCCAACCGCCGGGACCAGCGGGGGAGGGGCGCCCCACAAACGGGCTTCGCCAACGGCCCGAGCGCGAGGAGCTGCGCAGCTGCCGCTGGTTGGTCCCTGGCGAGCGGGGGCGGGCCAGTGACGACAGAGCCGTCTCCCTCGCGCGCCCGGCCCCGGAGCTGACGGGCTGGCGGGCACGTGGGAGGCGGGCGGGCACTGATAGGGCGACGAGTCTTTCGCTCGCCCAATCCCCGGCGAGGTCTTTTCTACGGGCCGCGTTTCGGCCATGTCCGGCCAAGTACGAAGCATCTCGGTTCTCCCCTCGGGCGTGGGAAGCGCATGCGCACCAGGGCTAATCGGGCGCGGTTGTGCTCCTTTGGCGCAGGCGCCGAGGGACGCGAGGCGGAGTTCCCGCGAGAGAAGCGGCGCGCGAAAGGCGACCTTCGGCGGCTGCGGGCGGAGGGCGGGAAATTCGAGATCCGGCCCGAGAGGCCGCTTCGTTCGCGTCTCCGATGTCCCTCCGCCTCACAGAGGCCGCCGAGCTTCGCCTGGGAGACGCCTGTTCTCCGCCGGGCCGGCCAAGGCCTCGGAGGGAAGCGGCAGCCGCGCTTGCTGGCGGCACCGGGTGGTTTCGGCATGTTTTGTTGTGAAGCGCCCTGAGGTCTACAGGGCAGTATGCAGGTTTAATGAATAAAAATATAATAATAAGGTGCGGGGGGGGGGGGGAGGTTGCGAAGAGTTCGGAAAGGACCTCTCCAGGATGCGTGAAAGGGCAAATACAACTCCGTGTCAAGTGATGGAAGGGCGAGCATGGCGTCATGTACCTGGGCAGAGGGGAAAGTGACGAGCCGCCTTTCCAGTTGGGAGGACAGAAGGTAGGCAGTTTCTGGACATTTCGATGCCTGGTGCAGAAACCAAATGGCAGAAACCCTGGCAGAATGTTGCAGTTCCTTCCAGACTTGGAAATAAAAGGGAGAAGACATAAGAAAACAAAAGACAGTAAAGGAGGCTTGTATCCAGGACAGAAACTGACATGAGGAGGCTGCACTGGAACTCAGTAGAGTGTAAACACATTTCTTTCAGGAACAGCCTTGGCTCTTTGGTAGAGCACATCCATGGAAAGCGCTTCTCCACAGAATCTGGAAGAACCATTGTTAGAATAAACTACAGTGATACTTGTCTGATTCAGTCTAAAGCATGGGTCACAGACAAATACCCATGTAGTTTAGTGATCATAGAGTGATCATAGAATTGTAAAGTTGGAAGGGAACCGGAGGATTCTAGTCCAACCCTCTGCAATGCAGCTGTCCCATATGGGGAATTAACCTGCAACTTTGCCATTATCAGCACCACAGTCTAAGCAACTGAGCTACCCAGGCGTCTCACAGTAGTTCTCCCAGATCATATGTAGAGGTGTTCACCATCTATGCCAGGGGTCAGCAACCTTTTTCAGCCATGGGCCGGCCCACCATCCCTCAGACCATGTGGTGGGCTGGACTATATTTTGGGGGGGGGGAAGATAAACTAATTCCTATGCCCCACAAATAATCCAGAGATGCATTTTAAATAAAAGGACACATTCTACTCATGTAAAAACACGCTGATTCCCGGACCAAAGCGGGCCAGATTGAGAAGGCGATTGGGCCGCATCCGGCCCATGGGCCTTAAGTTGCCTACCCCTGATCTATGCCCTTGCTGGAGGTGGCAAGGATTGAATCTAAAACCAAATGCATGTGCTCCACCAATGTGCTGAGGCTCTTTCCAAAAGATTTTTTTTACACTCAGTTGGATTTAGGGCAGGAATTTGTAGAACACTTGGACTGAGTGGGAGTGACCGTAAAATGAGGCTGAAATTTCTTCCAGTTCCTCACTGCTGTTTATTCTCTGGGTCAGTAGACAGAACACAAAAGCAGTGCATGGCATGCTCTCGGCTGCATCTATATGTGCTATAATACACTAGAATGGCAGCATTATCTCATAATTCTGAACATTCCTTGTGCAAGTATATATGCCGGTGTCATTCTTTTAAGAAACAAATTACAAAATAATACAAAGGAGTGATCCCTTTTTACTCATAACTAAGGCGCTGTGGTCTAAATCACAGAGCCTAGGGCTTGCCGATCAGAAGGTTGGCGGTTCGAATCCCCACAACAGGGTGAGCTCCCGTTGTTCGGTCCCAGCTCCTGCCCACATAGCAGTTTGAAAGCACGTCAAAGTGTGAGTAGATAAATAGGTACCGCTCTGGTGGGAAGGTAAACGGCGTTTCTGTGCGCTGCTCTGGTTCGCCAGAAACGGCTTAGTCATGCTGTCCACATGACCCGGAAGCTGTATGTGGATAAACGTTGGCTCCCTCGGCCTATAGAGTGAGATGAGCACGCAACCCCAGAGTTGTCCGTGACAGGACCTAACGGTCAGGGGTACCTTTACCTTTAAGTACTAATCAATTCAATGGTGCTTACTCCCAGGTAAGTAGGGTTAGGGTCATAGCATTAAATCTCCATCGACTCCAGATAAAAGGATCTTAGGCAGCAGTGAGATAGTTTTTCCTGAGGACCGGGAGAGCTACTGCTGATAGAAGGAGACAGTACCTGGCAACAGAGATCAGTATCTGTCTCAATGCAAGAAAAATCTGTCCTGATGAGGCAACTTGATGAAGAGGATCAAGAGGCATTTTTGGAATAGCCCTTCATTTTTTACCTGGGCTTAGAAATAAAAATAAATGTAGTATAATAAGGCACCTGTTGAGGAAGCTGAAAATATCCTATGTGGCAAAGAGTTTTCCCCTAAGAGTGCATGTATGGTGCAGTCTTGCAGTGATGTTTGTGTAGAAAAAGAATGAAGAGAGTTTGTTGCAGCTGGAGTGGCATAATAGGAAAAGGAAGGCTTCTGTGGGAGCAGGTTCCACAAGGTGGCAATGTGAGCACAGGCTATGGAAGCAGGTTTTCATTTTATAGTATGCCTGTTGGGGGTGCTGAACCTGTAGAGAAGAAGATGGAAGCAATTTCTCTTAGAGATTGCTTCTAGTGGTAAAGGAGGTATTATGTTGCAAAGAACTAGGACAAGAAGAGCAGGAGTGAGTTCACCACATTTAAAATGTCCCTTCCGACTCCCCCAGACCCCTCAGATTTTATCGTGGTGTCTCCAAGGAGTTACTGAGGTAATATGCAAAGCACTTGGGACACTCAAAAATGTCATTTTGTACATGCAAATAATATTATGTTAAACAGAGAACTTGATTATGGTCTTTTCAGCTACAACTGAGAATAAGTTACTTTTTAATGTAGATTACATTTTCAACGATTAGGGTTATCTTTGAAATCCAAATACTGATAGTAATTTCACGTGAACCTTTTTACACCTTAACTCATTTTAGGATTTGCCCACAATTTCTATGTAGAGATTTGTTTTTCATCTAGCTTAGAAGTAAGTACTGGCTACTCCATTATGCTGGATGAAGAACATTGTCTGACAATACTTAAATATGTTAAAAATAATAGACTCCTGTACCACATTTGCATCTCAGCCCCTCACAGAAACTGGCACAGTACAACTTTGACCTTTTAAGCTAAATGTTGGGGGAAGACAGAATTGTAGGGCAGTATAAAGAGAGCTTCCACTAAAAAAAACAGGGACTAGTGATAGTATCTAGGGGTGTCAGTGTTCTTTCTGAATCATAGGTGACCGTTTGGTGGGTAGGTGAGTGCCTTGGCAGTTTGAGTTTGTGCCATAACTGGATAGGAGCAGGATGTCAACAGGCTTGGCTTGTGGTCTAGAGACAGGTCTCCATTCCTGCTTCACTCTCACACAACATTCCTGACCTGCTTCCAGGTAATGCCATCCAAAAACTTGTGAGGCTGTGGCATATTTGCTGTATGGCACTTTTACAATTTAGACCTGTGATCCACTTGCCAGGGCCATGAGGCAGAAGTCCCTAAGGTGGTGCCCTGTGGGGCCCCTGGCACCTCTGGCACTGGCAGAGAAGCAGCACTGGCATCAGCCCTGATTTCTGGCAAGATCTTGGTGAACTCAGAAGATTTATGTGGCATCTCATGAGATTTCTGCAACGTCTTGCAGGAAATTAGCTTAAATGTTAGGTTCTTCAGGAAGAACCAGATGCACAAATAAAGGATGGAGGATACCTGGCTTACTAGCAGTACATGTGAAAAGGATCTAGGGGTCTTACTGCACCACAAGCTTAACATGAGTCATCAGGGTGATGCAGTAGCCAAAAAAGCTAATGCTCTTCTGGGCTGCATCAACAGAAGTCTAGTGTCCAGGGGATGGGACTTGAACCAATGGATTCAAGTTACAAGAAAGGATATTCCAACTAAACATTCAGAAAAACTTTCTGACAGTAAGAGCTGTTCAGCAGTGGAACAACCTCCCACGAGAGGTTGCGGACTTTTAAGCTGAGGTTGGGTGGCTATCTGCCATGGGTGCATTGCGGCATGACCCCTGGGTCCCTTTCAACTCTACAATTCTATGATCCAGCTTTTGGAAGCAAGGATTCTTCTCCCAGGGTTGATTTGTGGAAAGCCAAAGAAGCAGTTGGATGATAGGGAGGTTGTGCAACCAAAGCTTAGAATCATAGAATCATAGAATCATAGAGTTGGAAGAGACCACAAGGGCCATCGAGTCCAACCCCCTGCCAAGCAGGAAACACCATCAGAGCACTCCTGACATATGGTTGTCAAGCCTCTGCTTAAAGACCTCCAAAGAAGGAGATTCCACCACATTCCTTGGCAGCAAATTCCACTGTCAAACAGCTCTTACTGTCAGGAAGTTCTTCCTAATGTTTAGGTGGAATCTTCTTTCTTGTAGTTTGGATCCATTGCTCCGTGTCCGCTTCTCTGGAGCAGCAGAAAACAACCTTTCTCCCTCCTCTATGTGACATCCTTTTATATATTTGAACATGGCTATCATATCACCCCTTAACCTCCTCTTCTCCAGGCTAAATATGCCCAGCTCCCTTAGCCGTTCCTCATAAGGCATCGTTTCCAGGCCTTTGACCATTTTGGTTGCCCTCCTCTGGACACGTTCCAGTTTATCAGTGTCCTTCTTGAACTGTGGTGCCCAGGACTGGACACAGTACTCCAGGTGAGGTCTGACCAGAGCAGAATACAGTGGCACTATTACTTCCCTTGATCTAGATGCTATACTCCTATTGATGCAGCCCAGAATTGCATTGGCTTTTTTAGCTGCCGCGTCACACTGTTGGCTCATGTCAAGTTTGTGGTCAACCAAGACTCCTAGATCCTTTTCACATGTACTGCTCTCAAGCCAGGTGTCCCCCATCTTGTATTTGTGCCTCTCATTTTTTTTGCCCAAGTGCAATACTTTACATTTCTCCCTGTTAAAATTCATCTTGTTTGTTTTGGCCCAGTTCTCTAATCTGTCAAGGTAGTTTTGAAGTGTGATCCTGTCCTCTGGGGTGTTAGCTACCCCTCCCAATTTGGTGTCATATGAAAATTTGATCAGGATGCCCTTGAGTCCATCATCCAAGTCGTTGATAAAAATGTTGAATAAGACCGGGCCCAAGACAGAACCCTGTGGCACCCCACTAGTCACTCTTCTCCAGGATGAAGAGGAACCATTGATGAGCACCCTTTGGGTTCGGTCAGTCAGCCAGTTACAAATCCACTGAGTGGTAGCATAGTCAAGACCACATTTTACCAGCTTCTTTACAAGAATATCATGGGGCACCTTGTCAAATGCCTTGCTGAAATCAAGGTAGGCTACATCCACTGTGTTCCCTTCATCTACCAGGCTTGTAATTCTGTCAAAAAACGAGATCAGGTTAGTCTGACATGACTTATTTTTCAGAAATCCATGCTGACTATTGGTGATCACAGAATTCCTTTCTAGGTGCTCACAGAGTGTTTGCTTAATGATCTGCTCCAGAATCTTCCCTGGTATTGATGTCAGACTGACTGGGCGGTAATTATTTGGGTCCTCTCTTTTCCCCTTTTTGAAAATAGGGACAACATTTGCCCTCCTCCAGTCTGCCGGGACTTCGCCTGTTCTCCAGGAATTCTCAAAGATGACTGCCAGTGGTTCTGAGATCATACCTGCCAGTTCTTTTAATACTCTTGGATGCAGTTCATCTGGCCCTGGAGACTTGAATACATCTAAACTAGCCAAGTATTCTTGTACTATCTCCTTAGTTATTCTGGGCTGTGTTTCCTTTGCTGAATCATTTGCTCCAAATTCTTCAGGTCGGGCATTGTTTTCTTTATCGGAGAAGACTGAGGCAAAGAAGGCATTGAGGAGTTCAGCCCTTTCTGTGTCCCCTGTTTCCATTTCACCATCTTCTCCTCTGAGTGACCCCACTGTTTCTTTGTTCTTCCTTTTGCTACGGACATACCCATAAAAGCCTTTTTTGTTGCTTTTAACCTCTCTAGCAAGCCTGAGTTCATTCTGTGCTTTAGCTTTTCTGACTTTGTGTCTACACGTGCTGGCTATTTGTTTGAATTCCTCTTTGGTGGTTTCCCCCCTTTTCCATTTTTTGTACACATCCTTTTTTAATCTTAACTCAGTTAAAAGTTCTTTAGATAGCCACCCTGGCTTCTTTAGGCACCTTCCATGTTTCCGTCTCATTGGTATTACCTGACGTTGTGCTTTTACTATCTCCCTCTTAACAAACTCCCAGCCATCATGAACTCCCTTTCCTTTTAGTATTACTGTCCATGGGATCTCACCGAGCACTTCCCTAAGTTTTATGAAGTCAGCTTTCTTAAAGTCAAGAAATTGAGTCCTAGTATGCTTGGCTGCTCCTTTCCGCTGTATAGTAAACTTCAGAAGAGCATGATCACTCGCGCCTAATGATCCTTCCACTTCTACCCCACTAACCAGGTCATCAACATTGGTTAGGACCAGATCTACAATGGCTGTTCCTCTTGTTGCTTCTCCCACTTTCTGGACAATGAAGTTGTCTGCAAGGCCAGTGAGGAATCTGTTTGACCTTATGCTCTTGGCTGAGTTTGACATCCAACAAATATCCGGGTAATTGAAGTCCCCCATTACTACTATCTCCCTTCCTTTTGCATGCTTGGCCATCTGTTCCCGGAAGGCATCATCTATGTCCTCCATTTGGCTTGGGGATCTATAGTAAACTCCCACAATGAGGTCACTGTTATTCTTCTCTCCCTTAATTTTGACCCAAATGCTCTCACTTTGGCTTTGAGGTTCTAAATCTTGGATCTCTTCACAGGTATACACATCCCTGACATATAACGCCACTCCTCCTCCTTTCTTGTCTGGTCTGTTTCTCTGAAATAGATTGTATCCTCCCATTATTACATTCCAATCGTGGGATTTATCCCACCAGGTTTCAGTGATGCCTATTATGTCATATTTAGTTTGCTGTACCAAGAGCTCAAGCTCATCTTGTTTATTTCCCATGCTTTGCGCATTAGTGTACAGACATTGAAGTCCATTAATCATTCCCCCGTGTCTCTTATTTAAGGATTTTTTCCTCCCACCACTAGGTCTGCGTGCTGTTTGCTCCATTTGGTCTATGACATTTGGATGATCAGCTTTGTCCTTGTCAACTGGGATTCCTCAAGACTGAAGCCCAGGCAGCTCTGAAATAGAAGTGTTCTGTACAGGCTCTAAATTAATTGTCAGCTATCCTGGTGGTTGGTAGTTTTCATTTACATATGCTAATTGCCCTAAAGATAAGTCATTGTGATATTGATCACTGCCTGAAACAAATGTTCACATTAAAATATGGGGGGGGGGGGTTGCCTAGGGAACACAGGAAACGGGTTAAGGCAGTTTAAAGCCAAGTGGGTGACTGCCAAGCCAATAGGATACCAGATGGTATAGGCCTCAGATTAGCCTTTCCCCATAGGGACTAGAATTTCATCTCTTGTCACTGCTGTTTGCCTCAAATCCTCAGGCTCCCTTCCTGTGAAAGTGAGCTCCAAGATCCTGCAAGCTTCCACTCCAAACCAGATGCAAGGAATTCATTCAGCTCTGCAGTCTCCTTTTCTTCCTTTAGCACACCATTGTCCAAATAGCCTCTCCTGCTGATAATGTTTTTTATAAAGATCTTTTTGTCTTTGCTAAAACGTGGCTTACATTGGCATGTTTTCTCCTATGATGAACACCCCCCACAAGTTGCACCTTGACATAAAGCAAGTGCCTTTGCTGTACTGTTTGGGGCACCTGCCAAAAAAAATCTGTTTCAGCAGGCTGACCCAGATATGTAAAGTTGACCTGCATTAAATTCATAATTTTAAAAAATAATGAATATTTTAAGCTACTGGTTTTATTTATACCTTGAGGGGTTTTTCAAGGTTAGAAGAAATAAAAACCAAGTTTCCTGTGCTAAATTACATTTATGTCCTACCTTCCTTCTCGAGAATGGAAAGTGGCGTATCCCTCTCACCAATACAGCAGTTCTGAAATGCCACACAGTTAAGAGCATTGTAGCTTTTCCCTGGTCACCTCAAAATGCAGCAGAGGATGGCAAAGTCCGTACAGTTGTGGGGAAACCTGTTACATTTGATTGATAAATAAATAAATATTAAGAATGACTGCAGTCTCTCTAAATTCCGTGTCAACTTTTCTTTGTTTTGTGTCAGGTTAGCCAGCTTCTTATTTCAAGATAGGTGCTGTGGATGGAGCCAGGTTGGCAGACAGAGAAAATCTGGTGGAATGTGAGCAGAGCATGTTCGGATGGAGTCTAGCAGCTCTGGAGACCAGACAAAAGCAATGCACCTTTTCTGGGACTGGCTTAACTGGCTATCTGCCAGAGCATGTGTTTCCTGATTGGGTTGGTAAAACAAAGTACAGTACAGCAAAGCAACTCTAGCTTTCAGAGTTGGGGCTTAAGTGCCAGAAGAAACATGGCTGCCTCTGTTTGAGTAAAGATATTAAGGAGATCCACGGGATGTGAGACACCCTTGTTCTGTCAGCTATAGGTTGTCGCTCTTCTGTGTACCTTCTGTTTGTGAGGTGAACATTCATCCCCATTTGTTTGTGGGGCAGCCAAATTTGACATTACATCAAGTGTTATCCTGCTCATCCTAGTGCATTTCCCCATCAACTTAACACAAAATGTCCAATCTTTTGGGGGAGTGGACTTGTTGCATAAGATTCCCTACTCGACTGTAATTGCACATTTAGAATTTGCTGGCATGTGATCAAAAATAGCAGTATGGAAGTGCCCATATAGAATAGCTTTTCTAGAGAAGACCATATTTATACACTAGGGATAGGCAATCACAAGTCATGGGCCAACAGCCTTTATAGCAATACCACCCTGTTCCTATGGCTTTTCTCCCTGTCACACACCTAGCCACCTCTTGTGCATTTGGACCAGCAAGAGAGGCTTGGCCCTGCCTCTTTATTACACCCTTCCGCCACTTGTTGCCAAGTAGGAGACACAGACAAATAGTAGTGAGTGGCTGAGGAGCCTGAGGGAAGGGCTCAGCCAAAGCCTCTTCCTGGGGTAGAAGAGAGACTAACCACCCCTATTACTAGTGTTGGGCTGTGCTAGTGGTGGAGCCCCTGTTGCTGGGCCCGGTAAGAAATCATTGCCAGCCAGGTTTAGATGGCTTCTGCCAGGTGATCAAGACCTTTTTATTTACAAAAGCTTTTCAAATGTTCAGTTTTTGCTGCCTTTGTCATTATGGGTTTATTATTTTATTATTTAAGAGTTGGGGCTCAGGCCTTCCTAGTGGTAATTTTGTGTTGCATCCAGAATCATAAAGGCTAGATTGGAGGTATGGGAAAAGTAAGAGAGAGAGAGACATCTTCTGTCTCACTGGCCAGTGCATCGACATGCAAATGCGTTAATATCATTTGCCCCTATATTGGGGCCCTAACACTGAAAGTAGATGCAAGTGGGCTCCCATGTGCAAAGTTGTTTATTGCATTAAATCCCATCTGGGATTACAGCTGAGAATTCCCATTAGGATTGTCAATTTGTCAACATTTCATCCTGGCCATTTGCCAGAAGAGGAGTCTGCAAAGTGACAACAAATTGTGGGGTTGGTGATTCCATTATTTCCCCACAGCTGAAGGGGACATGCTGCTTATACTCCAAGGCATTCTGTCTACGTTTTTAAAGTGCTTCCCATCATGGAGGAAGGCACTGTGCACAAAAGAAGACTTTCACTTTGCAGTCTTGAACTTTCACTGTTGGAAAAGGCATTCTGCTCTTTCAAAAGCACCATCTGAACACAGTAAAGGTGGCAACTATAATCCTCGTGCTCTTTAACTTTCCATTGGTCAAAATTGAAGTTTCCAAGAACTGTGATAATTTCCAGGTTCAACTCACATGACATAATTGGGGCCACAGCACAGGGAGAGAGGAATTAAGCATTTTTCCTGTGCATGTCCCCTGAGGGAAATTACACCCACCCACCACCCACCAGTTGTTAGAAGCAGGGGAAGGGAGGGCAAGTACCCACAACATACCTGTCTTTTCTCCCTCCATACCTAATAGTACCTGGGGGGGGGGGGCAATTTCTATCAAAGAAGTAGTGCAATGCAGGGGAAAGTATAACACATGCAGGGCTGCTTTAAGCCTAAAAACACTGCTGGGAATTCTGATCGTGGATCTTCCATGTCATGTTAGCCCTCAGCGGAATGTTGGTATTCACTTTTTTTTTTTTTTGCTTCTGACTCAAAAAGAATCACCCAGGAATTTTGCATTTCATTCCATGTTTTTTATATATTTATATAAAAAAACAAAGGAAAGGAAAAGAAAATGAGAAAATCCCCAGAAAAAGGAGGGAATGGAAACAAATTTGACACAAAAAGGGGGTGGTGGGGCAGGATAGAACAGAGTCCCCACCCCAAAAATCAATTTCCACCCCTCAATCCAGTCATTCCCTACCCACCCCCCCAAGCTGCCCCCATCTGAAAGAAGTTCAGAAGCGTATGTTGCAGGGGACACACATCCATCCATCTGTCCTGTGCCCCCCACCCAACCCTCCCTCTCCCACTAAAGTTGCAATTTCTTTATTCAATTTCCTTTTTAAAAACAAAAACATCTCAACTTCTTTCAAGTCTCTCTCCAGAAAAAGCATCCTGGAAATAATCTGTGTTCATCTCCCATATTTTTTCAAATACAGTTTTCTGCAGAGTGGCCATAATGCTGGCCAGTGATTTAAGGCCATTCAGTGGGTGCAGGACTGGAGGATAAGACGAACAGTCTTGTCTTCAGAGGCAAAAGTCAGCATCTGGGTCCTTTGAAGGGGAACAAGTGGGAGACAGCCCCAATCCCTGCATCCTCACCTGGTTTGCGATGTCCCCACCCTCCCATCCCTACTCCCACCTCCCAAACTGTGCTCTGCTCCTAATACTTTCCCTGACTTATCCCTCCACTCATCCTCCTCCATTTTTCTCTGACATTACTCCCAGCAGTGCTTCTTCTAGGCCTCATTTCTCAACCACCTCTTTCCTCCTGAATCCTTTCTCCCCTCCCCTCCCCATCCCACGAGGAGCACCTCAGCATTAACAATAGTCCCATTGAATTAGGATGTCCCATGTCTCCCCACCTTCACGCCTCAAGCAATATGTCTGGTAATTCATTTTCTTGGATTTTGGGAGTACCTGCCTGAGGGGTAAAGCCAAAATGGGACCGATGGGTATCACAACTAAGGGTGAACCCAGCAAGCTCAGGACTCCCAGATTCTCTAAACTTCAGGCCCCATTCATCTGTTCAGATGAAAAAAGACCCAGGAGTTCCAACCCCCACATTTCCCTTTCTCTTTAATAAATAGATAAATAAACAAGCCAACCACTGCAACCCAGAACTGGAGTCCTCTCTCCCACTCACTCTACCCAGTGTACCCCTCTTCTCTCAGAGACGGCAACACTTCCTCCCACACCCCCTTTTTCGAGGCTTGACTCCCTTCTTAGAGACACTAGAACAACCAGGCCTTTTTCTGAGCCATAGGGCTATTTGTCCTCTTTCTGTCAATGACCCAAAGCACAGACAACTTGTCCACTGGAATAAACCCAGAGGTACGAGACAGCAACTCTGGGAAGGGTGAGCTTTCCATACATGATCTGGTATTGTCTCACAAGAACAGTGCAAACAGTTCTATGATGTGAGATGGCAAGGAGGAAGCAATGTGCAGTGTGATCTGAATGTGTGAGAATAAACGGGTGGCGGGAGCATAGTGGCACATATGCCTTGCAACAGTAGTGTTTTTGCTTTCCATTTTAGCAGGGCATGTGCCATATTGACATCATTGAACATGATTCTCCTGTGGTTACCCTACACTTTCTGCAGCCTTGGATGCTCTCCACTGTCTGCCTTGCATGTTGATGTCTCTGCCTTCTCCTACTCTTCAGGGAATGCGTTAGGATTTCTTGGTGGCTTCCTCCTCCCCCACACCCCACCCACATCTTCCTGCTTGCATTGTTCCAGGGTGACATGGTCTGCAGGGCCTTGGATTGGTTGCTGCCATGGCAACTGAGGTGGGGTTTCCAAGGCTCCCTGGTTACAGCTTCTGACTGACAAGGAGCCAAGTCAAGGCTAGCTCCATGGCATTCCCTTAAACAGCTGTGTCTACTGGCTCCTTTCCTCCCCGCCCCTCTAGCCTTCCTGTCCCTGTGGGGCCCCCCTCAACTTAGCCTCAGACTCTGAGACTGTGTGGAATTGATTTAATTGATGGAATGAATAACTGAATGGGAGAGTTAATCTTCTACAGAAGCAGATTCCATCATCAGAGCCCTGCTTCCATCAACACCCTCCAGCTGTAAAGCCAAATCAGCCCTGCTGAACATGAAGTGGTTTTGCTCCAGTGAGTGGGATGGCTTTGGCTTCACTCTGGGAGATCCAAATACAAAAATTTGGCCTCTTTTCAGTGATGCCAGACACACCTTTAGAGCTGCTAGATCAAACACTTTGAAATAATGGACACAGAAGTTTCTGGTGTTGGTTCTATGGAGTTTTGCAGTGTCTGACTGAAGCAACTGGATAGAGTTTGTGGGCTATAAAAAGAGGAAAACGCCATGATGCACAGGATATTTTGTACCCTTTCTAAGCACTGGCTGGAATACTACTGGGGACCAGTTACTGTCATCGTATAGCTTTGGATTTACCCCAGGGGAGCTGAGACCAGAATCCAGCTCTGATCTCATTGTAGTTAATGAGTGGCTTTGGATATTTGCCCTGGGATAACTGAAGCGCTCATAGTCTATTGTGACACCAAGTACTCTGGGGAACCATGGCCAAAATTGCAGGGGAAGCAGAACGACCCATCTTTTGGCATCTTGTGTGATATATAAATAAGAAAGAAATGAAACTCAAATTCAGTTTGGCACAGGCAGATGCCTTCTAGCCAACCCTTGGCACTCCTCACATCACACAATAAGGCTCTCTGGGCAGTTCAGGCTCTGTCCTCCAGCAGGGAATGTGGGTGATCAAGCCCTTCTTGAGGTCCTTGTTGAGTACAAAGCAAACTATGGGGTTGACAGCAGCTTGGGCAAAGCTCATCCAAACAGCTGTGGAGAGGTAGCGGTGGGGGATGCTACAGGCTTTGACAAATACCCTCCAGTAGCAGGCCACAATGTAGGGTGACCAGAGAACCAAAAAGAGCAAAGTGATGACGTAGAACATCCTGCCTAGCCTCTTCTCAGCCTTGAATTCTTCCATGCCCAGCAAGCGCCGGTTGGCAGCGTGAGCATTCTGCCGGATGCCCAACAAGGTAGGAGGCATGGGGCCACGGCCAAAGCCAGCAATCCAGTTGGCTGCAGCTTGCCCAGTGGCTCCTGGCCCATGGAACGTCCAGTTTTGGCTGATAGCTGGGACCATCTGGACAGGCTTCATCTTGCGATGGCGGTACTCAAAGAGAAGGAGCTTGATGTAAACCACGTGGGTTGCAAAGATCAGCACAGCTAGCATGAGCATGAAGCCCAGGGTGTCATTGGCTTTGAAGTAGCGGTGCTCAAAGATGCACTGGTCCTCCTCACGGATGAACTTGTAGGTCCCAACATCGAAGACGGGTGGGAAGGCCATGGCCACAGACAAAGTCCACACCATGCAGATGACAGCCACGCATGTCCAGAAGGTCATGCGTTTAGCATAGAAGCGGTGATGGGCCACAGCCATGTAGCGTGTGACACTGATGCAGAAGAGGAGGAAGGCAGCATGGAAACAGAAGAGGACAGCCATGAAAGCCACAATCTTGCAGCTCAACACACTGTAAGTCCAAGCAGAGCCGTGGCGGATTGAGACGAGGACAAAGGGGAAGCAGACAGCTGAGCGGATCACATCAGCCAGGCACAGGTCCAGCAGGAAGTAGTAGGGTGCTTTGTGGAGGCCACGCTCTTTCAAGACCAGCAGCGAGAGGGACAGGTTCCCTGCCAGACTCACACAGATGATGAGGCCCAAGAGCAGCAGCTTGGCATAGGTGGAGGCTGCGTGGGGCGCTGAGCCATGGGCTTCTTCAGTCTCGTTGGCACTGGCCATCTTTAGGTGGGGAAAGGAAAGGGGGAACTGGCTCAGCGGCGACGTGCCCGGTGATGGCCCATGACCCCAGTGCTAAAGGGGGGCATTGTCTGTGGGGAAAAGGTTGGAGGAAAGGGGAGTAAGGAAGCATTAGTTCATGGTAGTAACACAAACTTTTTTCCCTTTCCCTTTTTTTCTTTTTAAATACTATGTTCTATATGAGGTCCCAAACCTGTCCCAAATTCTCTGAAATAACTACAGGTGTTTTGAAATTCAAAGGAGAGATTCCCTTGCCCTGCCTCCTGGAAGGAAAGGACAAACATCTATGACTGACACAAGGATTTTTGTCGGGCTAAGTGGAGGGATGTCTACACAAACTAGAGAGCCAGGTGAACTCTAGAACACCCTGTGGTGGATTTGAGGGCTCATGTTGAATTGTTATAGTAAGCAGCTTACTGGTCTGCCTGCTTGGTTATGTATATTATATTCTTGTCCTCCCCTCCTTTTGAGGAGCTTATCATACATGAGCTTCCTCTTTATTGTTACAACACTCCTATGAGGTAGATGAAACAATACTCATTTCTTAACTAGCTAGTTCCTGACAATGTGGCCAAATCAAAATGCCATCACTCAATCTGGAGAAACACATCATCTTAGACAAGAAATAATTAATCCTTTTCCTTTCCCTACTTCACTGAGCCAGCTTTGGACATGTCAGGGATAGCATCCAATTTGATGGTCTTGGGACAAGTCCCTGTCTTCTCAGCCTCCATCTATAAGTTGAGAAGAATTGTGTCTTAACTCACAAGGCTCTTTTGTGAATAATTAAGATAAGAACTATGGCAACTGTTTGCATAGTAATACTGTTATATCAGCTGAAGTTGGTTTGACTGTAGTTAGTGCCCTCTAGGGAAGTGATGGGGAACCTGTGCCCCTCCATCTGTAGCTAGTCCCAACTCCCATCCTCCTTGGCCACTGGAGCTGATGGGAGTTGGAGAGTCTCAAGTCCCATCCACCAGTCTAGAGTGAAATGGCCAACTATTCCAAAGAGCCAAATAGTCCTCAAAACACATAGCTGAGGCTCCCTCAAAAGATGGTAACCTCTCCCTCCTTGTAGGTTTTTAAGAGGTTGGATGGTCATCTGTCATGGATACTTTAGTTGAGATTCCTGCATTGCAGGGGGTTGGACTAGATGACCCCTGGGACCCTTCCAACTCCACAATTCTACAATTCATAAAACACACCCAGTGTCAATCAGTCAGTCAAATATTTTTTAATATTGACCCAAAGTCATGGTCACTTCAATATTCTCTAAGGGCTGGTGGTGATGCAAAATGAAAAGCCTGGGACAAAGGGGGGGGGAGAGAGAGAAATTGCCACCAGTTCTAGCAGGTCCACACACATAGGCCATATCAAGAGGAGACCTGTGTAACTGGGATCCCTAACAGAATTCCCAGGATTCTTTGGAAGAAGCCATGACAGTTAAACTGATATGAAAAAATACACAGATTTGGAAAACATTGCTTAATTTTGACACAGGCCAAGGGAGAGATTGTTTCTACAAAGCTGCTTGGTACATTTTGAGTCACATACAACAGTCAGAGAGTCATAGAAGGAAAGTGCTCTAAGAATGATCTCATGTTTATTGCACTTGCCTGGGAGAGAGTAATCTTTCTAAATTTAGCACTGCAAGTTAAATTTTTATATATATAAATAGTTGATGAGTTTACAATTTGTGGATGAAGACAATTTCAGCTCAAAATGACAAAGCAATTTTGTTAGTCAATAGTAACTACACTCTCAGTGCACCTAAGAATTTTGCTACCTTGTTATCCTACCCAATAAGGTCTTTCACCAGAAGAAGCTCATTTTACAAAGCTAGCAATCCTATGTATACTTAGTGAAATCAGTAAGCAGATTGTGTAGATGCTGAATTTTACACACACACACACACAAATATCACAGAACTGTAGAGTTGGAAGAGACCACGAGGATCATCTAGTCCAACCCCCTGAAGTGCAGCCATGGGCTCGAATCCTTGTTCTTGAGATTAAGAGTCTCATGCTGTAGCCACACACACACTTTCTCCTTAGCCACCCTTCCCCTCCACAGCAGGCATCAAGTAAAAACAGGTGGCTGTGTATTAAGTAGTAACTTACCAGAGTGTGCCTTTAACAGCTTGGTAAACCAGGCATGCACTATTTTCCTGCCAAGGGGCCAATATAAATTTAGCATTCCGCTCCTTCCCCAGTGCTTAAAGCGCTTGACCCCAGTCCTCTGGGGTTGCCCAGATGAGTACAGATGTGTAAAGATGCTCTGAGGACTTCCCCTCCACCAACCCAGCTTTTCAGTGGGAAATTTTTTTTGGGGGGGACGGACACTGGGGGGGAAACTCTTTTAGTTACAGGATGTTTCTGCAACTAGCACAGTTATTTAAACTTAGTGATACAATGAGACTTAGAGATTGTAGAAGAAGAATCTCAGATTTGTGAAAGGGTTAAACCCCTTTACAGTACTGACTATTAGAAAATGGAAGTACAAAGTAAAGATGTAGCTTTCTTATTTCTTAATTTACTTATCCTTAACTTTATTTGTATAAATAAAGAAATTATACATGATTTTTAATGTGAAATATCTGTATGTTCAGCGTTCTCTTGATATTGTGCTAAATATATTGTGATATTTATATTATTATTTTTGAAAAATATGATAAACACTATTACCTGCCACTTGCTACAGCTCAGCTGCTACCTCAGCAACTGAGCAGGTGGAAATCCAACTCTCTCACACACTCATGCAAAAATACCAGGATACAGTCAGCAATCATACTAAGGTACAAATAAGCTATCTCTACACAGCAGACGTAGACTGGTTTGACTGTTGTTTCCTCTCCTTAGTGAACCATGGAAAGTGTGGTTCTGTGGGAGAACGTTCAAGCACTTTTACTAAACTGCAACAAAGCTCTGATACTTAAAACTATTCCAAGGTGCAAAGCCCAGGAGAGCACCTGTGTCTTGAAGGATCCCAGGGAAAGGAGAATGTGATTTCCCTTATCCCTGTCATGCCGTGACAGGTGATACAAATCAGGGTACAGAAGCCCTGTCAGTGAAATGACCTAGCAAAACTTTAGATGCATGTGTACAACTCACCTGTCACCTTGCCCCAAATCTACTCCCTATATGACATCCCTCCACATGTGCTTGGGCGGATGAGGGGTCTGGGCCTGCTCCAATTGCCATGGCCATCAGAAATTGGATTTAGTGGTGATGAGCCCCTGCACAGAGAGGTTTGTCAGTCCCCATACCTGCTTATTTTTAGACACCTGCTTTAGACAACTACATTCTTAAATGGGCTTGAATAGCATGCTTGCACTTTTCTGAAATTATGACACTTCCATGTTTCATTCATATTCCTATGCTTTCATAGAAATTGAAGGCGACCTTTAGTTTTGTTTTCCTTTATTTTGATCCTACAAATTGTCTAGAGAAAATTCCATTTTTAGAATTGCTCCTGCTTTAAGGGTGTGTACACACAGCAGTATCTCCAAATCTGGGCGAGTTTTGTACAGCTATTAATCAAATGAAAAACAACAAAGCCAGCGGACCAGAAAGGGGTACCTGCCGAAGTCTTCAAAGTGGGCGAAATTGAACTTACACAACAACTTCACAAGCTCATCGAAAAAATCTGGGAGAGAGAGGAGATCCCAGCAGATTTTAGGGATGCCAAAATTATCAATCTCTTTTAAAAAAAGGTGACAGAACAGATTGTGGAAATTTTCAAGGCATCTCTTTATTAGCTGCGGCCAGCAAAATTCTTGCAAGGATCTTAGCAAACCATCTCCTAACAATATCCAAGACTACCCTTCCTGAATCCCAAAATGCTTTTTGACCTTCTAGAGTGATAGTGGACATGATTTTCACTGCTCAACTTCAATAAAAATGCAGAGAGCAAAACCAACCCCCTGTATATGGTGTTTATTGACCTGACTAAGGCCTTTGACACAGTAAATTGTAATGCCCTGTGGACTTTGCTTCTGAAAATTGGCTGCCCAGATAAATTTGTGAATATCATTCGGCTCCTCCATGATAATATTACAGCAACAATCGCAGATAACAATGGCTCTCAAAGTGAAACATTCACAGTGGTATCAGGTGTTAAACAAGGTTGTGTTATCACCCCAACTCTATTTATTATTTTCACTGCCATGATCCTACATTTTGTCGAAGTGAAACTCCCCACCAGAGTAGAAATCATATACAGTTGTACCTTGGATTTCGAACAGAATGTGTTCCGGAAGTCCGTTCAACTTCCGAAACGTCCGGAAATCAAGGCGCAGCTTCCAATTGGCTGCAGGAGTGTCCTGCAGCGAATTGGAAGCCGCGGAAGCCGCGCCGGACATTCAGCTTCCAAGGCAAAGTTTGTAAACCAGAACACCTACTTCTGGGTTTGCGGCTTTCGAGTTCCAAGTTGTTTGTGAACTAAACTGTTCGAAAACCAAGGTACGATTGTATCAAACAGAGGGAAAGCTCTTTAGTCCGAGTAGGCTTAAAGCAAAGAGTAAGGTTACCATAACTTCCATCATAGAGCTTCAGTACGCTGATGATAATGTAGTGTGTGCACTCTGAAGATGACCTCCAAATATCTTTGCAGAAGCTTACGAAAAGCTCAACATCCCAAAAAACCACAGTGCTGCACCAACAGGCAGAAAACAACCCCTCTGTAATGCCACAAATCCAACTCAATGGTGTAACGCTGGAAAGTGTTGATCACTTCTCCTACCTGGGCAGTTATCTTTCCACAAGGGCCTCACCTGAGCTCTGCGAGTGCAGCTTTCTCCTGATTGAATTGCAGGTGTTTAAGGACCGGGACATTCACAGGGAAACAAAAATGCTTGTTTACAAAGCTATTGTACTACCAACCTTACTGTATGCTTGTGAATCATGGACCACTGATAAACTCCTCAAAAGATTCCATCAATGGTATCTCAATTTTATTTTACAAATCACTTGGGAAGACAAGCGAACTAATGACAGTATACTGGAAGAAGCAAAGATCACCAGTGTCGAAGCAATTATTGTTCAACATCAGCTTCATTGGACTGGTCATGTTGTGCGGATGCCTGATTATCATCTTCCAAAGCAACTACTCTATTCTGAATTTAAAAATGGAAAGCATAATGTTGGTGGTCAACAAAAGGGGTTTAATGACTCTCTCAAGGCAAATCTAAAAAAATATAGCGTAAAGACCGACAACTGGGAAACACTGGCCTGTAAGTGCTCCATTTGGAGAACAGCCTTTACCAAAGGTGTCATGGACTTTGAAGACACTCAAACTCGGGATGAAAAGAGAAACATGCTAAGAGGAAGGCACGTTTGGCAAATCCTCACCATGATCAACTCCCACTCGGAAACCTATGTCCCCACTGTGGAAGGATGTGTGGATCCAGAATTGGTCTCCACAGCCACTTACGGACTCACTGCTAAGACCATGTTCATGGAAGACAATCTTACTCAGCTACAAGTGATCGCCAAAGAAGACGACGACACACAGCAGTTTAAAGTGGATTTGATGCATCCCTGATCTGCATAGCAGTCAACACTCAACCCCAACCCCATTTAATTCTGATTTCCCCTATCTGCAGATAATGTGCTAAGGAGAGGAATTCCAACATAAAATTGCATAATTGCATGTTGCCTAAGACTGGATACACTGAAGCGCATTATGGGCTGGGTTTATAGGTTTGGTGATGTTTTGCTGGTGCCATCTATCACCACAGCCCTCATCACCTGAGCGCAAAATAGTCATTTTGTTTTCATCAGCCTAAATGAAAGGATGTGGTGTGCCTAGCTCAACCCATTGTTGACGAAGGCAAACTCACCATAATTTGTTTTTATTTAAAAAACAACTGTTTTGTTGCAGAACTGCCTTTGCACAAAACAGCTGTATTAAAAATAAAATGGCCTTTGCAGGTACAAGAGGAAGAAAAGGAAAGAGGAAAGAAATAGAAAAACACTGTATTTAAATCCTTCTCCCCCAAATCAGTCTTCCCATCCCTACTTGACCATGTGTGGAATGTACTTTCATCATCATCATCACTTTTAATTTGTATACCGTCTTTCTATTTTTCTATACCCAAGGCGGTTTACAAGCTGAAGAAACAAAGAATGTACACCTTATAACAATCTAATCCAATACAAAAATGTGATAATAAAACATAACTTTAAAATAAACAACTTATATAAAATAAAGTAATATTCAACAATCCATTGAAATAGTATAGAATAATTGTCATGGGCTCAGGGGCTGAGCCACAGGGGAAGGAGGAGATGGAGAGCGAAGGGGAACAATCTGAGGGGAGCTCAGGAGGGTATGCCAGTGATCAGAGAGATTCCATGAGTCTCTCCAGCGAATCAGAGGATTCCCAGAAGGGGGCCCCCAGAGGCAGGGCAAGGGGGGCCAGTGGGGAGTCTCCAAGCGGCAGCTGGAAATCAGGGGTAGGTTCCCCACCAGAGCGCAGCGGGGGGGAAGAATCCCAAGGATTAAAACAAGAGCCTCCTGCAGGAGGAGAGAGTGAGGCTGGACTGACCACGCCTCCGTCAGAGAGTGGAGGGGCGGAGGGAAGAGCAGGTCCGGCCAGCCTCCCTGAAGGAGAAAGCAGTGAGGGGAGCAGTGTAGCCGTTAGGAGGAAAGTAGGCGGCTGGGCGCGCGCGCCAAGTTCAAATGTGGAGGCGCGCGGGCCAGCAGAAAACCCGGATTGGGAGCCAGGTCCTAAAGCCCGCCGGAAGGGTGGGGAGGAGTCAGAAGAATCCGCCTCCGAAGAAAGTAGGAAGGAGGTAACCCCAGAGGACAGGAGGACCCGGAGGAGAAAGGAGCAGAAGCAGAAGAGGTGGAGCAAAGCTTGGGTCTTGAACTGGTGTAGGGGAGGGGAGGAGTCAGACGGAGCTTCGCCGGTCTAAGGACTCAGACGTAGCGCTGCGCGCCATGGATGTCAAACCAACAATGAACCACAATAAAGACTTTTGTTTATAAAGAGCAACTGGCGTTGGTCCTCTGTGAGCTAGGACCTGAGGCAGCGCTGACAGTAAGCTCCGTCTCTGCGAAAAGTTAACCCTCGCAGCGCGAGTTGGCGCAGCGAGGGGCAAAACTTGGTGTTTTGCGAGCTCACGAAGAGAGACAAAGATGACTTCAGAAGGGAACAGCTGGAAAAAGCAGTTGAGGCGCTTTACGCAGAACTGGCAGTTTCCAGGAAAGGAGAGGAGGAAGCAGCGAAGTTCTGCGAGGATCTGCAGACCAGGTGGGAAAGATTGGGCAAGGAGGGGCTGCCGGGACCCAGATCAACAGAGGGAATTGGCCTCGGAAAGAGGGGGGGCAGCCTAGTAGCCCACTTTGACGGAGACCTGCAGCAGTATCCTAACTTCAGAGCAGATGTAGTTTTTGCGCTCAGGCTGCTTCGGAAGGACTTTAGAGATGAGGAGGAGAAAGTAGGATTTATCATAACGCACTTGCATGGAGAAGCAAGATCCTGGCTGCGCAATTTATGGCGCGACAATGATCCAGCCCTCCAGAATGCGGACGCCTTTATAAAGGCTATGGACGCTTGTTTCCAATCAACCACTGATGTGGACGTGGCTAGAAAGGAGATGCACGGTTTGCGGCAGGGGAAGGCAACAGTAAGACAATACCACGCCCGGTTTTTTGCGTTGGTAAATACGCTGCGCTGGGAAAAGGACTCTGTGGTTGTAAGAGATCTCTTCTGGGAGGGGCTAAACGCTTCCGTGAAAGATGAGCTGGCCAGGGGCGATAGACCTAGCACCACTGCAGAAGTGGTCCAGAGAGCACTCACAATAGGAGTGAGAATGGAGGAACGCCCATGGAACAGAGATGAGGGTCGCTTAGCACGCACACCGGCCAAAGCACCTCCTTTCATGCCCAGGGAGAGTGGACGCGCCCACTCCACGCCTCCCTTGTGGGAGGGAGTAGAACCAATGGAGTTGGGTGTTGCTAAGGCTCAGACAGCGGCCAGAGCCCTAACGCCAGGAGCAGTCAAGCCGAAAAATCCTAGAGGGAACAGGAAGTGTTTCTTATGCGACAGTGCACAACACATGGTCAAAGAGTGTCCCCAGAGTATCCAGAAGCACACTGCAGCCTCCGCAATTATTAAAGGGGGAATTCAGCAGGAGGGGGAGCAGCAGGGAAACGACCAAGCCTGGTTGGAAGCAGAGGCACTGGGGCCCAGCCAGGCAAGGTTTTGAAGCAGTCCCCAGAGATTCTGAAGCCCAAAGACCCCCTCCCGCCCAAACCAGTGGTGCAGCTCACTGCATCACTTCAACTGCCCAATGGATTCATCTTGGAGGTTCCTATTACCATCGATTCTGGCAGCAATGCAGACTTTGTGGGGGTGGAATTTGTCAAGCAGCACAGCATAGCACTCCTACCTGCCACGATGCCCCTGAACGTCGTCACAGTCGATGGCAGGAAGCTGCTGGGGGGGCAAGTGGTACAGCAGACACCACCTATGGTGATGCAAATTGGGAATCACCACGAAGTCATCAGTTTCAATGTCACCCACCTATCCGAAACGCCCATAGTGTTGGGCATGAGTTGGCTGGATAGGCACAGCCCAGCGCTAGCCTGGTACCAGAGGCAACTGACCTTCTGCTCCTCTTACTGCGCGGAACATTGCATCCAGACCAGTCAGGAAGAGGAGGGAAAGGAGGATGCACAACAGCTACATCTCGGCATGGTGCAGGCGGTACCCAACAAGTACAAGGAGTTTTTGGACGTTTTCTGCGAGAAAGAAGCTGACAAGCTACCTCCTCATCGGCCCTACGACTGCACGATTGACCTCCTACTGGGAGCGAAGCTACCAACGGGGAAGCTGTATTCCATGTTTGAGGACGAAATGCAAGAACTCAAGGAGTTCATAGAGCTCAATTTGAAGCGGGGATTCATCCAAGAATCCAAATCAGTAGGGGGCAGTCCCGTGTTCTTCGTGAAGAAAAAAGACACGCCCCAACGGAGACTTGTGGTGGATTTCAGAATTTTAAACTCGAGGACAAAGCCCACTGCATTCCCCATGCCCAAGATAGACGATCTGCTAACGACGGTGAGGAAGGGGAGAATCTTCACCAAGCTGGATCTGCGAGGCGCATACAATCTGATACGCATGCGAGAGGGCGATGAGTGGAAGACGGCCATGTTTACACCCTTAGGCACCTATGAATACAAAGTCATGCCTTTCGGATTACAAAATGGCTCTCACACTTTCCAAAAATTTATGCACCACGTGTTGGCGGGGCTCCTCTACAAGAAGTGCGTCTGCTTCCTAGACGACATCCTGATCTTCTCGGAATCGCAGGGAGCTCACGAGGAGGACGTCAGGGAGGTCCTGCAGAGACTACGGGAGCACAAGCTCTACGCCAAGCTGGAAAAGTGCCAGTTCGACGTGATGGAAGTGGATTTCCTGGGATACAAGCTGTCGGACAAGGGACTCGCCATGGACAGCGCCAAAGTCCGCTCGGTGCTGGACTGGAAGAGCCCACGCAACAGGAAGGAAGTCCAGAAGTTCGTCGGCTTCGCCAATTTCTACCGCAAATTCATCAAGGGGTTTGCGAAGGAGACGGCGGCTATCACGGACACCCTCAGCTCCAAGAAGAAGAAGTTCATCTGGACGGAACAGGCGGAGCAGTCTTTTCAGAGGCTCAAGCGTCTTTTCGCGTCCGAGGAACAGCTGCTGCACGTCAACCCCGGCAACCCGCTGAGGATTGAGACTGACGCATCAGACAGAGCGGTGGGGGCGGTCCTGTTGCAGCAAGATCCGCAAGGGAACTGGAGGCCCTGCGCATTTTACTCCAGGAAGCTCAGCAAGTCGGAGCAGAACTACACAATCTGGGACAGGGAGTTGCTGGCCATTCATGCAGCCTTCAAAGCGTGGCGGCATTTCCTCGTAGGAGCCCGACACACCGTGCAAGTTCGCACAGACCATAAAAACCTGGAGTACTGGCGCACGACGAGGTTCCTGAACCAGAGACACATCCGCTGGGCGGAGTTGTTTGCAGATTTCGACTTCAGGATAGAGTACATCCCGGGAGACAACAACGTCATGGCGGATGCACTTTCCAGGAAACCGCAGTATCTGGAGGAAGCGGCGCCGGCGGCAGCTAAACACATTTTCACACCGGCAGTGTGGACGTGCTCTGCAGCCACCGTCGACCTGGACGCGGTACGTCGAGCGCTACAGACGGATCCATTCGCGCAATCCAAGATGGAGGAGGTGCGACGGGGCACAGCGAAGGACGGCGAGTTCCAGATACGTGACGGACTGCTCACCCGCAAAGGGGCGCTCTACGTGCCGGGAGATGACCTTCGCGCGAAAGTCCTGCAGCAGTTGCACGACGCGCCCAGTGCTGGACACTTTGGCAAGGACAAGACGGCGGAATTGGTGGCCAGAGACTTTTGGTGGCCCCAGATGCGAGGGGAGGTCGCAGATTACGTCGCCAGGTGTGACACGTGCCAAAGAGCCAAACCAGTGCACAGGAAACCGGCGGGACTGCTGGAACCGCTACAGACGCCGTTCGAACCATGGGAGCAGGTGGCCCTGGACTTTGTCACGGATCTGCCCAGCTCGCGAGGCAAGACAGCGGTTCTAGTGGTCGTAGACCTGTTCACCAAGATGGCGCACTTCATCCCATGCGCGAAGGTAGCCACGGCGGAACAAACTGCCAAGCTGTTCATAGACCACGTGTTCAGGGTTCACGGCTTGCCACGGTCCATCCTGTCTGACAGGGGGCGCCAGTTCATCTCGAGTTTCTGGCAGAAGCTCCTGGGCATCCTGAACGTCAAGATCAACTTAGCGTCGGCGCGACACCCGCAGACCAACGGGCAGGCGGAGAGGGTCAACGCCATCATGCAGCAGTATCTACGATGCTACGCCAATCAACAGCCCTCGACCTGGGTGGACTACCTGCCGCTGGCCGAATTTGCCTACAGCAACACGAAGCACGGGTCCACAGGGGTGACACCGTTCTTCGCCAACAATGGGCGGCATCCCAGAACCTTCCCGGGGTTTGAGAAGAAGGGGGAGGGGGAGTCACGAGGGGGAGCTGAGCACTTGGCAGCAGAGTTACTGGAGGTCCAGGAGCAGCTCAGGAGGCACTTGGAACTAGCCAAACACGCCTACAAAGTGCAGGCAGACAAGCACAGGAGGGTAGGGGAAGACATCCAGGTGGGGGACTGGGTATGGCTAGCGGCCCAGGCAGTGCTGGCCAAATCATTAGCCAAGCAGAAGCTAGGACACAAGCAGTTGGGGCCTTACCAAGTGGAGACACAAATCAATCCAGTAGCCTTCAGGTTGGCGCTTCCGGAGGGTTCCAGGATGCACCCGGTCTTTCATAGGTCGGTGCTCACACCCTACAAGGCACCACACAGGTTTCAGGCACAAGGGTCAGCACCAGCCCCAAGCAGAAAATCACCTGCAGGGGGGGAGTCACAGAGGGTGACACCAATCAACGAGGTCACGGAGATTTTGGACTCGAGATGGGGGGAAGAGGGAGTAGAATATTTCCTCGCCAGGGAGGGTACCCCGGCTAGCGCCAACAGATGGGTACCGGACTATGCCCTGGAAGAGCGCTATCTCAAGGACGAGTTTCATGCACTCTTCCCCCAAAAACCCATGCCAGCAGATTTTTTCGACGACTGGCTTTTCACACCCACACTTTCGGCCAGCACGTTCCAGGGGTTCTCATCAGACGAGGAGGCGGAGCCGGGATGGAGCACACCAAGGGGATCTTGTTCGGGGGTCGACACAGACCGCTCCTATTGGTGGGACGATCAACCGGAGGAGCAATGGAGGCGGAAATGGTTGAGGGGACCTTGGCACGCAGAGTCACCCGAGGTATCGGAGGGTGGGACAAACATGGACGAGTGGGGTGAGGAACAGGGGTTTGAGCATGAATGCAAAGAGATGGAAGCGGAGGAGATAGACGTCGATGAACACAGTACGGACTGGCTGGAGCCAGCGGGAGGGCTGCACGACAGGGGCACCAAACAGTATCCAGCTCTTGCCCCCGAAGCACTGGAGCGCCCGGAACCCACGCCCGGAGAGGGGGAGGGGGGAAGGGGGGGCTTCGAGGGGGGGATGGATGTCATGGGCTCAGGGGCTGAGCCACAGGGGAAGGAGGAGATGGAGAGCGAAGGGGAACAATCTGAGGGGAGCTCAGGAGGGTATGCCAGTGATCAGAGAGATTCCATGAGTCTCTCCAGCGAATCAGAGGATTCCCAGAAGGGGGCCCCCAGAGGCAGGGCAAGGGGGGCCAGTGGGGAGTCTCCAAGCGGCAGCTGGAAATCAGGGGTAGGTTCCCCACCAGAGCGTAGCGGGGGGGAAGAATCCCAAGGATTAAAACAAGAGCCTCCCGCAGGAGGAGAGAGTGAGGCTGGACTGACCACGCCTCCGTCAGAGAGTGGAGGGGCGGAGGGAAGAGCAGGTCCGGCCAGCCTCCCTGAAGGAGAAAGCAGTGAGGGGAGCAGTGTAGCCGTTAGGAGGAAAGTAGGCGGCTGGGCGCGCGCGCCAAGTTCAAATGTGGAGGCGCGCGGGCCAGCAGAAAACCCGGATTGGGAGCCAGGTCCTAAAGCCCGCCGGAAGGGTGGGGAGGAGTCAGAAGAATCCGCCTCCGAAGAAAGTAGGAAGGAGGTAACCCCAGAGGACAGGAGGACCCGGAGGAGAAAGGAGCAGAAGCAGGAGAGGAAGAGGTGGAGCAAAGCTCGGGTCTTGAACTGGTGTAGGGGAGGGGAGGAGTCAGACGGAGCTTCGCCGGTCTAAGGACTCAGACGTAGCGCTGCACGCCATGGATGTCAAACCAACAATGAACCACAATAAAGACTTTTGTTTATAAAGAGCAACTGGCGTTGGTCCTCTGTGAGCTAGGACCTGAGGCAGCGCTGACAATAATATTAAATATCAGCATATAAAAATTAAACAGAAATCCACTCTTCACAATTATAATAAATAATTTCTAAACTATAATCAATAAAACAATGGAAAGTCACAGTACATAAAATAATACAATACAAATTGAGAAGCAGAGACTGGAGGGTGGGACAAGGCAGGCTTTTCTCTGAGCTGCCCCACAACTTTTTGTGTTTGGAGATCAGAGGCACCTGTGCCTCCCACCTGCCTGGCCATTGTTTGCCCTACAGAGGCATTCCTTAGAAGGCTGTTGACTCTGGTAAAAAAAATTATTAAAAAAAAAAACTATTTCAAAAGCAGTTGTTTAAAATAGGCTATTTTGCCCACTGTGGAAAATGCTTAAAACTTTGGTGGACATTTGTTATTGTGCTAATCCATGGACAAAACTATTTTTTTTAAAAGGAAATACCTGGGCATGTGCCTATGATGGACCTCAGGTTTCTGGAACTTCTGGAGGTCAGGGAAGTAGTAATTGGGGAGATGGGTCAACAATGCATAGAATGAATGCATCCCCCTAGTGCAGGCGGGAAATATCAAGACCGATTTAAACTGGAAGTGGTCATGTGTGGATGAAAGTGCCCAAAAGCTCACATGGAAAAATCATTTCTGTGCAACCCATGTACACTACTAACACCCAAGTGTGTACACAACCTACAAAACCCCAGTGCCATACAATGGCATGCACCCCGTTATATCCTTGAATTACTAACACAACAGTCAGATCCATACGTGGATGTAAAGCCAATTTTACTCAGTAAACCTATAAAGGATCAAGCTGCAGCACAGATTAGAATAGAGCCAGGAGACCTCTTCCTCACCTGGGGGAAAGATGGAGGATTTCCTGTTTAGAAAAGAGAAGACTGTCAGGCAGACTGGCACACTGGCATACCCATCTGCTCATATCTAGTACTTTGACTGACAAAACTGACTTAGGATCCTAACTAGGCATCCATAAATGGAAGAGTTCTGCCTAGGGACTGGTGAGATTCAGTGGAGGAACCTGACAGCAGAAGGAGAGTGTGCTTCATCTCATACTGCTTCACAAGATCCCTCAATCCCACCCAGAGCAGATTTTTGAAGGGCTCAAGAGGGGAATCTGTGGAAGTCACTTTCCTCTCACTATCCCTGGTGGGAACAGAACTGCTCTAGCGTCTTGTGAAAACCGAGTTAGGCCCCAAGGCCGTGTGTTTTCCAAATGCCATAAATGTGGCTTTGGGGCAATAATACAAACAAACTACCAGCCCAGTAAAGAGAAAAAGAGAAAAAAGTTTCTACTCACGGAAGTGGGAAATCTATGATAGGGCTGTGCCACTTCAGACTATAAGTGGGGACTGGCATGACGGAATGTTCTTCCATACAACATGGATGCTTTAGTTGAGATTCCTGGATTGCAGGGTTGGACTAGAAGACTCTCAGGGTCCCTTCCAACTAGGGCTGAGAAATGCCTGGTTTTTATCCCCAGTTAAGCATCGCGATAAACTGATACAGTCAAACATCGGTTCCTGAATGGCTCCGTTTTCAAACGTTTTGGCTCCCAAACGTCGAAAACCCAGAAGTAAATGCTCCAGGTTTTCAATGTTTTTTGGAAGCTGAATGTCTGATGCAGCTTCCGTTTTGAGGGCAGGAAGCTCTTGAAACCAGTCGGAAGCTGTGCCTTGGTTGTCAAACGTTTCAGAAGCTGAACAGGCTTCCGGAACGGATTACATCCAACAACCGAGGTTTGACTGTATATCATAACTATATACAGTGGTACCTCGAGTTACATACGCTTCAGGTTACACACGCTTCAGGTTACAGACTCCACTAACCCAGAAATAGTACCTTGGGTTAATAATTTTGCTTCAGGATGAGAACAGAAATCGCGTGGCAGCAGCAGGAGGCCCCATTAGCTAAAGTGGTGCTTCAGGTTAAGATCAGTTTCAGGTTAAGAACAGACCTACGGAACGAATTAAGTACTTAACCCAAGGTACCACTGTAGAGGCAAATGGGGGTAATGTCTTGGCAACTGCTGCTACTTAGCAGTCTAAAACTGATACATTTTTACTTACCTTTAATATATTGTTGCAACTGTTATTTTCCAGTACAGAGGAACAGGGGCGGCAGGAATTATGAGAGAAGCGACAACAGGCTTCACGGTTTTAACCACATCACAATTTTTTACATAGCACACATACACATCATGATTTGGAATATATCACCATGTCAAATATTATGAAACCATTACCATGATGTAGACTTGGAGCTGATTTTGTACAATGTCTTGATACGTCGCCCAGCCCTACTTCCAACTCTACAATTCTAGGATTCTATTAAAAGAGGGAAAATGTTGACATAGGAAATGGCTCTTGCCTCTTCCCTGACATGCTGGGGAATTGTTTTTCTGTGGAAGAACATGACATCACATGTTCCCCACCTATAGTCAGAAGTTGCATAATCCGGATACAGGCTTACCATCACCATGAGAACTAGATCAGAACCGGTCCCTTCGCTACAGACAGGTGTGGTGGAGTGAAATTGCCCTCCTCCCACCAGCCTTGCTCCAACTGGGCTCAGTGGGTGCACAGCATTGGCTCCCTTGGTGCCTCTGTTGCACCCCAAGCTCAGCGATGGGGGCACAGGAAGGGCAGCTCCAATCCCCTATCAGGTACAGGACCCATTTAAGTGAAATCATGTATATTGGAAACATCACTGAAAAAGCCTGCAAATACTCCATTCCGCCCCTGCCCCACCTTGCCCCTTTTTTGTAATGTTTTGGGGTCACGTCTGGGTTCGGTGTAATGCACGTGAGCATGGTTACACACATATGAGATGCCCCTAAAACAGTCACTGCCTGTACTGCCTTTAACCGGTCCCCTTCATATATGCCCTAGGGGCCAAACCACATGTGACACCTTTTAAAAAAAGCAAATACTATCAACTGGAAGGAATGGTTAATGGGATCAGATGGGAAAATATAATGCTCCCCACAAACATGTGTTCCTGAGAAAAGTCCCTCTTCCAAAGCTGGTATTTGCTTTGTTGGGAATCCCTTGCCACCACCCTAAGTACATATTAACTTTAAAAGATGAATTCTGTTTGAGACCAGCAAAGGAAGAGAAGGGTTTAAATTTCCCCCTTCTCTGGCCCATTAATTATCAGCCCCTCCCAGTTGGTTCTATCTGCATATTTTTAAATTTAAAAATCCAGGGACATTAGATGCAAAGGACATATTTCATGTCAAATGTAGTTTGTGTACCAGGATTGGTTCCTGCACAAAATGCCAGAGCACAGACTTCCCTTCCAAAACTGCCTGCCCAGATAGTAAATGTTGCTATGCATTTTGAGTCACAGCTATTATATAAGTAAAATATGAGATATTAAACATTAGCAAACTGTTAATAGATGATTTACTAATATATAACCCTCCAGCTCAGGAAAAACCATAGAGCAGCTTTCAGGGATATGTAAAAGTGGGAAGGGGGAGAGGTTCAGGCAGTGATTTTTCCTTGGTGAGAATAGGGGTGTTACAAGCATGTCCTTATTTCCACTTGAAGTCTGCTTTGCCCAAGGAGGTGAGTACCATATTTTTCGCCCTATAGGACGCACCGTCCCATAAGGCGCACCTAGTTTTTTGGGGGGGAAATAAAGGGAAAAAATTTTATTTCCCCCCCAGCCCGAGCTTCCACCGACCCCCGACCCCAGCCACCAGAACAGGCAACTCTCCGCAAGTCATGGGAGCCCAGAGCCGGGCTCCTGCGCTTTTCAGAGAGCTGCGTGAAGCCTGGAGAGCGAGAGGGGTCGGTGCGCACCGACCCCTCTCGCTCTCCAGGCTTCAGTGAAAGCCTGCATTCGCCCCATAGGACGCACACACATTTCTCCTTCATTTTTGGAGGGGAAAAAGTGCGTCCTATAGGGCGAAAAATACGGTAAATACCAGCAGCTTGATCTGGAAGGCTGAGTAGCAGGTGCTGCTGCCGCCAGCTTCATGGCCAGAGTTGGACCACTGGAGAGGGAGTCAAGGTTTGTTGGGGGAAGGAAGAGCAATGGCCTTCCGGTGGTTGTTTTCTGGTAGGGCTCCTGACAGCTGCCTGACATGCAGAAATATACTGGTGAAACTTTTCCTGGCTCACAAAGGGGGAAAGCTTCAGCTGCTACATTTCTGCAGATTTAAGGGCACAAGAGTTCTGCCACGAAAAGAAGTAGTAATCTTAAAAGAAGCAGGGATGCTCTGGGGACACCTGGTGCTGCAGTCTTGCTGAAGATGGGCAGCCACGGTCCTTTATCAGAAATCTGGTGGGAGACTAGAGGAAGTACAATATACATGGAGGATAGGCATGGAGTAAGTCTTGTTTTAAAAACAAAAGCAAAAATTAGAAACAAGCATTTTCTAAGGTTAACAATAAAATATGGTGAGGCACCCACACGGGACTTGGGGCAGATCTAGTGTGCTTCTGCCTTATCTTCAGTGAAGAGAGAAAAGCAGGTCACACACACACAGAGCCAATATGTCCAAACCAAGCCAGTGAAAGGAGCAGCAGCAGCAGCACTTTGGCTATTTCCTCCATTGTCCGTCTAATGCCTGTTTTTTTATCAGGGTCACAAAATTGGCCTGTCCGTGGTTGAAATGATAAGACGGAGCAGAGAGAGCCTGTGAGAGAAGGGGGGCTTCCTGCTTCCTCTTCTAAGCTCACCTGCCGAGTGCCTGAGGGGCCTGGTCCTGCCTCTCTCCCCCTGGCCCAGGGCGGGGCCTGGCGGGCCTCATCAGGGCTGCTGCCCAGCAAGGACTGGGGTATTTTGGGAGAAGTTTTGTTGGAAGTTTTTGCTGTTGTCACTGATATTAACTGATACTACTGATATTAACTTTTTGTATCTTTATTTTTATGTGGAAATTCTTCAGTTTGGTTATGTAGTTTTTAATGTGTTTTATTTATTTTTATGACTAGGTAAAGGTAAAGGGACCCCTGACCATTAGGTCCAGTCGCGGACAACTCTGGGGTTGTGGCGCTCATCTCGCTTTATTGGCCGAGAGAGCCGGCATACGGCTTCCAGTTCGTGTGGCCAGCATGACTTTTATGACTACTTTGCTTTTTTATGACTGCTTTATTTGCAATTATGTAAATCTTTTCATATTGTAAGCCACCTTGAGCATTGCTTTAACTGTGGAAAGGTGGCATAGAAATAAAATGATGATGATGATAAGCTGAGGGTCTGGTGTAGAATCATAGCATTGTGGGGCTGGAAGGGACCACCAGGGTCATCCAGTCCAACCCCTTGCAATGCAGGAATCATTTGCCCATCATGGGGCTTGAACCCACAGCCCCAAATCTCATGCTCTACCAACTGAGCTGGCCCAGAGAATCCACCAGCATCATGCCCAACAGCCACTTGTCCTGGCAGTCAGTCTGCCTCCGGTGGTAGTGGGGGCTGGGAAGAGGAGTGAGAAAGTGCTAGAGGGCAGAGAAGCTGTCAGGAAAGGGGGTTGGAGTAGTGTGGGCTGCATTTGCCTGCTTCTGTAAAGTTGTTGTGAGTGTCCTTATCACTTAGGAACATTGGCTTCCCCCTGACACACAAAAATGCCACATCTGCATACCCTGGAGCATTCAGCCCCATAGTCAGATACGCCTTTGGGGGAATAGCCATAGCTCAGTTGTAGAGCACATGCATGATGCTTGGCATCTCCCGGCTGGGCTGAGAGAGGCTCTTGCCTGAAACCCTGGAGAGCTGCTGCCAGTCAGTGTAGACAATAATGGACTAGATGAGTCACGGATTTGACTTGGTATCAGGCGGCTGCCCTGTTCCTACTCTGATGAAGTCTTCTTAAATTGTAAGACGCTTGTAAAGTGTCTGCCTTTCCAGTGAGAAGAACACACACACCATAACATTTAATTGGTCCCCTGAGTGTTTGTGGGGCACATTTTGAACTCCCACCAGAAAAAGTGAATTGGATCCATTCTTGTTGTTGGCATCAGTCTGTATTGAGACACAATGGAGTGTGCCTCTAGGGGTGAAGTCAAGGCACTGTATTGGCAGCACCAAAGTGACCTGTCCAGGGTGCAAGCCTGGGCAGTGTGTAGGGAGGTCCTGGGCGGCCAAGGCAAGACCTCCTTCTCAGCCTTGCTGATGTGGTCCAAAGGAAAGGAAAGGAAAGCATTTGGCACCAGCCTGGCTGCAGAAGTTGTTGGAAGGAGGCAGAGGTGCCAAGTTGTGCCTAGCATGGGGGGGGGGGGGCTCATCTCGCATGTCACACACGCGATGACAACCTCACACATGTGACTCTTGCACTGGGGGGAGGCGTGGCACACTGCTTGGCTCTTGGCTCCTTGGCCTCACTGCAGCTGGCCCTGCAGAGGAAGTGAGCTCGGCGAACAAGGTGGAGGCAGGATGGGACTCATAGTCCCCACTCACCCTGCTCCTGAGGCTGGATCAGGAGGTGCAGCAGAGGTGGGGACCCATTGGGAGACCCGTTGCTGGGAAGGGGAGTCGTCCTTTTGCCGCCACTCCAGGAGGCTTTGTGGGCCTCCCATTGCCCTGGTGAAAAGCCCCTGGGATGCTCCAGACCATCCTGGCCACTCCATCATGAGAATGGCACTGGGCAAGCAGCAGAGGCACTGATGTGGGTCTTCCCTACAGGGGAAAGCAGCAGCATTGGTTGGGGACGGGCATCGCTTAGGGAATAAGGTGGTGCAGCCGGACCAGAGGCTGCCTGTTGTATCAGGAGGAGGCCAAGCATGGAGCACACCTCTGCGCTCAGCCTCCTCTGACCCCTTAAGATTGGGTGGGCTCAGCCCCATCCCAACAGACAAGGGGGGGGGCTGAAGACACCTCAACCCTATAGAGTTGGCACCTATGGAAGGAGATGTACAAGGCACCATCCAAGCATCTTATCAACTCCATATTTGTGTAGGGTTCACTCCTTAGCCTTTTCTTCTCCCAAAGCTATCTCACAAGGCAGCATGGGTTTAGGACCAGAGTTTTTCTACTCCTAGATGGGCTCCTTTCCCGGGTGGACAAGCCCCATCTGTCTCCCCTTCCCCCTACAGAATGTGCAGAATCACTCATTTGCATGATCCACCAGAGCTTGTCTTCTCATGCAGGGGGACGTTCCTGACTCACTGAGGGTTTGAGACCATTGGCTACCCTCACCTGGTTTAACCGGAACCAAAGAATTTCTGGGGTGTGGCTGCTGCCACATGCTGACAGCTTCAAGGAGCCATAGGCGAGAGCTGAGTGCAGGGTGGAGACCAATGGTGTATAAACTACCCCAGAAGGAGCATGATGTGGCCCCCACCAGAGGTACTACCCCTCCCCTAACACCCCTGGCTCCATTCACTTCTAAAGAAAAAAATAGATTGTGTTGGGAAAGATAGTGAGGTGACTCAGCTGTTGCTATCCTGGGCAGTGGGGAAACCTTTTCCCACCTGTCTACAGTGATGCTACTCTGCCTCAACTACAGGCAATATTCAGGAAGTGGTACTGCTTTTGAAGGGGAGAGGGAGGTGGCGAAACTCCAGCTCAGTCTGGGAGAAGTCTTTTCTTACTTCCCCAGGAGATGTGGCTGGTGCCTTCATTATATATCATTAGGTGCCAGGCAAAAATGTTCCTCTTTAACCAGGCCTTTGGCTGATTGACATCCAACACACTTTTAAAATGGGGGGGGGTTCTTGGGGTTATTTTTATTTTTTCTTTTGTATTTTGTGTTTTTATATTGTGTTTTTATGTTGTAACCACCCTGAGACCTGCAGGTATAGGGCGGTATACAAATGTAATAATAATAACAATAACAATAATAAGAAAATTCCCTCCCTCAGCAACAGCCCTCAGGTCAAGTTACCCCTGCTACTAAGCAAGATAGCTTGGCAAAGGCTTTCTAGATCTTAACAGTAGGTCTGGGTAACCCATTGCTCCAGCCGTCTGCACAGCACCCAACCCAGCCAGTCTGCGTTAAGCCTGTCCATTTTTGTTCATGCTGAAAGGTTTTTCTTCCATGTAATGAAAGATACACACACACATTCCAGCTCTCAATATAATACATTGCAATGAGCAATAATACTGTGTGTGCCCCCACCACAGGAATAAGCACAACAGGTGAAGCAAACCTCCGGCTCTCCAATACAATTGTGGTTCTCTACAAATCCCATGCCATTTGCCATGCTTGCTGGTGCTGATGGGAGATGTAGTTAAGCAACATCTGAAGGGATAAAAGTTCCCCACACCTGACGTACAATGTATTTATGCAATTTTACATACATAAATTTATGAAAATTGTCACTCTGTCAATTCAAAAATTTACGCACATGTTGCACCACAATGAAGTACAGTATGTCGACAAACTGGAATGTGTGCAGAGGACAGCAAGTAAGATAATCAAGAGCCTGGAAACCAAGTTGTATGAGAAACGGTTGAGATTGCTGGATACGTTTAGCCTGGACAAGAGGAGTCTTGGATATGATAGCCATCTTCCAATAGCTCAAGGGCTGCCACATGGAAGATGGAACAAGCTCTGGAGGGGAGGATTTGAACCAATGGCTTCAAGTTACACGAAAGGAGATTCCAACTAAAATCAGGAAGGGAAAGAGTGGATCTGCAGTGGAACTGACTCCCTTGGAAGGTGAGGTACCATCCTTAATTGGAGGTTTTCAAGCAGAGGTTAGAGGGCCGCCTGTTATGGATCATAGAATTGCAGAATTGAAAGGGACCCCAAGTTTCATCTTGTCTATGCATCTGTGACAGATGGCCATCCCACCTCTGCTTAAAACCCTCCAAGGAAGGAGAGTCCACCACCTCCCGAGGGAGTCCAGTAGAGATTCCTGTCCTGCAGGGGGTTGGACTAGATGACCCTTGGGGTCCCTTCCAACTCTACAATTCCAGATTCTATGATTCAGCAGAACATATACAAATTCACACACATGCACTTTCTAAACAAATATACACACAGAAACACACAATGTGTATGTAATGTATACTTGGAAACAAAGCATGTGGGTTATCTTGTGCGCATCCACTGTGGGCTTACACACTCCTGCTTGTAATAGTTGTGAGCACACACAATTTCCACATATGCACGCACAAATACATACACGTGTCAATGATGCTTCTCTCTCCCTCCCCCTCACCTGGCCTACAAACTCTAGCAGTGAATTGCAGAATTGAAAGGGACCCCAATTTATATGAATAAATTGATTTTACATGCTTTGTATCCAACTTGTGGCCCAGAGGGATCAAAAAGATATTCTCCACATGTGACAAATGACTCTTTCTCTGTCTCCACTTGGGTCATTCCAACTAAATTCAAGCTGTTGGGTGGTGGGGACCAACTCCATTTCATATGAACACTTTGTTAAAAAGCAGACCACTGGCCCCTCTTGCCAAGTGCCGCCTGCTCTGACTGGCACTCTTTTTCAGACCTGCTGCCTTAGATCCTTTTAACGGAAATGTCAAGGATCTCACAATCTTTGATATGAATTACATGGGGTTTATGTCAGAGGGGAGATAGATAGTTCTGGCTTGTGGTAAAGGCTTCATTAAACTGCTGCTCAGCAACTCACTTTACATGAGGGCTTTTGAGGGCTATGAAGTGGGCCAGGGACCCTCTTCCTGTAGCCACAGCAACCACTGTCTTCACACCTCTCCTGCCCGTAGGCTGGCTCTGGGGAGCCGAGCAGTTGAAGGGCCTGGATTTTAGGCCAGTTGCTGATCCTTAGGCTATATGCCTCCCCTTTAGCTTCCTGATTTTATATGCCAGAATTCCAGCAGTATATCTGAGGACTCCCTCTACACAGATGACGCCATCAGCCTGAGGCCTGTCAAAGAAGGTGGGGCCAGTGTCAAGCCAAGCAACGGCTGCTCCAGGACTGACACCTGCTGCTTATAATGGGAATTGTGAAGGGAGTTCCTCTCCGCCACTGGTAAGTAGCACATCC
The DNA here is from genome assembly GCF_964106645.2 of Podarcis pityusensis. Classification (NCBI taxonomy): domain Eukaryota; kingdom Metazoa; phylum Chordata; class Lepidosauria; order Squamata; family Lacertidae; genus Podarcis; species Podarcis pityusensis. The sequence goes on from NC_138042.1 coordinate 2,425,794, forward strand.
TGACACACTCATAATACAATCAATACAATACATGCGCAGCAGATATGCTTGGGGACATACACACTGTCATGAACACACACACATTTTGATAACACGCATGATAGCTCACTGAGTCATACACACAACCACAGGGAACCTGACAAGCCCACAACTGCACGCCTGTAAAAACTTACAGATAAGAATAAGGGAAGGGTCTCATGGCCATCTGTTTCTTAGCACAATGCACTTATATCTTGCCAGACACACAAATTATTTCAATGATGTTCATTATCTGATTTACCTGTGCATACCACTGTCCAATTTAATTGGAAGATATATCACTTTATTGAGAAAACACAAAGTCACATTTACAGTCATGGGATGGTGGCGGGGGGGGGGGGCAAGCAGGAAACAAAGAGTCTTGTGTCATCTAAAGACTAACGTAGTTAGCCCATAGGGTTTATGAGTAAACAAAGAGAAAATAATGGGAAATTAATTATGAATAAGTATACTTATAGACCTAAGCACACACTATCCACGGAATCACATCCATTCACAAAAATATCAAGATCCTGCTATGGTCATGCACATCTGTGTGATTTGAAACACACTTTGACACAGATACCTGTATTCAGTCAGGCCCAGACAAAGCACAAACACATCCTCAGACTCAGATGCTGGCAGGCAAGCATGCACAGAGACTGAACTCCTAAACCTATTTAGTAGAGGGCAAGTCCCATTGCAGTCAGTGGTATTTCTGAATAAACAGTCTTAATAAAGACTGCACAATACAGCCATTCAACACCACAGATAATTATCGCCAAGCCTGCCTCTGTTATATTAGAACTCTCACACACACATTCATTCACACACACAGTGACAAACTAGCACTTCCAATGAAACACACTTGCTACACACAATCCAATGAATACTCATTCAGGTAATATATCACATTAAAACACATATGGATGTTCTGTCACCAATTTTCCACACACATATGTACTGACTCATTATTATTAAAATTAAGTCAACAGTGGGATTAGACACCTTTTAGTTTCAGAAATTTAAGCTGATTCACTCTAGGAAATCACACCAATTGACTCCAGTGAGTTACTATAGCCTTACAATTGATTTACTAAGATTTTACACAAAAGTGTAAAACAAAAATCCTATCATTATTTCAGTTGCTAAACTTTTGATACATACCTGACTCACTGCTTACTTTCAAAAGGAAGAGTGGCAGGGATAGTAAGCAACCTTGACGTCAGTGAAATAACATTTCATTTATATCACCTTCAGCCAGGGTAACTTTATTGTCTCAAGTAATGTCCTCCTAATTTACTAGTAACAATATCTACCTTGCAAACACACCCATTAAAGTTACTAGATCATTTTATTTTATTTTTAGTCTTTGAGGCCTAAATAAGTAACTTGTATAAAGGTTTGCTGTCTGATTTTGCTGTCAAGGTGTCTGTTTATGCATTCACACAAGCACAATTACAGGGATTAGTAAATTGGCTCCAACAGAAATTCAAACCATTCACAACATATTTTCACCTGACCAGCACTAGCACAAAGTTGAATGCAAACAAACCAGACCCATAACCTCAAATGCCATCACCTCTGATTTTATATCTGGCTTCTACTTGGGTGAGAGGAAATATGGTTCTTTTTGTCTAATAGTCAATTCTATTTTACATTAAGTGACAGGGATTTAGAAACAAATGGTTCCAACTGAAATACTTCTGATTTACAATTAGTTTACTACTAATTTACACCAAGGTATCTGCTGTAGGGGGAGGAGAAAAGGAAGTGAGCCCCACATCAAAGTTTTTCTCCAGATTTGGGAATGATGTACTTTTTATTTACAGAACAATCCACCGAAATGAACTAAGAGTTGCCCCTTCACTGCTTGTCAAACTGAGAGAAGGCCTGGTGAGTTGGAACAAAGAGACCCATAATCTCTGCCCATAATCTGCTCCATATTTTTGTATCTCATTGGATACAAACTCGATGCAAATTTCTGTGGTGAAAATTAGTATTAAAAAGCTGATGCTGCGTTGGAGGCTGGGTTGTTACAAAAGTGGTCTCCGTTGACAGAAAGGGTCAACCCTCTCATATATGAATGCTCCCTGAATAACAAATGGGGGGGGGTGCTTGAGCATTACGTCTGCTAAAGATTTTTCTCCACCTCTTCGCCTATCTTCAAAGAGCTCCATATAAGCGGGGGGGGGGGGGAGCTACCGTGGAACGGAGGGGGGGGTTCAGGAGCAACAGGGCGGAGCAGACAAAAGGAACAAACAGGCAAGGAGAAGGTGGGGTGCCTGGAGCTCTTGCAAAATGGAAATAAGACTCCCACACCCAGCTTGGTCATGAGCACATGGGGTGTTAAAGCACCCTCCCTCCACCTCCACACACACAGAGGCAGAAATGAAACAGGTGGCGGCTCCATCTGAAAAGCAAGAGTCAAATTCAGAAGCGGCAGAGGTGGGGTGAGAGGGAGGGTAGGGGCTTGCCATGGTGACTAACAGGCAGCCAGATGAATGAGATAAGCAGGGGATATGTGCTTGTATCTGGAGGGATGGAGAGTTAAGCAGACAAAGCAATGCCAGGAAAGAGGGACTGGACTGGGGGGGGGGCACAGATCCCAGCCCTGCGTCACCAGGGGGAAGCATGCGGGTGCTGGTGGCGGGCCTGCTCACCTCGCTCCTCTGGTCTGAGAAATCAGCGGCGGAGACGAGACCTCGGGCAGCTGGCTGGGGACGCGTCCCACTCCGCCTCCCCGTCCGGGCTGCTCAGGGCTCACGCCCTATCCGGAGAGGCAGGCTGGGATGCCGGAGCTGTTGCCTTGGAGACAGGGCCAGTCCTGCTTCCTCCTGCCAGGCAGGGATGGGGATGGGGAGGCTGTCATCGCGAAGGGATGGCCCCCTCCCGCTCGCTCTCTTCCGGCAGGCCCGGATCCTGGCCCCGCTATTGTCCTCTGTGGTCAGCCGGGGTAGGGATGCCTCTGGAAGAGAGATCGGAGCCTCGGCCGCTCCTCGCCATGGGGATGAAGGCTTAGGAGCAGGGCAGCAGCAGCGGCAGCAGCCCTCGCTGGGGAGGCGGCTTGGGGGAGACGGGGAGCAGCGCCCGCCGCCCGGCGGAAGGAGGCATCCGGCTGGATGGATCCCGATTTGCCATGTCTGGACCAAGGTTACTTCATCTCCCCCGCCGCCCCCCGGAAATCCCAGCCGGTCTCCTTTGCTCTCCAGTCAATCAGGCAGCAGCACAATCCAGGCTGCCGGCTTTCCCTCCCCCCGGACCCCCCCGGATCAGTCCATTTCCACCCCGAAAGGCAGCAAGCAGCTGGAACGCCGCTCAGAAGAAGAAGAAGAAGAAAGAAGAAGAAGAAGAATTATCCGGACGGATCCATTCCGAGCGCAGGAATCAGAGCCTGGCCAGACCTTCTCCCGGAGCGCGGCATCGGGGCAAGCCAAGGCGCCGGATCGCACCACCTCCCGGCCGGCTCTGCCCCGCCAGTCCCGGCGGGTCCGGGTTTCTCCAGCGAGCAGCCCGGCTCCTCCTCCGAGCGCTCCGCGGCAGCCGCGCCACTCAAGCCATCCCGCGCCCATCCGCCGGAAGATGGCTGGGCCTGGGGTCTCCCGGCTCCCCGGGGAGGCAGGGCGGGCGGCGGGCGGGCGGGCGGGCGGCGGAAGCGACGCGGGAGGACAATGGGCAGCGGCGGGAAGCGCGCGCGCGCCCGGGCGCCGAGAGGCGGGCGGGCGGGAGGAGGAGGGAGCGGGCTCGGGGATTTCCGGACGGCTTCGGCCCCGGCCGCGGAGGGAGGGGTTTGGCGGGCGGGCGGGCGGGGGGCTCTTCCCCCCTCACTACATCAGGACCAGCTGACGGGAGAGACCAAGCGCGCCAAGGGCGGGCGGGGGGGGGGAAAGGCAGCGGGCAGCCCCAGCCGGGATCGCCCACTTCTCTTTCCAGGCGGGAGATCATGGGGGGGGCGGCGTGGGAGCGGAGCTGCGCGCGCGCACGAGCCCCCTTCTCCACGGCCACCCCGTGACCCGCGACACGTGGACTGCGCGCCTTCGTGGAAACTTCTGCAATTAAGATCTTCAAACGACACCGCGCCACGCCGAGCGCGCACGAGCGACACGGGGGCTGTGCAGCGGGGGGGGGGGGGTGGTAGGAAGGCCGGCGGGGGCTGGAGAAGCGCGTGGACGAAGGAGAAAGATGGGACTGAGCCGAGCCGCCCCCTCTCGAGCCCGGCCCTCGCCAGCCTCATGCCCTCCAGGACTCGGGGCCAAGCCCCCCTTGAGGCAGAGTCAGGCGACTGGGTGTCGGGAAAGTGCAGCCCATGGTTAAGTGATTTAATTTGTTAATAAATAATAGGGGATGCGGTGAAAGAGGATGGGTGCTTCACATGTGGTGGGAGTGCCCTACAGCTGAAAAATGTTCAAACGTGGTTGGTTTTTTTAATTTGGCGAAATTACCAACCAAACCCTCTGTTTAGATCTTATTCTAGCACTCCATTGAAAGTGGTAATAATAATGGAATTCAATACACACAGGTACCAAGATCCAAACGCTCCTAGTCACTTATCCAAACACAAGAATTAGTACACCAGATAGAAATATCCAAACAGCCAGACTTGTGTGTAGTACAGTAAACAAACAAGCAGCCTTAACTAAGCCTTTATTTTTGTGTTTTGCTGGTCCGCAGCAGCTGTTTCACCAGAAACCATGTTGGTAGAGAGGGGGATCTACCTGACAAATAAGAAAGCATTCCTTCCTTCCTTTTTGCCTTTTGCAAGGTTTCAACAGGATTTCCTAGATGGTTGGTTGGTTGGTTGGTTGGTTGGAGTGGGATTTTGCCATTTTGGGGTCAGAATTCTGTGTTTGGGAATGCATTTGAAATTTCCCCATAGGAACCACTAGAAATCATTGCCCCGTTATGCGAATGCTCACCTAACAAACAATTTCCTGAGAATTCAGAGTTTGGATAGCAGGACCTGAGTATATAGAGAATTATTAGTGATGTTACTGGCTACAGCTAGACATTGGAAGGAGGGGTTTTGTGTCCACAAAGGAGGGATAGTACAAAACATTTGGGACATAGTGTAATTTGAACCCTTGTCCCAACATACACAAGTTATTGAGGGTAAAGCAAAATGGGATAATTTTGATGTTACATGGTTTCCATTCATTAATTATATTACTAAATCTCTTAGTCCCCCTAGGCCACCAGCATCCCAAGCAGCAATGTGGTTACTTCCAATAATGAGAATTAACAACAGTAGATCTCTTTCCATTTATTGACAATTTGTTTTATACAGCCAACATGTTCTTTTCATATTTGTTATGGTTTTATATGTACATTTGTACATGTACCTCTCTAAAAAAAATCAAAGATGTGCTGAAATAATTCAGCTGGCCTTGGGTATTATGCACTTTAGCCATGGGTGTGTAATGGTGGGGAGCCCTTTGCTGACCTGCCTCAGGCAGTGCGATGTCTTTGGCTGGTCCTGCTAGGAATTTTTTTATTTAATAAATGTATATACCACTGTTCAATATAAAATATTCTCTAGGTTACTAACAAGAATAAGTCAGTTAAGGTAAAATGCATTACTACTGTAACATTATGAATAAAATGGGAAGCATCGAATAAAATCTCTCTCAGATTTTAGTAAGATTAATAGAAATGGACTTTCGGGTTAGCGCCTCCGGCAATGGAGGAATTCCTCTGATCGGGAGGAATCCGCTCCGTGGAAATCAGGGTCTGGCCGCCACTGCAAAGGCGGAGACCCACTAAAAACCACAGGCGGGAGAAGCTTGTGGATGTGGGATTCGGCTGGCACCTTTTGCGCCTCCCCTACTCGTGGGGAAACCCGGTTTCGGGGATCCGGAGCGACGTGGGGTGAGTGGCGCGGTGCTTCGAATCGACTGCTTCTTTCACGGAGTGAAGCCGCATTGCTGTTGCAGGAGAGCGCTGACTTTTTCTTGTAGACAATTTGATCTGAAAACAACTACCCGTGAGTAGAACGGAAAATTGGATTTTTAAACGTCTTAATTTGGCACCGAAACGGGGAGGTTTCAAACAGGAAGTCCGCCTCCCCTTTTTGTAAATAGATTGAAGCAAAGAGGCTGCAAGCTAAAGCCTTGGAAAGTCTCACATAAAGGATTAAACTTCCATCGGTTAAACCATCAAACCCCCCTTGGAAGCAGGAGAAGAGGGGGGAAATTTAAGATCGTGTAAGCCTGCAGGAGAGAGTGAAGAAAGTCAAATTACCACCGCTCTGAACCTGGAAACGGGCTGCTAGTAAAGATTGAAGTTTCGGATATGCTCATTGACTGTGAATAGATCGTCTGCTGACAGTAAGTTAAAGAAGAGAAATACATTGTTTCCATTGTCTCCTTCTGCGTTTAAAAAGGAGTAAAAGTAACTGAAAATTGAAACTAACTTTATTGTTTGAACTGTGCTTAAAAGGATTGATACAAATAGAAATTGTTTCCCCCTAGAGGAAGCCTTTGAAATTGTTACAAGAGCTGAGCTGGGGGAATTTTCCACCTGCAAGATAAAGCTGTGAGAATCTGGGATTGACCTTGAATTGTTAAGAATGTTGACAGAAGAAGCCTTAGTGGTTGCGTTTTGTAAGATTAATGATTCACTGGAACAGCTTTATAAGAAGACAGATGCGAGGACTATAAAAATTGATAACTTGGAACAAAAAGTGACTAATTTGGCACAAAAAGTCAACATTAATACAGAAATTATTCAGGAATCGATACAGGGATCTATTTTGACATGGCAAATTGAGGAGAAGGCGGGGGAGAAAGTTTTTGCTGTGGAACCTAAAGCGGCCTAAGTGGTGACGGAGAGAGCTCCAGCCTTACAGTTGCAATTTGATGATTATAAGTTGATGCCTTCCAAGACTGAATTTAGAGAAAGTCAGTTTTTTAGGATTGGAGCCCCGCTTGGACTGGAGATTGACCTTTGGGACCTGGACTTGGGTCAGAAGGAGACTGGAGTTGTGGGGACTGCCAGACTTGGAGGAACTTTGAAACACGACTGGAAATATCTTTTGAATTTCAGTTCTAACTATGGAGATTTGGCTGATTTGTCAAGAAGGAATAAAAACATTGCTAGATGGGAATTTCCCGAAGATCTACTTTTCAGCATCAAAGGAAGGAAAATAAGAACAAGATCAGGAGAAGACAAAGTAAAGTACATGTATAAACATGAAGAAGACTTGCAGAAGGGACTTGGAAAAGAGTTAAGAGCCTCGGACAGAAGATCACCAGGTTGATGGGCTATTTGGAATTGACGGAAATGACTGGCAGAACCCGAGACCAGGGAGAAGAGACGGTGGAAGAATATTGGAAAAAGTTTAAAATCTATATATGGAAATAATGTAAAATTAATGAGTGTTAGAAAAATGTTGGAAGGGAATTATACGGCTTTAGTAGAAATATTTTAAGGAATTAAGTATAAATAAGTATTATAGTATTAATGGAAAATAAGGTTAAAATATGTTAAGATAATTACATGACAGAAAATAGAGAAAGATGGAAAGGATTTGCTGAAACAATTAATAGAAATGGAATACAAAAAGGGAGGTGAGAGGAGGTCGATGAAACAAGGGAATGAAAGAGAGGATATTGAGATGGTATGATATGTGTTTTTTTGAATTGTTCTTGCTTTTGTTTTGTTTAATGTGTTAATGTTAATGTTGCGTTTTATATTGTTTATATATTGTATTGTTTTCTCTTTTGCTTTTTTTTCTTCTTTTCTTTTTTTCTTTTCTTTTTTCTTTTTGTAAGGTATAAAAGCAATAAATATATATATATTTTTAAAAAAAGATTAACAGAAATGATCTTTACCTGGTGTGCAAAGGACAACAAAGCCTCCATAACATCAGGAATAGCAGAGTTAATAAGAGGATCCAGATACTACCATGTTGAATTGTCAGAAAGAATAATTAGTGTCCAATTTCTGGGGAACAACAGTGAAAGACAGCTATTGTGTTTATAGTGTGGGTTTTCCAGAAGCCTTTAGCTGACTACTGTGGGAAAGCGGAAGCTGGAGAGGCCTATGTTCTGACCCAGAAGGGCTTGCTCTGTCTAGATAAGCCAGAGATACTGCACTTCAGTTGACTGGCCCAGATTTAGTTCATTACCAGAACCAGACACGAGTTCAGCACTTAGACTGTGCCATTGGGAATTTTGGGGGGAAGCAGTGGCATCAGTCAGGGAGCAGGATTTGGTCTAAAGAGCTGCTGTTTGCTAATGGCCTATTGCAAAGTAAGAAAATATGCTGGGCTGCAAAGAACCAGGAGACCAGAACAGGTGTCTTCTGTACAATAAAATTGAAGGACCTCCACTCTGATTATACAGCTGTATATTCCCTCGCCCTAAAATTCTCCTATACTTGTAGCTTTTTCTTGAAAACAGATCAAGCAAAAAATCTCACTAAAATGCTAGTTTTAAGATTTCTTCTTTAGTCTCAGTTGGAGTGGATGAAGCCTCTTTCAGAGTGAAATGACAGGTGCCAAAACATGCTATTTGAAAGCCACAGGGACTGACTTGGAAGTTCAAGTTCTACATCATATAAAACTGATAAAAGCACCCTACACATGCTCAAAGGCACTCTTGTCCACATTGTTTCACTTATTCTGTAACTGACTCCTGGTGCTCAAAATAACTTCCAAAGTGCTGAACTTTTATACCACAAGATGTAGCAGTGATGGCTGCCAACATGGGTGGCTTTAAAGCAGGATTATACCATGGAGGATAAAGCTATTGGTGGCTATGCACTACCACCAGTATGAGGCAGAACACTTATGAATGTCACTTGCTGGTGAACACAAGTTGCCCTGATGTCCTGCTTGTGGGTTTCTGCCCACTGTGGGAAACAGGTTTCTAAGCTAATGTATATAGGCAGCTTTTGGTCTGACCCAGCAGGGATCTTCTTATGTTCTTACGGATGTGCATGGAAATCTCTCAGGCAATAGATTGCCATGGCTTTTTGATATCAGTGAGGTTCCCTCCCCCTGTTGATAGAATGGCTTTGTCCTCCCAATTTTGGTGACAATAAGAGGTACAATTCAAAACAGCATCGTGGTACTTTCAGGCACAGATGACTGGGCTGACAGAACATCATTGACTTCAGGAGACATGTTCCTTTATGTCTATGCTAGACTCTCAAACCTTGACTGGGCAGTCTTCCCCAGTGAACTCTAGCCCTGTGAGGGAGGCTGGGAATCTTTAGCAACAAAAAAAGTCTCATGAGAGACTCGTGTTGGTTAAACTGGCATAAATTCAATGCAAATCTATTATCATTCTTGAAGATAATACTTTCTCTCCAACTTGCTAATTGGGTCACTGATGCAAGGAAACAGGGCAGTGAGGGAAACAGGGCAGTGAGGGAAACAGGGCAGTGAGGGAGGCAGCAGCTACAAGTCTGGAGCATTTCTCCTCTACCTGAAGAAGAATGTATGCCTTTCAGTTGACACTGAAGCTTGCATAAGGTCACAGTACGGATGGCAGTTCAGCAAACACCCATACCAACCCAAAAAATTGCCAGGGACACATGCTGTGGTCAGGATGTTTTTATTAGTGCTTTCAATTCAGGCACAGCTCAGTTGATGTACATACAGTACACACACTCTCTCTCTCACACACACACCCCTGAAAAAACATGGTCCATGCTTTCCTTTGCTCCATAGCTAGTGACAAAGGGCAACAGGTACTCAACAGAAAAAACGACGCCCAACCATCCTCCATGTTCTTGGTCTCTACAGAGATCTGCTCCCACAGCAGAAGTTTGTGGTTGAGAAAATACTTGAAAGAAATAAGGCTCTGGGATGGAAAGTTGAGGGAAGAATGCTGGGGTTTTATCAATTAATGTGTGTCACTATGCAGCACTGTTTCGAGGCAATACCATTGCCACTTCTCTTGAGTCTTCTGATAGCTCAAGGACCCATGCACAAGAGTTCATTTCTAAGTCTTAATTCAAACAGTGCAACCATTTTCTCACTGCATGGATTGAATCTGATCACAGCAAATCAGTCCTGTAAGTACCTATTGCTAGCTTTCACACATTGAGTGCAACTCTTCACAATACATTTTACATATGCAACGGGCAATTTACAATAATGGCAGACTGATGTGCAGGACTCATTGCTCCACCATGGGAAGAAGTCAGCACAGACTGACAAACCAGCCACAAGGTGACCAGGAAAGTACCCCCTTACCCTATTAGATCAGACTCTTGGCAGAAAGGTATAACCTAACAACAATTTTAAAACAACCCAGAAGCCAAATGAACACTATCTAACGTGGTAATATTAGTGCCAGTCTTGCTTTGCAATAAAATTTGAGAACCAATAATTACAATTTTATTTATACCTCATCTTAATGTAGTATTTATATAATCATTCAGATGGATGTTTAAAGTAATCCCTTACATATTCTCAGCAATTCTTACAACAACCTTGCAGGGTCAAATTATTATCCCCATATACCAGATAGAGGGCTAAGATTGAGAGGTTATGACTTGCCTAAGGCCATCTAGCAAATTTACAGCTAAAATGAGATTTGGACTAGTCTTCCCAGCATACGCAATTGCTCTAGCTCTTAATACTTAGACCATGATTAAATTCACTAGTTACTTGCAAGCCCCATGGAAATAAATGGGTCAAGTTAGTTGTGGTTCAATTTCAATAAGGGCAACTAGTTTTAAATAGATTGGGACCATAGTTTTAAAATACTGCTTTTTCTGCATGCTCAAAGAACTTCATGTATATAATCTCAGTAATGTGTTTGTGTGTCTGTGTTTTGTTTTATTGTGTTTTTTGTGTTTTTATCTTATATTTTTATATTGTGAACCACCCTGAGATCGATGGATGAAGGGTGGTATATGAATAGTCCACCAGACTAGCAGCTCTCACCGTGCGTAGTGTGAGCCCCATCTCAAAATAAGCACAGCATCCAGGCCCTGACACACTTCCCTGCAATCCTACTGACAGGGGACAACAAATATTATCAGGTCTTCCTAGCTCATCCGATATGGATTGATTATCTTCTTACATTTATACTCCACCTTTCTTCCACCATGGAAGCCAAAAGGGCATAGATGTAATTCCCAGGTGGTCACTCATCCAGCCACTGACCAGACCTAAGATCCGCTTAGCTTCAAGAAGGTGGTAGCTTCATGTGCCTTCAGAAACATGTTGTATGTGTGTACCTTTGTCCATCTCTATGTCACCACATTATTCTCCCTAGTTGGATGAGAAAACATTCTTCTAGCAAAGGGAGCCAAAGCAACAGTAATACTGTTGTCATCCTGAAAAAAAGTGACAAGTGGGGTGCCATAGCGTTCTGTCCTGAGCTGGTTGTTGTTCAATGTCCTTATAAATGACTTGGATAAGGAACTGAAATCTGCAAATTCAAATTTGCAGATAACACCAAACTGGGAGGGGTAGCTAGTGCTGCAGAAGGCAGAATCAGAATTCAAAATGACCTTAACAGACTGGAGAACTGGGTGCAAGCTAACAAAATGAATTTCATTAGGGACAAATGTAAGGTTCTGCACTTAGGCAGGAAGAACCAGATGCACAAATATAGGATGGACTTACTAGCAGTGCATGCAAAAAGGATCTAGAGGTCTTACTGCACCACAAGCTTAACATGAGGCAACAGTGTGATGCAGCAGCAAAAAAAGCTAATGCTATTCTAGGCTGCATCAACAGAAGTATAGTGTCCAAATCAAGGGAAGTAATAGTACCACTCTATTCTGCCTTGGTCAGACCACACCTGGAATACTGTGTCCGATTCTGGGCACCATAATTTAAGAACGATGTTGACAAACTGGAACGTGCAGTCTGGAAACAAAGCCTTATGAGGAATGGTTGAGGGAGTTGGGTATGTTTAGACTGGGCAAGAGGAAACTGAGAGGAGATATGATAGCCATTTCCCAATATCTTAAGGGCTGTCACATGGAAGAGAGTGCATGCTTGATTTCTCGTGCTTTTGTGGGTAGGACTTGAGGCAATGGCTTCAAGTTACAAGAAAGGAGATTGTGACTAACATTTGGAAAAAACTTTATGACAGCAAGAGCTGTTTGGCAGTGGAACAGACTCCCACAAGAGGTGGTGGACTCTCCTTCCTTGGAGGGTTTTAAGCAGAGGTTGGATGGCCATCTGTCATGGATGCTTCAGCTGAGATTCCTGCGTTGCAGGGGGTTGGGGTAGATGACCCTTGGGGTCGTTTCCAAATCTTAAGAATCTATGATTGTTGGATTTCCACTTGAGAAGTCCAAATTAACCCCTACTCACTGGATGGCCTTGGGCGAGTACTGGCCTCTACCCTCAGAGGGTTGTTCTGAGGATGAAATGATCCCTTGAACACACACACAGAAGGAACTGCCTCCCTCAATAATTTGAGGCTTGCTTTTCTGTGCTTGTTGTTTCTAACCTGTACATTTCAGGATCCAGAAGAGGTCAATGCCAGTTACAGCCAGTTCACACATTACAGACAAGGCACAAGGGTGCCAATTAATAACAAGTTAACCTGTTTTAATATGCAAACTTTCCAGGACATTCTTGATATGCATGGTAAAGGTTATCTGAAGCTTTATACAGTTCCTGCTGGGTTGATTATTATTAATGCTGTTCAGAGAGCAGAAACCACTGACTACTTAGTTGGTGAGGGGTTATAGACAGCACATGGGAACTGGCAGGAGCGAAGTGAGGCAGCAGTTCCATGTATGAATGCTGATTCCACGCTTTTTTGCTGTTGTTAACACACTCAGACCCAGGTTCTTACTGAGGTAGTAAACCAGCGCCTAAGCTGCACCTACATCAGGCTGCAAGTGAGAACATTTATAACCAAGCATTTCTTCAAACAAAATTTTAAAAAATCTCTGCACAAGGAAACTGGCATGTAAGGAAAAATGTTATTATGTGCTAGTTTTCTATGTGCAGTTTTAGACAGAGGGGAATTCAATCATGTAAGTCCTACATGTAACTGAAGTCTAAAATGGAACAGCCCAGATGCAGTTCTGAGTAAGAACCTGGCCTAAAAATGGTTTTAAAAAAACGAGGCAGCCCAGCAGGCTTTGCACTGTAACATGAGAACTAGCCTTAGTTTTCACCTAGACAGTTGCAAGACGTTTTGGTGTCTAATACAGAAAAATTCAAAGGTGGTACCTCCCTCACTATAAATTAACATGGGACACATTCCACAGGGAAGTTCTCCTGAAGTGATACCCTTGTGTGGAGTTCTACCTGTTGGATTATACACTATAAGCTCAAATCTGTCTGCCTCCCACTGTACAACCCTCAACGCTGCCCAAAAATCTGCCACCTGAAGCAGCCACCTCACCTTGCCTCATTGCAAGAATGCCTCTGGCTTTACCTAATGCTTCTGCAGATGTGTGGAATGGAAGTGACACATGCATTACAGCCAGGTGGGTGGCTCAAAAGACTTCAAATACTGTTGTGAGGTGGAACTGGAGTCTTCAGACATATTGTAGGTCTCCATTAGGGGAAGCAGACAGATTGGCTAAGGCAGAAGAGAAACCAGTGTTGGAAGGACTAGCGGTGGAGCATATGCCCGCGCTGCCCAGGGTGGGTGTGCTCCTGAGGGGGGCGTGGCGCAGAGGGTGCCCTCCCAGGCGCAGGATAGCCGCTTGGGTGCCCAGAGTGGCGCGTGTGCCCTGCAGCCGGGGACGGAGCAAACCGCTTGTGGGGGCAGAGCGAGCTGCCCATAGCGGACATTTGGCCCGCCGCCCGCCCGCAACTCCCAAGCCTCCCCCAAGCTGTCAAAATGAAGGGGGAAGGGGGGAATGCTGCTGGCAAAGCGGCGCAGCTCCCCGCCTCACCCCAACAGCTTGGGGTAGGCTTGGGACTCGTGGGCAGGCGGGTGGCGCGCCAAGTGTCACCCCCCTCAGTGAGAGCACCTGGGGCGGACCGTCCCCCACCGCCTCCCCTTCCTACACCCCTGGGAAGGACAAAGACCATAACCATGGGACAACTGAACAAAGATATATATGCGCGCGTGCACACACACACACACACACACACACACACACAGAGTGCTGTAGCTGTTAGTTACATTCTGAACTTAGCTTCTGTTTGGTGAATACAGATTTTTCCACTGATGACTGTAAAATCAGGACTGGACTCCAATCTCCATTCACGAAGCACAAGCAACATTCCACCTTCCACCTTCCAAAAATACCTACATTCCCTACATGAGAATATTTGCCATTGGATGAGAAAGCATGGCCAAGTTTGGATCAGCAGAGGGAAGTGGCCTCAGAACCCCCACAAACACCTCCCTCTTCCTCCACAAGGCCTCACAAACTATATCACAGCAGCTGTTGAGAGTACAACATTCAAGAGGAAGTAATGAAGCATGTTTAGCAGCATGAAAGTGGCTTGTCTTTTCATGGCAGGTTCAATGCCAGTTTAGCCTATTGCACATGAAGACAGTGTTTTCAATCTACTGTTTTGCTGCAGAAACATACACTGATATAGAATAATAAATTATTTTCATCTTCAACCCCCAGCACTCTGGACTTGCACTGCTAGCGGTTAATAAATAAACTCTCTATCTTAGGGTTAGTTCTATGGTAGAAAAGGTCAGGATTTCCCACCAGGTACAAAAATAAATAGGGGGCCATTTGTTTAGGGCAGCTTTCCTGTAGTCCTCTATACGGGACCCTGCTGGTGGCAGAGAAGCAAGGGTAGATCCATGAGCAGAAAGGAGTCCTTAAAGCAGAGTCTGGAGGATCTCATTAAGAAACGGGTGTGGCTCAGGCTTGTGGCATGAAGGAAATGTGTCTGACCACCTTTTAGACAAGCCATCTGGAATGGCAGCGGCTGAATTCTGCAGGGGTTTGGTGGACAGAACACTGAAAAGGTTACCATCTTGTTTGAAATGGAAAGCATCTTGATGTTTGCCTTTTTGAAAAAAGGAATGCCAGTTTATGGGAACTGAGGGCTCAGTCCAGGTTCACCTGCAGAAACTTCAGTGAAATGAAAAAGAAGAATACAAAAGCTTTTTTAGATTTCACTGGCATTTGCACATGAGAATGTCCTGCTGGACTATGCTAAGGTATTTTGAAAAATAATATTTACAATTTTCCTCGCTCCCAAGAATACAAATATTCTAGGGTTTTTTTGAGGGCAAGTTTGGACATTTTCTTGTTATTTTTAAACTGAAGTAATAACATTGCTATACTGGGTGCCATAATCTGTCAAAAGTCCAAGCATATATACTTTCTGGAAGAGCTATAAAAACTTCCTCTATGGTTCAGGATTAAGCAGGAGTGGAGTAACTTCAACTCAAATATTTTCTTCATATATTGTATGTTTGTTTTATTTTTAGCCCTTGAAAAAAGCATTCTAGAAACTGAGGCAGCTAGCTTATTTCTGCTCCATTCACCATTTTCTTTTCTCACATATGGGTGGCCAAGGGCAAGTTTAAAGGGACAATATTATTATTATTATTATTATTATTATTAATCTTTTCTACTAAAAGGACTCTGAATGGTACTTAACCAACGATTCCTCCAAGATTTAGCTTGCCCAGAAATCTAGTTGCCATACTCTGCAGTATTATGCTCAGAGGAAGCATACACTGAATTCATTTTAAAAATGATTTAAATAAGAAAAGGCCCTTCAAAAAAATCTGACATGGGTAAATTTAAATTAGACTTTAAAAATGTGAATGCTTGTTCCTTTTTCCAAAGAGTCTAGTTTTATTTCAATAAGTTCCCCCCCCCCAAACAAAACAAGGAACAAGTTGAAACCTGTTCATAGTGCATCTCTTAAGTATAAAAGTGCAATTGTATACTTTCTCCTGTTAAATAATGGGACTTACTCCTGCCAGGTATGTATGCTTAGTATTTCAATCTTTGAAAGCCAAACACCATAAAGGAGAAGGCTTAAAAATTCAGATTAAAGTCTGCCAACCCCAACAAGGAAATTTATTTCCAGGGAAGAAAAATGCAATGCTTTCCTCCTGCAAATAGATGCCTCCTGCAAATTCATATCTGACAAAAATTAGAAACATTACCACACAGAAATGGATCTAGCATTTGACAGGCCTTTGGGCAAGGCAGCCTTAGTTGGTCCCTTTATCTTTCAAGTGGCAGGGGTGGGCAACCCAAGAATTTTCTCACATTACTTTTGCCCTTCTTGGGAGTTTCATGCCAAGGGAAAACAATATGTTGTGGAGATGGGAGGCTCTTTGCTACTCATGGGGTGTCCAGCCATGCTATCTTTTAGAGCTAGCCCTCGGAATTTTCTCATGGGTGGTTGTAAATAATGCATTTAAAAATCATCCTCAAATGATTTCACAAAACAAAAAGAAAGAAAAGTGCACTAAACTTTGGAAAATTATAAGCAGCCGCAACTAAGACATGCCATGATTTCTCAGGAGGACTTGACTTGCCCTCTCTTTCTCTCAATCAAACCATGGTTGTTCAGAAGAAAACAGGAATGGAGCCAAGCTGCAGACAGTCCTCTTATGGGCCTTCCAACACCTCACAGAGAGAGATGCCAAACTATGAGAACCAGTCCAGGAGGAGGTAAAGCATAATGGCTACGAGGGGCATGCAGCTGCTGAAGACCACAGGCAGGAAGACAAAGAGGCTGAGAAACCGCAGGGACCGTGTCAAGATCTTTTCAAGTTCACTATGAGAACCAGGACTGGCTTCAGGAGGCTTGTGGACATTAAGCCCCTCACCCAACCAAAGGCTACCTTGCCCTATCAAGAAGCCCTGACTCTTTTTCTGTCCATGGGCACCAAGAGGGCTGGACAGCAGATCTGTGGACCGCTGTGGAAGGGGCACTAGTGTCCGGGCTGGGACTACCAGAGGCATCACCATGGCCTCCTGACTGGCAGGTCGTGAGGTGTTGGGTGACACCACTCTCAAGCTGACAGGAGAGTCAGAGTCCTTAGATAAGCCACGTTGGACATTTCCCTCTTCCAGGTGGTTTAGAAAGCAGCCTTCTAGTAGGACAGGTGGACTATCACGACCTGGTCCTACCAACTCAGATGGTGCCATTGTTGCATACCCTGGCGTGCATCCTTCCTCCTCACTGTCCCTGGAGTCATCACCACGCTGCTTGGCATAGTGCAGCATGATCTCCTCTGCCAGGGAGCTGTTCAGTGCTCTCTCGGGGCCTGTCCAGTTGACTATCAGGTCACGGTCAGTCAAGACACTCTGCCGCAAGGCAATGAGAGACGGTGCAGGGCTGCTAGGATTGCCTGAACCTTCCTCAGCCCACTCCTCTCTTCCTCCAAGCTCCTCTGCTCGGAGCCGGCTCAAGTGGGACAGATAAAGCTGCTCCAGCTCCCGGTCTATGGCATCTTCCTCCAAGCGGTAGGGCAACTCTTGGTACCTTCTCAATTGCTCCTCCATGCATTCCTCCATGAAAGAGCCCTCTGTAGTGAGGTCACACTTGCTGAACTCAGGCACATCCCACTGCCCTAAGGGAAGGGTTTCGGTTCCCAGTACCAAGCCCCAGGGCACTTTCAGCTCCTCATGAGATGAGGGATGGACCTTGAAAGCAAGTGCCTGTGGGGAATCGGTGAAATCCACAAGATTGTCTTTAGAAGGTTCCTTCTTTTCTGGGGAGTTGGTGGTGATAGTGAGTTCTGGAATCTAGGCAAAGTGAGGAAGAAGAAAAGATACATAGAGAAAATGGCAGAATGTGATTTTATATTCAAAGCAATAAACACAACCATTTGTGGAGCTGCTGGGAAACCTTGCTAACATCAAGGGCCATCATTATGATTGCAAGGGACTTCTCTTTTTTGCTCATACTAAATGTTAAGAAATGCCACCAGTGTATTACACTTTGCAGCGTAGAACACTTTATGCAAGCAGTTGCAGACCAGAAAATGAAAAATAGCCACCTTGTCTACCCTCCATTTTCAACTCCAGACCAATTGTTCCAACAGATACTGTATTAATCAAATCTCAAACAGTTCCAGGGCTAGGGACTCCACGAGTACATTTGCTTGGCAAAATGTTTCATGAACATAGATTGGGAAAAATCTTCATGGCATTTTAGTCTAATGATGCAGTTTACACCTAAAAGAAAGTAAGGGCAAAATGTCTGCCAGGAGCCCTGTGGGTCAGGCGCTACTTCTGCCACCACAGCTGCTCCCTCAGAGGGACACTTGCACCAGACCAGAATCCTCCTGGTCCTGGGCTCAGGTGAGTTGCAGAGTCACCTCATGCCACTCCCCACATTCTCTCACATGTGCAGCTCATCACTGAGGCAAGCTACCAGGCCTTCCGTGGCCGACTTGCTGCTCCCTCTGTTCTGGGTTCCTTGCTGCTTCTCCAACTGGGAGCCTGGACTTTACCAGCACTTGGGACTTGGCCACATTTTCCTTCCAGTTTGTATCTAATGCAAATGGGCAAGTTGTTTTTTAAGGAGGCTATTTTTCTAATTAATTAATTTGTTACTAAATTATCATTTATGTATTATCAATTTCATAAAATTTATACACTGCTTGATTGTAAAAAAGCCCCCTTTGAGTTATTACTGCATTTATTTATTTATTTATTTATTAAATTTACATCCTAACCTCCTTCCAGAAGGAACATGGAGTGGCAGTAATTATGTTGTTGTTGTGGCTGTTGTTGTTTTTAAAATTTGTATACTGCCATTCATCCAAAGATCACAGCGTGGTTCACAACATAAAAATACAAAATTGGAAAGCAAAATACAACAAAAGCATAAACAAACCAATAAACCCTCTCTCACAATCAAATTTAAAAGACCATAGAATGTTTAATCAGCCAAAAGCCTGATTATAGAAAAATGTTTTTGCCTGGCCCCTAAAGATATGTAGTGAAAGCACTAGATGAGCCTTCCTGGAGAAAGCATTCTGCAAACAAGGAGCCACCACAGAAAAGGCCCATTCTTGTGTTGCCACCCTCCAGACCTCACATGGAGGGGGCACACAAAGAAGGGCCTCCGTTGATGGGGAGAGGCAGTCCTTGAGGTACAGTGGTACCTTGGGTTACATACGCTTCAGGTTACAGACTCCGCTAGCCCAGAAATAGTACCTTGGGTTAAGAACTTTGCTTCAGGATGAGAACAGAAATTGGGCAGCGGCGGCGCGGCACCAGCAGGAGGCCCCATTAGCTAAAGTGCTGCTTCAGGTTAAGTACAGTTTGAGGTTAAGAACAGACCTCCAGAACGAATTAAGTTCTTAACCCGAGGTACCACTGTACTGTGATCCAGAGCTGCTGGAAAACCAGCACTTTGAATTGGGCTCAGAAACTATAACATGTTGTAGGAATCCAAACTACTGGAGCATAGCCAACAGTAGTTAGGCTGTCCCTGTCCAGAAAGGGGCACAGCAGGGCCACGATTTGAAGCGGATGGAAAGCACTCCGTTCCACTGAGGCCACCTGGGCCTCAAGCAACAGCAATGGATCCAGAAGTATTTTATTTATTTATTTGATTTATATACAGCCCTTCACCGAACGATCTCAGGGCAGTTCACAAGATAAAAATACAAGTTAAAAACACAAATAAATAGTTAAAACGAAAACAACAAACCAATAGCTCCCCCCCCTCAAAAAAAACCCAACACATTTAAAAGGCTGCAGAATATTAATCAGTCAAAGGCTTGGTTGAAGAGGAACATTTTAGCCTGGTACCTAAAGATATACAATCTTCAGAGGCAGCCCTACCTATAATGCATTGCAGTAATCTAACCTAGAGGTTAACAAAGCAGGCAACAGAGTCATCCCTGTCCAGATAGGGGCATAGCTAGGCCACCAGCTGAAGCTGATGGAAGGCACTCTGCACCACTGAGACTACCTGAGCCTCAAGTGACAGCAAAGGATCCAGCAGAACCCCCAAGCTATGTACCCGCTCTTTCAGAGGGAGTGTAACCCCGTCCAGAGCAGGGGATCTCCCATCCATCCAGTCTAGAGAACCTCTTACTCACAGTGCCTTTGTCTTATCTGGATTGAGTTTCAGTTTATTGGCTCTCAGATAAATATACTAGAAGTGTGTAGTGGATGGAGCATATCCATTGAACTAGCCAAGTTGTGGGCCTCCAGATGTTGCTGAACTAGAACTCCAATGATCCAGTCAGCATGGGCCAGGGATGGTTTCCCAGACGTGGAGCCAGCCACTCAAGTGAAGGACTGTTCGGAGGTATAGAGTGAGACATGTCCAGGTGCATACCACCCTGAGCACTTTGAGTGCTAGTACAAGTGTTATTAAACAATATTTGCCACACAAAAAAGAAAAGTGGAGGAGAATGTGGGGAAGGCAAGAGCAGAAATCCTAGGAGGATGAGAAGTCACTGGCCTTACCAACCGGACTGTTCCAGAGAAAGTGTGGGACAGGCTGGGTTTCCCATTCAAAGCAGGAAGACTGTTGCCTTGCAGAGCAGATTTGTGATTTGCTGCAGTTAAGTCCCTTGCTTCCCCTAGTCCAGCGGTTCTCAACCTGTGGATCCCCAGATGTTGTTGGACTACAACTCCCATCATCCCTGAGCTCTGGCCTTGCTAGCTAGGGGTGATGGGAGTTGTAGTTCAACAACATCTGGGAACCCACAGGTTGAGTAACGCTGCCCTAGTCCATTGTATTTTATTTACCAAATCAATATTTCTAAAATTTAGGAAGAATATTATTTTTCTTTTTGAGGAATTTTGGTTCTAAAATTGTCAGAAAAAGTTCTAAAGAGTGACGTATAAATTGTTTGAATGAATTGTACATGGTGGTATGTTTAAAACCATAGTACTTTAATAATAAATATGACATTTAAGTTTATCTCCTTTTATCAATATCTCCAAATGCAGCATTTATTGAATTCTCAAAAAAGAAGATACAACATTTATAGAAACGTCATTCCCTGAAAAAATTTCAAGGCTGAGGCAAAAATGTGTTCAAAAATCATCTTGCATGGCTTTGAGAGGGTGTTGGGAGAAAGAGTTCATGTATAGAAATGAGAAACATATATGCAATGTAAAATTGAAAGAGGACGTTTGGAATTTTTTATTAATACAGGGATCCCAATTGGTGGATGGTTTGAATTAAGAGAGTGCTACAAAAATAGATATTCAGAGCTATATAACATACTGGACAGTTATAAATCTCTGTAAAACAGGCGTAAGAAAATCTTCTGGTCGCTACAAGAACAACATTTGCAAGCTGCTGGAAAGAAAACTGAACCAACCATGTTGAGAAAATGGCTATGAACGGGTTTCTGAGCAAACTTGTGATAATGTATAAAAAATAATCAAAACTATGTTGGAAATGCCAAAAGATACAGGGGACCTTCATGCATATGTGGTGGTCATGTAAACAAGCTAAAGAATATTGGGAAATGATTTATGTAGAATTTAAAAAGATGTTAAGGCTGACATTTCCCCCCAGAATAGAGATTTTCCTACTGGGTATAACAGATGGTGAAATTCCTAAGAGGGAACTTTGTTTTTTTCTCTACGCAGCTACCGCAGCTAGAATAATCTATGCACAAAAGTGGAAGGACAAAGGAATCCCTACAAAAGAGGACTGGCAAAATAAGTTAATCGAATGTGTGGAGTGAGCAATTATGACAGGGAAGATAAGAAATCAAGATGAGTCACATATAAGTGAGGAGTGGAAACACTTTGGAGAATATTTAAAGAAATATAATAGTCAAATAAACTTCCATGTAGGGCTAGACCTATAAGCAGCAGTTAAAAACAATTAGAATATTGTATAGAATTAAATTGGGTGGTATTAAAGAATATGCAGCTCAACAAGAAACAAATAGGAAGCCATGGAGGGATGGGTGGGGAAGTCAGGGGATATGGGATAATTAAAGATAACTGTAAGTTGTATGTATTGAAATTTTGAAAATGCATAAATAAAATTTTGAAAAAGAGAGAAAATGGCTATGAAATTTAAGCAAAAGCTTCCAAACACCCCCTTGTGGCTGCAATGGTGGAAGAGAGAGAGGAAGGCATGTGGGAGCACAAGGTGCACCAAGGTTTATTCCCAGAATGTTAAACCATGGCTTAGCATGTTGCCCACAGGCGGCCAGTGTGTGTCCATGCACAGCTTTGGTGATGACATCATGGCTTCTTTAAATCAGTTTCCTACTGCATCTAATCATTGTGAACCAAACAATGGAGTCTAGTTATTAAGTATACTGCAGTTAAGAAAAGATAGTTTATGGGATGGATATGCTGTAGCTGTCAAACTTTAAATCGGGGGGGGGGGGTGTTTCTCCCAGCCTAAATGGGTGCTGGATGGCCATAACCTTGAACAGGTAAAATACTTCAGTTACCTAGGGCTCACATTCCATCATACAGGATCTTGGAAGCACCATTGGCAAACCTCCCTTCAAAAGGCGGAGATTACAAAGCTAGCCATATATAGATTCTTCTTCACAAAGGGTGGCAAATATGTTCCAGCGGCCTTAAGGGTTTTCAACGCAAAGCCCGTTTCCCAACTCCTGTATGCAGCAAATGTCTGGCATAATGGGGACCTGCCAAAGCTACATGGCTTTCAGGCAAAATTTATACGATCTCTGCTGCAGGTACCTAACTGCGTCCCCAACTCCGTACTTCTGTTGGAAGCTGGTGAATGCCCAATTTCAGCTAGAGTGTGGTGGGCTGCCCTAAAACATTGGCTCAGGATTTCAGTGTTTAATCTAGGGAAGGGTCTGTACCAACATTTGACCAATGAGGAATTTGTCAGCAAATGGCAGAAAACCATGACTAAAAAAGCCACCTCTATTGGTCTCTCCCCCCCCCCCAACTGTATTACCTGGGTTATGAAGGCGCCCAAAAGGTTTTAAAGCAAAGATTATGGGACAATGCACACAGTGACTTGCGATCTCGATCACACGCAGTCTGTAGTCCGCTGGCAGCAGGAGTTCAATATGGGTATGTCTTTGAGTTAACATCTTACATCAAAAACCTGACAGTACCTAAGTATCGAAGGCTTTTCACCAAAGCCAGACTAAATGTCTTCCCCTCTGCAGTGCTGGATGGTAGGTTGAGAGGAGTTCCCTACCAGGACAGACTTTGCTCGTGTGCTCAAGACATCAATTCCATAAATCATATTTTGTTGCATTGTGCGAAGTATGAGCAGGCCAGGGTTGAACTGATACTACCCTTGCTGGTGACTTTCCCGGGAAAATCAGAGGCTCACTATGTCAGGTTCCTACTGGAAGACCGGACAAAAGCTAGAACGTTGGCAGTGGCAAAGTTTTTATCGGTGGTTGAAAGAACAAATGAGCCCTATATTCTAAACAAAATGTTTGATTAACCTGGAGGTAGGCTGTATGAGCTGTGTATTGATTTGTAATGTTTTGTTGGGTCTCTGGACCGTAATAAAGATTGTTGTTGTTAAATCAGGGGTGGCTAATCTTTTCTCCTCCTCCTCCTCATGGACTGCATGCAAGCCATGGGTGTGGCCACCCCACACCCCAGGCATATCAGGAAATATACAGAGGCCCCTCTCTGCTCAAAGCACTGATCTGATTACTCAAGAGAAGACAATTTGTATTCCCATCAGGGGCTGGACTGGGCAGTTTAATAATCCTGGGCCTCCCCAATGCTGTGATTTATTTCTTTTTGCCACCACTACCAAAAATGGTAGAATCTTGGGGACAAGACATGTCCTTGTGAGTGGCTCATCAGGCCCCCATACTGGGGTTATCCACCCCTGCTGTCAGTTATTGTTTTAAGTATCCCTGTGATCTTCTTCATTTATGTTTCAGGGGAGTGTGTGTTCATACAGGTATGTGCCTTCTGTATTTAATAAAAATGATTAAACCTATTAAAAATAGTGATCTCGATAATGAGAGAACCCTTTCTCTTTAAAAAAATAATTCTATTAAATAAAGGGGAACACAGAGGTCACATTAAAGTAGGATTGCCACCTGTCCCTTATAATTACAGGAGAGTCCCATTTTGGGGACACAGAGTCCCCTGTCCTCTTTGGCCCCCAATTTGTCCCGTTTTTGAAGTCATAAAAATATAAATTCTCCCTGTCCCCATAAAGCTGGGTGACTGTTAAGGCAGAGGGGGGTTGCCTGAAGGGAGAAGTAGAGAAGAAGGGGGGAGGGATGTTGGGGGTAGAAGGAAAGAGAAACACAGAAAACACTCCACACTTTCAGGGTTATTTTTAAATCCCTCCTTATAGAGCACACACACCATCAAGCTACTTAGCTATTTTCTTGCATTTCTCAAGCCTTCCCTGTACAGTGGTGCCTCGCAAGACGAAAAGAATCCGTTCTGGGAGTCTCTTCGTCTAGCGGTTTTTTCGTCTTGCGAAGCAAGCCCATTGACGGGATTAGCGGATTAGCGCTATTAGCGCTATTAGCGCTATTAGCGGCTTTTAGCGGCTTTTAGCAGCTTATCAGCTTATCGGATAAGCAGATAAGCGGCTTAGCGACTTAGAAAAAGAGGGGGGAAAGGGGGGAAAAAACCCAGGAACTCGCAAGACATTTTCGTCTTGCGAAGCAAGCCCATAGCAGATTCGTTTTGCGAGGCACCTCCAAAACGGAAAACTCTTTCGTCTAGCGAGTTTTCCGTCTTGCGAGGCATTCGTCTTGCGGGGCACCACTGTAAAGCTAAGGAACTGTTGGTTACTGAAGCTGGAAGGGTTTTTGGTTTTGGATGGGGGAAGAGATTTTAAGAAGATAAAAAATATGTATGCTTTATTTTATGCTGGTTTGTGACCAAAATAAAGTTTGATACTAAGAAGATAGACAGTCATGCAAAAGTGTTTCCCCACTTTTTTGCTACTGTTTTATTTTGGGAAGATAATGGGCTGGAAGTTAAAGCTGCCAGCTCCCCTGAATGTTCCTCAGAAAGAAAGAGAGGGAGACAATGCAGGAAGAAGGTATGGGTTGCAAGTTAATGAAAGGATGCCCTCCTGGAGATCCCCTGAATGTTCCTCAAGTCACCCCAGGGTGCCATGGCTCACTGGCTGAAAACCATTAATTTAAAAGCATTTTTCTCTCACCCTTCTCTGCAAAATACCAAGGCACCTAATAAAATCAAAACACCTAGATTTTTTTTTAGGTTCTCTATAATACTAAAACACAAGAGAGCAGTGTAACCACCTAAAACAGAAGCAGACAACAGGCAGTTTAACCTGCCATATTATTAAAGGGCTTCTGAAATACAGGCGTCCTTACCATCTGCAAGGGAGGAATGCAGGTGGATCTCTCAGGCAAGAGTATCTAAGCCTGTTGGCAGCCACTGAAAAGGTCCTCTCCCCTCAGAGGCCCTGATGACAATTTGACAGGTCATGAGGCAGTCCTTCAAGTGTCCAGAGCTAAGCACACACTACCAATTTTTTTAAAATAAAACTTACAATGCAGTCTTATGCATGTTTACTCAGACATAAGTCCTGATGAATTCAGTGGTATTTATCCTTAGGTAAGTGTGTGCAGAACTGTAACCTTAGACTTGTTTTATTGAACAGAATAGAGCTAAACCTGAAGAAAATGTCCTGCAACAAGTTTAATATTTCAAATACGGTACTAAATATATTTTAGATATATGGCAAAATACTGAAAAATTGATTATTCTGGATATAAAAATATCATATGTCCTTTTTATGTAATTAATACAAATGTAATTTTTTTTTAAGTCCTAGATGCCCACATCCCATTTCTTGTAGCATAGAAATATACAACAGTATTCCCACAACTGGTTTAGGGACTTTATTTTGGTTTGCTGTTGTGCCTACACATTTTGCCTTGGCAGCAGCCACTGGGACCTTTTGGGGAGCTGTAATTTATTTATATTGTTTTCAGAAACATTAACAACTTACTGTACAAACTCCAACTTATTCAGAATGGGCTAGTTAGCACTGGAATGAGCTAGTTAGGGGCAACTAACCCTTTTCAGCCCAAGGGCTGAAGATGCCCCCCCCCCAAGGCTGCATGCCAAGGTGGTTGGTGGGCAGACACCCAGCCGGGCCAGTTTCCCCCCACTGCTGCGTTGCCTGTGTGATTCCAAGGGAAAAGGGCTCTCCTTCGCCTTGATTTTCCTCTTCTCCTCATACCCCAGCACTGCTGTGCGGATGACAAGCAACATGAGGTAGAAAAACAAGCAGAGGAAAGCTCCAATCTTAGATCTCCTTGCTTTTTCCTGTTGTAATGGCACTGCACCAGAGGGAGAAGAGGACTTCCCCCACAATGGTTTTGGCAGAGGGCCAGCAGATCACTAAAAATAGCTTTATGGGCCACATCTGGCTCAAGAGCTCACCACCCCTAGTTTAGCAAGACTTGCATGAGATGGAATAGGCCAGAGAGCCTTCTCCCATGTCTTCCCTCTTCCGTCCTTCTGTCATACATGTGATTAATCTGTGCCAATTTGTAGGAAAAGTTGGCCTGGAACTCCAGAAACAAGGCTAAGGCCACTATGGGCTCCATCAGCAGCCACAGATAAAAAAGGCTGCTAGGTAATTTTTGTATAATTTTAATGTGTTATAAGCTGTTTTGTAGGTCATTTGATTGAAAGGTAGGATATGAAACTTTCAAACAAACAAAATATAAGATAAGATAAAATGTGAGGTAAAAATAGGTATATAAATAAAATATTACATTATGGAAAAGGAAGGTGTGGATTCCAATGAGGACATCAAAAATTCTTAGCTAGATATGTTAGCACTCTCAAAATACAAAGATAACATCAACATGGCATGAGTGGAACAGTAACTGTTACAAGGCAGGTGGTAGTGCTCTTTAAGAACTAAGCACTGTATCTGGAGAAGCAGGTTCTTAGGAACATCTTAAGAGCTAGCCAACCCGCACTTCTGCTACAAACCTGCTACAAACCAGCCCGTTTCCACCAGGACAGGACCACTGAGGACTCTTCCAAATTGGACTTTTATTTGCCTTCAGCCTCAACTGCAGATCACCACATTGGTTATACAGAAGCATATACAGTGGTACCTCGGGTTAAGTACTTAATTCGTTCCAGAGTCCGTTCTTAACCTGAAACTGTTCTCAACCTAAAGCACCACTTTAGCTAATGGGGCCTCCCACTGCCGCCGCGCCGCCGGAGCACAATTTCTGTTCTCATCCTGAAGCAAAGTTCTTAACCCGAGGTACTATTTCTGGGTTAGCGGAGTCTGTAACCTGAAGCATATGTAACCTCAAGCGTATGTAACCCAAGGTACCACTGTATTGAATTTAGTATTTAAGTACAGTGGTACCTCAGTTTTTTAACATCTCCGTTGACAAACATTTTGGAACTCGAACGCCGTAAACCTAGAAGTAAATGGTTCGGTTTTTGAACGCGCCTCGGAAGTTGAACCGGAAATGTGGCCTTCGTACTGAGTTTTCCGTATTGAGATTTCCGTTTTGAGGCTTCCATTTTGAGTTTTTGGTTTTCGAATGTTTTGAAAACTTGAACGGTCTTCCAGAACAGATTACATTTGGAAAAACCAAGGTACCACTGTATTACTGCATTTACTGGTTTCAACTCACAACACTGTTGCAGTGATGAACAAGTCATGGAGCTTGTTTCTTATCTTGGCAGATAAGTTGGGACAGAGCAAACGGTAAATGAATCTGAATAACTGGACACAAGCTTTAATCATAGAATCATAGAATCATAGAGTTGGAAGAGACCACAAGGGCCATCGAGTCCAACCCCCTGCCAAGCAGGAAACACCATCAGAGCACTCCTGACATATGGTTGTCAAGCCTCTGCTTAAAGACCTCCAAAGAAGGAGACTCCACCACACTCCTTGGCAGCAAATTCCACTGTCAAACAGCTCTTACTGTCAGGAAGTTCTTCCTAATGTTTAGGTGGAATCTTCTTTCTTGTAGTTTGGATCCATTGCTCCGTGTCCGCTTCTCTGGAGCAGCAGAAAACAACCTTTCTCCCTCCTCTATGTGACATCCTTTGATATATTTGAACATGGCTATCATATCACCCCTTAACCTCCTCTTCTCCAGGCTAAACATGCCCAGCTCCCTTAGCCGTTCCTCATAAGGCATCATTTCCAGGCCTTTGACCATTTTGGTTGCCCTCCTCTGGACACGTTCCAGTTTGTCAGTGTCCTTCTTGAACTGTGGTGCCCAGAACTGGACACAGTACTCCAGGTGAGGTCTGACCAGAGCAGAATACAGTGGCACTATTACTTCCCTTGATCTAGATGCTATACTCCTATTGATGCAGCCCAGAATTGCATTGGCTTTTTTAGCTGCTGCGTCGCACTGTTGGCTCATGTCAAGTTTGTGGTCAACCAAGACTCCTAGATCCTTTTCACATGTACTGCTCTCAAGCCAGGTGTCACCCATCTTGTATTTGTGCCTCTCATTTTTTTTGCCCAAGTGCAATACTTTACATTTCTCCCTGTTAAAATTCATCTTGTTTGTTTTGGCCCAGTTCTCTAATCTGTCAAGGTCGTTTTGAAGTGTGATCCTGTCCTCTGGGGTGTTAGCCACCCCTCCCAGTTTGGTGTCATCTGCAAATTTGATCAGGATGCCCTTGAGTCCATCATCCAAGTTGTTGATAAAGATGTTGAATAAGAGCGGGCCCAAGACAGAACCCTGTGGCACCCCACTAGTCACTCTTCTCCAGGATGAAGAGGAACCATTGATGAGCACCCTTTGGGTTCGGTCAGTCAGCCAGTTACAAATCCACTGAGTGGTAGCATAGTCAAGACCACATTTTACCAGCTTCTTTACAAGAATATCATGGGGCACCTTGTCAAATGCCTTGCTGAAATCAAGGTAGGCTACATCCACTGCGTTCCCTTCATCTACCAGGCTTGTAATTCTGTCAAAAAACGAGATCAGGTTAGTCTGACATGACTTATTTTTCAGAAATCCATGCTGACTATTGGTGATCACAGCATTCCTTTCTAGGTGCTCACAGACTGTTTGCTTAATGATCTGCTCCAGAATCTTCCCTGGTATTGATGTCAGACTGACTGGGCGGTAATTATTTGGGTCCTCTCTTTTCCCCTTTTTGAAAATAGGGACAACATTTGCCCTCCTCCAGTCTGCCGGGACTTCGCCTGTTCTCCAGGAATTCTCAAAGATGACTGCCAGTGGTTCTGAGATCACATCTGCCAGTTCTTTTAATACTCTTGGATGCAGTTCATCTGGCCCTGGAGACTTGAATACATCTAAACTAGCCAAGTATTCTTGTACTATCTCCTTAGTTATTCTGGGCTGTGTTTCCTTTGCTGAATCATTTGCTCCAAATTCTTCAGGTCGGGCATTGTTTTCTTTATCGGAGAAGACTGAGGCAAAGAAGGCATTGAGGAGTTCAGCCCTTTCTGTGTCCCCTGTTTGCATTTCACCATCTTCTCCTCTGAGTGACCCCACTGCTTCTTTGTTCTTCCTTTTGCTACGGACATACCCATAAAAGCCTTTTTTGTTGCTTTTAACCTCTCTAGCAAGCCTGAGTTCATTCTGTGCTTTAGCTTTTCTGACTTTGTGTCTACACGTGCTGGCTATTTGTTTGAATTCCTCTTTGGTGGTTTCCCCCCTTTTCCATTTTTTGTACACATCCTTTTTTAATCTTAACTCAGTTAAAAGTTCTTTAGATAGCCACCCTGGCTTCTTTAGGCACCTTTCATGTTTCCGTCTCATTGGTATTGCCTGACGTTGTGCTTTTACTATCTCCCTCTTAACAAACTCCCAGCCATCATGAACTCCCTTTCCTTTTAGTATTACTGTCCATGGGATCTCACCCAGCACTTCCCTAAGTTTTATGAAGTCGGCTTTCTTAAAGTCAAGAAATTGAGTCCTAGTATGCTTGGCTGCTCCTTTCCGCTGTATAGTAAACTTCAGAAGAGCATGATCACTCGAGCCTAATGATCCTTCCACTTCTACCCCACTAACCAGGTCATCAACATTGGTTAGGACCAGATCTACAATGGCTGTTCCTCTTGTTGCTTCTCCCACTTTCTGGACAATGAAGTTGTCTGCAAGGCCAGTGAGGAATCTGTTTGACCTTATGCTCTTGGCTGAGTTTGACATCCAACAAATATCCGGGTAACTGAAGTCCCCCATTACTACTATCTCCCTTCCTTTTGCATGCTTGGCCATCTGTTCCAGGAAGGCATCATCTATGTCCTCCGTTTGGCTTGGGGATCTATAGTAAACTCCCACAATGAGGTCACTGTTATTCTTCTCTCCCTTCATTTTGACCCAAATGCTCTCACTTTGGCTTTGAGGTTCTAAATCTTGGATCTCTTCACAGGTATACACATCCCTGACATATAACGCCATTCCTCCTCCTTTCTTGTCTGGTCTGTTTCTCTGAAATAGATTGTATCCCCCCATTTTTACATTCCAATCGTGGGACTTATCCCACCAGGTTTCAGTGATGCCTATTATGTCATATTTAGTTTGCTGTACCAAGAGCTCACGCTCATCTTGTTTATTTCCCATGCTTTGCGCATTAGTGTACAGACATTGAAGTCCATTAATCATTCCCCTGTGTCTCTTATTTAAGGATTTTTTCCTCCCACCACTAGGTCTGCGTGCTGTTTGCTCCATTTGGTCTATGACATTTGGATGATCATCTTCATCAATTGATAGACTCCTACCTTCAGGAGCACTGTCTCCCTCCCCCACATTAGTCAGTTTAAAGCCCTCCTGATGAGGTTTCTGAGATTTTTGGCAAAAACATTCCTCCCAACCGTTGTGAGGTGCAGCCCATCGTTTGCCAGAAGTCCATCTTCAAGAAACTGCAGTCCGTGATCTAAGAAACCAAACCGTTCCTGTTTACACCATTTGCGAAGCCAGCTGTTCACTTCCACTATTTTTCCCTCTCTCCCTGGGCCACGTCGTTGAACTGGGAGGACAGATGAGATGACAATTTGTGCATTTAATTGCTTCAATTTCCTGCCCAGAGCCTCGTAGTCTCTTTTGATCTTCTGGAGGCTATTGCTTGCAGTGTCATTGGTTCCCACATGAACCAAGAGGAAGGGGTATTTGTCAGTGGGTTTTATGATTCCTTGCAGTCGTTCAGTTACATCTTGGATCTTAGCCCCGGGGAGACAGCACACTTCCCGAGACATCTTGTCAGGCCCACAGATCACTGCTTCTGTTCCCCTCAGTAGGGAATTCCCTATCACCACTACACGCCTCCTCTTTGGTCGGGGTTCTTCCGTGAGCTGTCCGTTCCAAGGTCGCCTGTACATTCCCTGAGGACTGACTTTGCTGCTCGTCTTCATATACCTGATCGACTGTAATGAGGGAGAGATCCTCAAATGGAGTCTGCTCTTCGTCTTCCATGCTAGGGGAGAGGACCTCAAAGCGACTGTGTATTTCTAAACAATCAGAGCGAACCCTGGGCCTCCTACTTCTTTGAGTCACGTTTCTCCATATATCTGGCTCCTGTGTTGGTGTACTAGCCTCCTTCTCAGGGGAGTCCCCTGTCTCCTCCTTGGTGGAGACGTTGTGCTCTGTTGCTTCCAAGAAAAGCTCCAGCTCCCTAATTCTTTGGAGTGTAGCTACACGTTCCTCCAGTTGCTGGACTTTGTCTTTTAAGAGGGCAATCAACATGCAATTGCTGCAGGTAAAGCTGCCTGCAACCTTTGGCAAGATGGCAAACATTGCGCAGGAACCGCAGGCGACTGCAGCTGTTCCCTCCCCCTCCATCTTGAGAACGTGTCGTTGGGGGTGGCTACAGCGGTCCTCCATCATAAAAAGCGTGAAGACAGGACAAATAACTCCCCACACAAAAAAATCTAGGTCTCCCCCAACAAACGTTTGAGACTAGCTCCCCTAAATCTAAAAGTTGGATCAAACTGCGCGCGCCGCTGCCCTGCAAGCTCTGATAAGCTCCTCCCACAGCTAATCACCTCCTCCCACAGCTAATCAAGAGGAGGGAGCAGAAAGGAAGCTCCCCAGGAAGCTCCTCAAATGCTCAGCCCAGTGCTAGAACAGGGAGGGGGAACCTGCAGCCATCCACATGTAGCCTGACCACAAATTCCACAATCCCTGTCCTTTAGCCATGCTGGCTGGGACCAATGGGAACTGAAGTCCAGCAACAACATCTGGAGGGTCACAGGTTCCCCACCCCTGCACTTGAGCACTGGCTCTCCAGAGTGATTTGTGACTCCTTACCTGTGTCATTGAGAGTGGGGGCTGCAGAACAGGAAGGTTTAGGGATTCACTGGCCAAGCCTCTATCAGTTTTCTTTTCTGCAGAGGAGAGGAGAGGAGAGGAGAGGAGAGGAGAGGAGAGGAGAGGAGAGGAGAGGAGAGGCAACATTTTTCAGTAATATGTGCAACTCCCAGCCTCAGAACTGCTGGGCACAATCTGGGTACTTCTACACTTCTGAGAGCATAGAATTTGCTCCTGGGCACAGAGTTCAGTTTCTTGACAATTTCATCTTTTATATTTATATATTTTTAAAACCCATAGGTTTCTGGCCCTTTTGGTTGCAAAGACATACTTAAAGTATAACAATTTACAGAGGCGTAGCTATGTTAGGGCTCATCCACACAGGAGTTTAATATGGATTTGAAGCTACTTGTGTGTATATTATGCATGTAATATCTTCCTCATCCAACTGGCAGCCCCCAGTTTTTCCTCATTAAATTTAGACTATCAGGCTAATCAGATAAGGGAAGTAAATCCAATATAAAACTGCATGTTACCCAGCTAAAGCGCATTGTGCAACCAGGTGGTGGCTTTTTATGTGTATGTAGTGATGTTTCATAAGGTACCATATACTGCTACACCTCTTACTCTGATTTTGTTTCCATCAGTCAAAATGAAAGAAGGAAGGGTGGATTTTTAATTTTTTAACTGCTCTTTTTCTTAGAACTTCTCTAGGGCAGAACAGCTCTATTAAAATGAAAACTGAAAACAAGCAAGAGCAACAGCAGCTTGGAGGGCAGGGGATGAGCCATCACCCTGGCAATGATTATACAGCTTACAATGTTATGATCTATTTTCAATTATTCAGTCTACAAGCTCCTGAGAGAATGCAGGGTCTGCCCTTTGCAGGTCCCAATATTTGGTGTTTCTTCTCACAGAATTTGCCTTTCCCAAGAGCAGAGCCTTTGGTATAAACCGCCAAGTGCTGCTGCTGTATAACCTCACATCATTCTATGTCATCCTGCTCATACCCCATAGGTCATCAAGTGAGGCCCTCTTATGGGTGCAACACACCCCAAAATTTGTTTAGATCTGAGGCAGATCTTTTGCTGTGGTAACTTTGGACTAAGCTCCCCCTGGAAACGAGGGCAGTGCCAGCCACTCGTTCTTTTAAGTACCTCCTTAAGTCATTTTTATTCACCCTGGCTTTTTTAGGGCAGCATTGTTGGAAATTACTCATGCTGGTTTGAATGTATCCTTATTGTCTGAACTTTGTATTTAATGATTTATTGTACACTGCCATGATATTTTTAAATAATGAGTGGCTTATAAATTCTTCAAATAGATTAATTGGTTCAATGGGCCTTGCACAGATGCAATTAATGGGCTGGGCAATAACTTGATTAACAGACTGCACTAGAATCTCATTTCTATTTATTTCATGGTGTAGATTTTTAAAATCTGTACCGTACCAGAAGGTCTTTGAACACAAATGCATATAGGGACTTCCGGGTTGGCGCCATCGGCAATGGCGGAATTCCTCTGACTGGGAGGAATTTGCCCCGTGAGAAATTGGGTCTGGCCGCCACGGCGAAGGCGGAGACCCGCAAAAAATCACAGGCAGGAGAAGCCTGTGAACGTGGGATTCGGCGGGCACCTTCTGCGCCTCCCCTACTCACGGGGAACCCCGATTTCGGGGCTCCGGAGCGACGTGGGGTGAGTGGCGCGGTGCTTCGAATTGTCTGCTTCTTCCACGGACCGAAGCTGCACAGCCGTTGCCGGAGAGCGCTGACTTTTTCCTGTGCACAATTTGACTCTAAAGTAGAGTAGAGCTGTGAGTAGAGCTGAAACGGGAGAATTGGATTTCTAAACGTATAATTTGGTATCGAAGCGGGGAGCTTCAATACAGGAAGTCCGCCTTCCCCTTTTGTAAATAGACTGACGCAATGAAGCTGCAAGCTGAAGCCTTGGAAAGCCTTTGGTAAAAGACTAAACTTTCAACGGTAAAGAACATTTAACCCCCCCTCGGGGGCAGGAGAAGAGGGGGGGAAGTTCTGGACTGAGTATGCCTGCAGGAGAGAGTGAAGAGAGCTAGAATACCACCGCTCTGACCCTGGAAACGGGCTGCTAGTAGGACTGACGTCTTTTGGAATGTCCATTGACAGCGTTTAGAACGTTCACTGACAGCTAGCTAATTAAGAGAATACATTGTTTTTACAGTCTCTGGCTGTTTCTAAAAAGGAGTAAAAAAGTAACAGAAAATTGAAACTAACTTTGGATTGTCTGAACTGTGTTTAAAAGAGGACATTATTGACTAATACAAAATAACATAAATAGAAAATGTTTCCCCCTAGTGGAAGCTTTTGAAACTGGTTGTTTTACAAGAGTTTTACAAGAGTTGGGCTGGGGGAATTTCCAGCTGCAAGATAAAAAAACTGTGAGACTCTGGGATTGACCTTGAATCTTTTAAGTGTTATGGCAAATGGAAAGGAAAAAACAGATCTGTCAACTGCTGAAAAAACATTAAGGTCTGGGAAGATTAGGCAGCAACCTAGGAGAAGTTCAATACCAGATCCTACTCCTCCGGCTGCTGCTGTGTCTATATCAGCACAACCAAAATCAAGAGGAATGTTGCCAGAAGAGGTACTAGCGGTTGCATTAGGTAAGATAAATGATTCATTGGAACAGCTTAATAAGAAAGTGGATGCTGCAACTACTAAAATTGACTTAAATACGGAAAGCATAAACAATCTGGGACTAAAGGTGAATAATAATACAGAAACTATTCAGAAATTGATACAGGAATCCACTCTGATACGGCAGACTGCGGAGGAAGCTAGGGAGAAAGCTGCTGCTGCTGAATGCAAAGTAACACAACTGGAGAGAGAGAGAGTCCCAGCCCTACAGAGGCAACTTGACGAACATAAGTTGACACTTGCTATGATTGAATTTAAAGAAAAACAGACGAATCTAAGGATCAGAGGCCTACCTGAATAGGAGAAGGAAAGTTTGATAGACTTTCTTACACAGGAATTTGCTGACTTTTGGGATTTGGACTTGGGACAAGAAGAGTTTAAAATTGTGAGGGCCTTTAGACTTGGAAGAGGAGGGAAAAAAAGAGAAGAATACACTAAGAGACTGTTTGATTACCCTTCGAACTAAAGAAGAGAGAGATAGAATCTTGGGTTGGCACTACCAGAAGAACCTAGAAGTACAACAGTTAAAAGTGGTAATTTTTAAAGACGTCCCGAAATATCTTTTGGATCTTAGGCCTGACTACGGAGATATTGTTGCCCTGCTGAGAAAGAAAAAAATTATTTTTAGGTGGGAGTTTCCCCAAGGTTTATCTTTCAGGTTCAAAGGTAGGAAAATAAAAATAAGATCAGTAGAGGATAAAGTGAATTTTCTGAACAAATACGAAGAAGATCTGCAGAAGGGACTAGGAAAAGAGCCAAGAGTATCGGACAGAAGATCACCAGATAGAGGACCAGAGCAGAGAGCATCGGACAGGAGATCACCAAACAGGGGAATATTGGATATATCAACATTGTCTTTTGGATTGGACTCCCCAGTGAACGTGCTACCATTACCACCAACAGAAGAAGAGCAAATATTGGGTGCAGTTGGAGGAACATCAGCGTAATTACATGATGGCGTTGCAGGCCTTGAGCTGGAATG
This sequence comes from Podarcis pityusensis, assembly GCF_964106645.2. NCBI lineage: Eukaryota > Metazoa > Chordata > Lepidosauria > Squamata > Lacertidae > Podarcis > Podarcis pityusensis. The sequence continues at coordinate 2,461,520 of NC_138042.1, forward strand.
TAAATGGACTGAACTCCCCAGAAAAAAAGCGGAGAGTCTTTCATTTATTGAAAAAAGAACATTTGGACTTAATTTGTTTACAAGAAACACGTGATAAGGCTACACAGGAAGATATTGAGTAATAAAAGATTGGGCCAATAATTTATTTCATCAGACAAAGTTAAAAAAAGAGGAGTGGTCCTTTATGCAAAGGAGAGCCTATCACCGAAATTCTTATTTAAAGATGATAAAGGAAGATTCGTAGCAATTGAAATTCAATCACAAGGAGAGAAATTCTTGATTCTAGGTATTTATGCACCAAATGAAGGAAAATCGGAATTCTTTAAGAAGTTACATGAGACTCTGATGGATTATATGGACTATAATATGATTTTGATGGGAGATATGAATGGAGTGGTGTCTACAAATATGGATAAGGCACAGAGACAGGTAGTCACCAAAGATGGTAGACTACCAAAAACTTTTTTTGACATGACTGAAAATATGGACTTAGTTGATATTTGGAGAATGAAGAACCCTCTGGGAAGAGAGGGAACTTTCTTCTCTGAGGCTAAAATGACATGGACAAGAATTGACCAAATCTGGGTAACCAGGGGACTGGCTCTGAAGATCAGCAAAGTGGAGATTCGCCCCAAAACTTGTTCTGACCATAATGCGGTGAAGATGGAAATGAAACTGACGCCAATTGGTTCCTTTAGATGGAGGATGAATGACACTTTGTTTAGGAATGAAGAGGTGACCAAGAAGGCCCAAAAAACTCTAAGAGATTACTTTGAGATAAACATGAATACTACCGTGGAAAAAAGAGTAATTTGGGATGCGAGCAAAGCGGTGATGAGAGGATTCCTAATATAACAGAACGCAATTAAGAAGAGAACTCAGAATGAAAAAAAGGATAAAATCTTGGGAAAGATAGAGGAAGGAGAGAAGAAACTGAGAGCAAAACCAAAGTCACAGGAGATTTTGAAAGAGATAAAGTAATACCAAGTACAATATGTGAAGCTGATGAATCAGGAAAGAGAATGGAAGATTAAACAGATGAGGCAAAAGACATTTGAATCGGCAAATAAATGTGGGAAATTGTTGGCCTGGCAAATAAGAAAAGACAAAAACTCAATACTATTACGAATTTGGAAGTGGAAGGAAAAAATATACAGAACCCAGTGGAGATTAGGAAGTGTTTCCAGAGGTATTTTAAACAACTCTATACACAGGAGAAGCAGAAAGAAATGGACATTGATCGATTTCTGAAAATAAATGGACTACACAAAATCTCTCAGGAGAAACAATTAATGTTGAATTATAAAATAACGGACCAGGAGGTGGAAGGGGCTATCCAGAACATGCAATTAGGTAAATCTCCAGGACCAGATGGTTTAACTTCAAGATATTACAGATCTTTGAAAGAATGGTTAATACAACCATTGAAGGAAGTCTGCAATGAAATATTGGAAGGGAGAAAGGCACCAGAGTCGTGGAAGGAAGCTTACATTACACTTATACCGAAAACAGAGACTGAAAAGACACAGCTCAAGAACTACCGCCCCATATCGCTGCTAAATGTGGATTATAAAATTTTTGCAGATATTTTGGCTAAAAGATTAAAAAAGGTGTTAGTAGAAGAAATTCATAAAGACCAAGTGGGCTTTCTCCTGGGTAGACATTTGTCTGATAATATGAGGAATATAATTAATATTCTAGAAAAACTTCAAGTGAATATCAATACTAAGGCTGTTTTGATATTTGTGGACGCGGAGAAAGCCTTTGACAACATTTCCTGGAGCTTTATGAAGAAGAATCTACAGGGGATGGGGGTAGGTCAAGGTTTTGAAAATGGTATAGGTGCAATTTATTCAGAACAAAAGGCAAAATTAATTGTGAACAATGTAGTGACAGAAGAGTTTAAGATTGAGAAAGGGACACGACAAGGCTGCCCAATTTCTCCACTGCTCTTTATATCGGTCCTTGAGGTTCTGTTAAACATGATAAGAAAGGACCAAGAGGTTAAAGGTATACAAGTGGGAGTTAAACAGTATAAACTAAAAGCATTTGCTGATGATTTAGTATTGACCTTACAGGAGCCAGAATCCAGTACAAAAAGAGTATTGGAACTGATTCAAGAATTTGGACAAGTAGCAGGTTTTAAGCTGAATAAGACGAAAACTAAGGTTTTAGAGAAAAATTTAACTGTGAATGAAAGAGAGAAGTTTCAGGAAGAGACTGGACTAACATTGGTTAAGAAAGTGAAATATTTAGGGGTTAACATGACTGCCAAAAATGTGAATCTATTTAAGGATAATTATGAAAAATGTTGGATAGAAGTGAAAAAGGATTTAGAAATATGGTCAAATTTGAAGTTATCACTGTTAGGCCAAATTGCTGTGATAAAAATGAATGTGCTGCCAAGGATGTTGTTTTTGTTTCAAACATTACAAATTTTGGACAAGATGGATTGTTTCAAGAAGTGGCAGAAAGATATTTCCAGATTTGTTTGGCAGGGCAAGAAGCCTCGAATAAAATTTAAGATATTAACTGATGCTAAAGAAAGAGGTGGATTTGCCCTGCCAGACCTCAAACTTTATTATGAATCAGCAGCTTTTTGCTGGCTGAGAGAATGGCTGCTTCTTGAAAACACTGACGTGTTGGATTTAGAAGGTTTCAATAATGTATTTGGTTGGCATGCATATTTGTGGTATGATAAGGTAAAAGCACATAAAGCGTTCAAAAATCATATTGTTAGAAAAGCACTGTTTAATGTTTGGATAAGATATAAAGATTTGTTAGAAAAGAAAACCCCAAGATGGTTGTCTCCAATGGAAGCGAAGGCACAGAAAAAACTCAATATGGAGGCCAAATGGCCGAAATATTGGGAAATTCTGGATCAAGATGGAGACAGGATAAAATTGCAGAGCTTTGAAAAACTGAAAACTAAAGTGCGAGACTGGCTCCATTGTTATCAAATAATGGAGGCATACAATTTGGACAAAAAAGTTGGTTTCCAGGTGGAAAAATCAAAATTGGAAACAGAATTGTTAGATTCCAAAATTAAGAATTTGTCAAAAATGTATAACTTGCTGTTGAAATGGAATACTCAGGATGAAACGGTGAAATCAACAATGATTAAATGGGCACAAGATGTTGGACATAACATAATGATGGCTGACTGCGAACAGTTATGGACCACAGGTATGAAATTTACGGCATGTAATGCCCTAAGAGAAAACTTAATGAAAATGATTTATAGGTCGTACATGACACCAGTCAAGCTTGCAAAAATCTACCATCTGCCCGATAATAAATGTTGGAAATGTAACGAGACTGAAGGTACATTCTTGCATCTTTGGTGGACATGCCCAAGGATTAAGACATTCTGGGAGATGATATATAACGAAATGAAAAAGGTATTCAAATATACCTTCCTGAAGAAACCAGAGGCCTTTCTCCTGGGCATGGTTGGCCAATTGGTGTTAAAGAAGGATAGAACTTTCTTTATGTATGCAACAACAGCAGCAAGGATACTCATCGCAAAATATTGGAAGACACAAGATTTACCCACCCGGGAAGAATGGCAGATGAAGTTGATGGACTATATGGAATTGGCGGAAATGACTGGCAGAATCCGAGACCAGGGAGAAGAGTTGGTGGAAGAAGACTGGAAAAAATTTAAAGACTATCTACAGAAATACTGTAAAACCAATGAATGTTAGAAAAATGTTGGAATGAAGTTACATGGCTTTAGTAGAAATGTTATAAGGAATTAAGTATAAATAGATTAATAGAGTATTAAAGGAAAAAATAAGGTTAGAATGAGTTAAGATAATTATAGGATAGAAAACAGAGGAAGATGAAAAGGAATTGCTGAAATAATTAATAGAAGTGGAAAACAAAAAGGGAGGTGTGAGGTCGTGGAAATAAGTGAATGAAAGATGGGATAATGAAACTGTTTGATTTATTTTATTTTTCTTTTGTTTTGTTAAGTTGAATGTATTGTATTGTATTGGTTTTTTTTCTTTTAGTGTTTACATTTTTTGGAAAAGTAATAAATATTATTTAAAAAAAACACAAATGCATATAAAAAAATGAAATAAAACATTTAAGTAAAATATTTAAATCAGGGACTGCTGTCCTTTTTGGACCAATGGGCACATTCTGAATGTTGAGAAAATGCAATGGGCACTGCTCACAAAATGGCTGCCACAGGGGTGTGGCTGCCATGAAGGGCATGGCATAACACAAAATCCCTCTACATGTGAGCCTAGAAATAGGAAACCTTAAGTGTTTCCCAGAGGTTCTCCAGTCAGATACTATATCATAGCTACTAGCCTCCAGGCACTCACTTTGGAGGAGTCCCATCAGTGTCCACAGGGCTAGTCTAGTAATAAGATGTTTGAGGGCCACAGCCAACAGTGAATGAAGGATTAAAAATTGCTCTTTAATGAGACAGAATACACAAACCAGAAATTTAAAGGATCACTTGGAGTTCAGAGAAAAAGCTGCTAATGTCATATATGTCTGTTTGGATATACAATAAATATCTCTCATGTATATTAAGCATTTGATTCCTTGGGAATTAGCATAGAATTACCACAAAGATCCCAAATTCAACTCTGAGCTTTTTAAGTAGGCTCAAACTGCTAACTATCTTAGTCTCAGAACAGGAGACTCTAGACATCTCCAGCAGTACCTCTGCATGAATTTCTCTACATGAATTAAGAGCTGTTCAGCAGTGGAACAGATTCACTCAGGAGGTTGTGGACTCTCCTTCCTTGGAGGTTTTTAAGCAGAGATTGGATGGCCATCTGTTACAGATGTTTTAGCTGAGATTCCTGCATAGCAGAGGATTGGACGTGATGACCCTCAAAGTCCCTTCAAACTCCACAATTCTACGATATTATGAATTCTTGTGATAACATCATGTGTTTTCTCACCCCTACTGGGGCAGCCAATGAATTGAAATGATGATGTCAAGACACTACACAATGATCCTGTCAGGGAACTGCCATCGGAAGGAAGGGAAGTGAAAGGGCTCACACAGGTTGGGAGAGACTCAGCAGCTGAAGAGGGAACCAGTAGGGGGAGAGGAGCTGAGCTGAGGGAAAGGGAGCTGGAGGGATGGCTCAGAGACACTTCCAGCGAAAACAGTGGGGAGGTTTCAGGACCTCCTGTAGGGACACCCACTCCTCGCCGGAAACTGTCACGCAGAGAGTCCAGAAGACGTGTTTCCGTTAAGGAGCTTTTATGTTGGAAGCGATTCCGAAAGCAACCACTGTCGGAATCTGCCAGCGACTGACGGAGCCATGTTTAAGGGGCTCCGTTACAGACAGAGGTTTGCAAACTTGACCAAACTCTGAGGGACTTGGATTTTACACACAAGCAGCTCATCGTCCCATCACAGCATTCCGACAGTCTTCGTGAGCAGCTTGTGCAGGAGAAGGCATCATGAGCAACCCAGCCGGAACCGGAGAAGCAGGAGCTGGAGCGGGTCCAAGCCTGGAAGAAAGGTACCGGGTGTTGGAGGTCCAGCTAGCGCTGCAGACGGCGAGGCTTGAGGAGAGGAGGGCTCAGGATGCAGACAAAAAGGGGAAAGACACCCAGCTCGTCAGAAAGGTACCAGGATTGGTGCAGAAGTTTGGGGGGGAGCCCAAAGACTATCATGGCTTTCGGACAGAGATGCAATATGCCCTCAATCTGCAGTTTGATGAATTCCCTGACGAGGAATCACGAGTGGCTTTCGTGATTGGGCATCTTGAAAAGGGGGCGAGAGACTGGGTTAGACCCCTGATGGCAGCGAATAGTGACGTCCTAAAGGACACGATGAAGTTCTTTCGCGCCATGGATCTGATGTTTTCCAGCGATATTGAACAGGGAGTGGTCCGCAGACAGTTAATGGCTTGCAAACAGGGGAGCCGATCTGTCCGTGAGTACTGGACTGAGTTCACCATGTTGATCCATAAATTGGGGTGGGATCTATCGGCGGAACCCATTGAAATGCTCTTTGAAGAAGGGCTTTCTTCGGCTGTGAAAGACGAACTTTCCCGGGCGCCCAGGGCGGAGTCTATGGACCAGCTGACCAAATCAGCGCTGACCATAGGAGCGCGCCAGGAGGCGAGAGCATTGGAGAGGCGGGAAGGGAAGGGGGAACGTTGGAAGGAGTTCCGCATTCCAGACATTCCAGAGCCAACTTTCCCGCCGGCAGAGCCGATGGAAATCGGAACAGCGCGCGCGCGCGCAGTTTCAAAGCCCAGTGAGGGGGGAAAGAAGGAGGGAAAAGGCGCCCGGAAATGCTATCTCTGCCAACAGCCAGGTCACTTTGCCAGAGTCTGCCCCCAGAGGAAGGAATGGCAAGGGATGGTAGGAGCTGTGGAGGGAAGAGAGGAAGAAATACCGAAGCAAGTAAAAGCCAACGCCTGGCTGCCACCGTCGGGGCACAGCAGCCAGGCCAAAGAGCAGTGAAAGTGCCCACGCCAGAACCTCCTAAACCCGCCCTAGTGATAGAAGTGGCGCTAGAGCTGCCAAACGGACACCCTCTAAAGATAAAGGCGCTGTTGGACTCAGGCAGCTCCTGCAATTTCATGAGCAAAGAGTTTGCAGCTGAACACCAGATACAGACGATCCCTTTAAGCAACCCCCTGCAGGTGACCACGATCGATGGCAGGGAGCTGTTGGGAGGAGAAGTCAGCTTGCAGACCGTCCCAATGATAATGAAGGTGGCAAGGCACACCGAACTGATAGCGTTTAATGTGGCCACCTTGGGAGGAGCTCCCATTATATTGGGGATGAGCTGGCTAGCGTTACATGATCCGCTGGTGGGCTGGCATCAGAGAGTGGTTTCTTTTGGTTCAGCACATTGCTTAGAACACTGCAAAGAGGGAAAGGGTTTGGCAGGGGCCCAAGCCACCCTAGCAGGGACTGAAGTAACGGAGAACGTGAAGGTACCACGACAATACGCAGATCTCCGCGACGTCTTCAGCGAAAGGGAAGCTGACCAACTACCCCCGCATAGACCCTTTGACTGTCAAATCAATTTACTCCCTGGGGCACAGCTCCCTGTAGGCAAGCTGTACGCCATGTCAGACAGAGAGATGCAGGAGCTAAGAGAGTTCATTGACAAGAACCTGAAGAGAGGGTTCATCAGAGAGTCCAGGGCGGTGGGGGGCAGCCCAGTGTTTTTTGTGGATAAGAAAAACACGAACAAGCCGAGGCTTGTGTGTGACTTCAGGGCCTTAAATACAGGTCAACCCAGTGGCTTTCAGGCTCCGGTTACCCAACCACATGAAACTGCACCCAGTATTTCACAGGTCGTTACTGTCACCGTATGAGGGGGGACGAGAAGGGATGGCCACTCGGGGACCGGTCATAGAAGAAAGGGAATGCAGCAGCCATGTGGCAGAAATCCTCGACGCCAGATGGAAGGGGGATCAGGTGGAGTATTTGGTAGCGTGGGAAGGAGAACCGGAGTCAGAAAACACTTGGGTAATGGCAGAAGATATCAATGACGAGGTATTGATAGAAACGTTCCATCAAAGGTTCCCAAGGAAACCTCAGCCTGTGGAGAGGTTCCGGAGGGAATACTTTGGGACCACCGATGAGGAGGAGGAGTTGGAAGGATTCTCGGAATCGGAAGGGGAAGGGGAGATGGACTCTGAGGAGGAGGAGTACTTCGAGACCAGGAACCGCAACAGGTGGAGAGAAGTGTTCGGGACATCGGAAGATGAAGGAAGTTCATTCCGGGGTTTTGCCTCCTCACCGCCCGTAGAGGAGGGGGCGAGAGGGGATGAAGGGGGCCCTGGAGGGGAGGTGGATGTCAGGGAACTGCCATCGGAAGGAAGGGAAGTGAAAGGGCTCACACAGGTTGGGAGAGACTCAGCAGCTGAAGAGGGAACCAGTAGGGGGAGAGGAGCTGAGCTGAGGGAAAGGGAGCTGGAGGGATGGCTCAGAGACACTTCCAGCGAAAACAGTGGGGAGGTTTCAGGACCTCCTGTAGGGACACCCACTCCTCGCCGGAAACTGTCACGCAGAGAGTCCAGAAGACGTGTTTCCGTTAAGGAGCTTTTATGTTGGAAGCGATTCCGAAAGCAACCACTGTCGGAATCTGCCAGCGACTGACGGAGCCATGTTTAAGGGGCTCCGTTACAGACAGAGGTTTGCAAACTTGACCAAACTCTGAGGGACTTGGATTTTACACACAAGCAGCTCATCGTCCCATCACAGATCCTATGCTTCATGGAGAACATTGACACAGGGTTGCCATTTTTGGCAGCAGCCCCATGTCAAGTATAAAATACAGTTCAGCTCTATGGAACCATAATACTGGCATACCTTGTGGGATTTTTGTTCCAAGACAGCATATGTGAAGTGTTCTATTTTATTTTATTTTATTTTATTTTAATATCCAATATCAGCAACTCGGACAGTGCAAAGTGCTTTAAATATCCAGAAAGTGGATTGATAAATGCATAACCCCACCACAGAGAAGTCAGGTTGGAGTGAGTAAAGGAGGGCGGGGAACCACACACTAACACTGAAGTAACTGAGGAGAACTGAATGTGTTTGCAAGGAAAGGAAATATTTTCATATGACAGGAAATTAAGTAATTAACCTGCAGGACTGACCACTTCAGAATATTTATACAAACTGAAGAGAAACCAGAGCAATATTGGGTGGTATTAAACTCAGAGTAGAACCACTGAAATTAATGAGCATGAGTAAGTGAGGTCTACTCAGAGTTAAACTTAGTTGAATTATACTGATTATCCGCAGCATTAAAAATAATTACAAGCAGGACAGGCTCACTGGTGGCTACAGGTAATGATGGCCAAAAGAGTAACCTCCATCAAGCCCTGCTTGGGAATGCCCCTGTGGTATCTGGCTGGCCAATGTCTACAGACAGGATGATGAATGAGAGGGATACCTGGGTCTGACCTGGGCTTCTTCTGTTCATGGCCTGCATGCCACCTGTGGCTTCAAGAGAATACAATATTAACTGGAGAAGCAGCAAGATAATGGTGCTTCACCTGATCACATCCATCTCCTTCTCTTATGGGCAGGGGCCTTAGCTCAGAGTAAGAACACATGCCTTCACTGCAGAAGATCCCAGGTCTGGCATCTCTAGTTAAAAAGATAATAGATAGAAGAAAAAGAAAGGACCTGCTTCCAATCAGAGTAGACAGCACTGGGTTAGATGAACCAATACTGTGACTCAGAACAAGGCAATTTTATATATCCTATGGTCTAAACCACTGAGCCTCTTGGGCTTGCTGATCAGCAGTTTGAATCCGCAAGACAGCTCCTGTTGCTCTGTCCCAGCTCCTGCCAACCTAGCAGTTCGAAAGCACACCAGGGGAAGTAGATAAAGAGGTACAGCTGAAGCAGGAAGGTAAACAGCGTTTCTGTGCACTCTGGTTTCTGTCACAGTGTCCCGTTGCACCAGAAGCAGTTTAGTCATACTGGCCACATGACCTGGAAAATTGCCTGTCGACAAACGCCGGCTCCCTCGGCCTGAAGCGAGATGAGCGCTGCACCCCATGGTCACCTTTGACTGGACTTAATCGTCCAGAGGTCCTTTACTTTTTACCTTTACCTTTTATCCTATGGAGTTGCACACCCCATTCCCAGCACCATTTTCTGACCAGCTTTAGATTGCCAGACCAGAAACATCCAAGGAAGACCTACCTTCAGTGCAGACTGTCTGAGCTATGTCCTCTATTCGCAGCTCGTTTTCACTTGACCTGTAACGAGAAAGAAGACAGACAAGTGAGTGCAGTTCTAAGTTACATCCATTGCTAAGTTGGCCCCAAGAACCAGTGGGAACCAACATGACACAAATAACTGCTTTTACTAGAGCAACGTTGGTGCTGCAACCTGAGTTCACTGTAGCTTTAAAAGTTTTCTTGTGAACATACTTTATTAATATACTGGTGGGTAACTTCTGGAACTACCTGGGAATTTTTAGAAACCCAAAATATATTGTGATTTTTAAATGGATTGTGTACAGTGGTACCTCGCAAGACGAATGCCTCGCAAGACGAATGCCTCGCAAGACAAAAGAGTTTTTCGTTTTTTGAGTTGCTTCGCAAGACGAATTTCCCTATGGGCTTGCTTCGCAAGACGAAAAACGAAAAAAACGAAAACGTCTTGCAAGTTTGTTTCCTTTTTCTTAAAACCGTTAATACCCAGGGTGACTTCGAGGAGCAACTCATAGCATGCGGTGTGGCAGCCTTTTTTGAGGTTTTTGAAGACTTTGGTGATTTTGAAGACTTTGGGAAACCGTGCTTCGCAAGACGAAAAATTCGCAAGACAAAAAATTCGCAAGACGAAAAAACTCGCAGAACGAATTAATTTCGTCTTGAGAGGCACCACTGTAATTTATGAGTCACGCCAAAATTCAGGTAAAGTCATGTGTTAGTCTGCCATCTTAATCAAAATGGTACACCATCCAAATAACAATAAAACTCACTGACCTCACATCAGGAACCTTTATGCTGAGTTTGGCATGATATTGTGGGAGACAGATGAACTTATATCCCCCAAATGGGTGAAGTCATTCCAAAATGACATTTCTGTCTGCCATCTTGGTACCCAGTGTCCCAACACTGACAAAGACTGTCCCCCCCCCACCCCAATCTCTGGAACTCTCATGCCAAGTCTAGCAATGATCTCTCAAGAGGTGTCTGAATGCATAGAGAACAAACAGACAAATGGATAAACCATTTCCTTTTTTCCTGTTTAAGGTATTTTATTAAGATTTTCCCATAATACAGTAAAATTACTACAGAAGATACAAATCAAATAAGTATAAAGAGAAGAAAGGAAGGAAAGGAGAATAAAAATAAAGAAAGGAAAAGGAGAATAAAATTTAAAAGAAGAGGGGGGAAAGACACAAAAGAAGAACTTCTGATTTTCCATCTGCCGGTTATTAGAAAAATAAAACTGATTACTTAAAAACCTTCGGTCCATATAAACATCCATCTTCTCCATTTTCTATTTAACAATTATCTTTTAGGCTAAGGATTCTCAGAAAGATTGATTTATTTTTCCTATGAAAAGTCCAAGATAGGTTTCCTATTTATAAATTTTAACCATATTTTTTCTTTTAACTTTACCTCCATTAATTCCTACCACCATTACTTCATATTAAGTAATACTACATTCTTTTGTCCATGTCTATTTTAGAGTCTCTCCTCTGTGATCACACAGTGGGCCAGTATTTGCCTACCCCCATTATATATTCACTAGTTCATGTCCAGTTCTGTATATTCAGTTCCATCTCCTGCTGTATTCCATTTCCTGTAATGTCTAGGATAGTATCCCAATCTCCTCCTCTAGGATCTTCCATTTTATTTCCCCCACAATCTTCTTCCAGAGGAAGTATCATAACCATCATACCATCATAGCATCAGGGATGAGAGGGATTGGGGGAGTCCATGGTATGGATGGTTTGTTGAGATTTGTTCGCATTTGTGAAGTGGGGGGGGGGGAGGGTTTGTTGGGTCAAATTAGCGAAATTGATTTCTATGCTTTCGGTGGATTCTTGTTGTCGTCTTGTTGGGCTGTGTATGAGATAAAGGGAAGCCATACTGGGGTGAAAGAGTCCTTTTCTATTTGTTCCCGTGTCAGTTTCAGTCTGTTGGTTAGCTTTTCTAGTAAGGCTGTTTCCCATTTGGTACCAGTGGTCCATGTTTACTCCAGACAGGACTCTCCAGGGTCTGGCTACTGAGGCTTCAGGCTGCTGAGAGTAGATGGGTTATAAGCTCTGTATAATGTGAGTGGTCATTATGATCTTGGAAAATATTCAGTAGGGCCAGTTCTGGGGTGAATTCTGTTTAGTTATTTTGCATATCTCTTTTAGGTCTGATGCCTAGAAGGGTTAGATTTGGGGGCATTTCCACCACATGTGGAGATATGGGCCTGTGGAGGTGCAGCCTCTTCAACATTTTGGTGCGGTTCCGGGGCATATTAGCGCCAGTTTCTGTGGTGTTAGGTTCCATCTGTAGGTGAGTTTCAGAGTTCCCTTCTTTTGGCTGAGATGGATTTAAAGGGAGGTTTAGACCACATTCCAGTTCATTGGGTGGGGTTGATTTCATAGCCTATGTCATGCTCCCATTGTTCTTTGATTGTGTCAAGGAAGTTTGTGGGATTTTGGAGCAGTATTTTTGATATTGTAGACGCCATTCTTTTGCCGTGTCCCTCTGCTGTCAGGAGGTTTTTGAAGGTGGTCAAGGGCCTAGTGGCTGCTGCTTTTACTGCTGGATTGTTTAAGAAGGTGTGTAGTTGGTGGTGTGTTAGCCAGGGTATTTGGGTGTCCCCTACTTTGTCTTGTATTTCTTGTGTTGGTATGGGTTTGTTGTTTTTGTAGAAGTCTTTTAGACAGTGTAGGCCTTTGGTTTGCCAGGTTTTTATCTGGAGGTTTTGTGCTGTGTGTTGGAATAGTGGGTGATGAGCCAGGGGGGGTTAGTGGGGCTGGGGAGAGTTTGCTGTGTGAACCTGTTTAATGTTTTTTGGATTTTCTTTAGTTTGTTTTGGAGAAATGGGTATGTTGTTGTGGGGGTGTTTTTGACGATGTCGCTCTCCAAGTGGACCCATTGTTTTGTTTCGTCTTGTCTTCTAAAATACATTGGATTATGTGGCATACTTGGTTGGCAATGTAATATGCTGGGGATTCCCCATCCTCCTTCTGGGAAGGTGCAGGTATTTGGGGTTTATTCTTGGCTTTTTGTGTGAGAAAATAAACTAGTGTAGTTTCTTCTGCACTTCCAGAGTTGGGTTGGGGGAACGCAGATTGGGAGGGTTTGGAATAAGTAGGTTAATTTTGGGAGGGAGATCATTTTGATCATGGCTATTTTTTTCTGAAAGTGAAGTTGGTGTTGTTTCATTTCCTCAAGTTTTTGTTGATTTGTCACCACAGGATCTTGTAATTGTGGAGATTTAGTTTGTTGAGGTTTCTGGTTATTTGTACCCCCAGGTACCTGAATTTGGTGTGGCAGAGTTTTATCTTTGTGATGTTGGTGAATTCCTTTTGGATATGCAGGGGGAGGCGGTGCTGAGGTATTCCCCATTTCCATTTTCTACTTCATATTCCTCTGGTTCATTTTCTTCACCTTGATCAAACATTGATCTGATCATTTTTAATTGTTCAGCCATCAACTGTTTAACAATACCAATGGTCACTGGTTGATCCAAAAGTACCTTTGTCATACAGGATGCTTTTAAATGTTCTATTAGCCACTCAATCCACTTTAATGTTTTCCCCTTAAAATCACAGCTGCAGATGCATTATCTCAAAACAAAAAGATTCCTTTTTCACAGCTAATGATGGCCGCCTAACTTTCAATTTCACCAACTGGAAGTAAGGTAAAGGTAAAGGTACCCCTGCCCGTACGGGCCAGTCGTGTCCGACTCTAGGGTTGTGCGCCCATTTCACTTAAGAGGCCGGGGGCCAGCGCTGTCCGGAGACACTTCCGGGTCACGTGGCCAACTGGAAGTAGAGAAGAGTAAAGAATTCCTATTGTTCCTTTAAATCTTCCTTATCCAGCATAAATCAAGCCTTCCACTTTGCTTTAGACACATTAACAATTTGATTCCTTTCTATTTTCTCAACAACAGAAGGTAGTACTCACAGATTTTCAAATTGTAGATTTTCCTCAGTGGGTGGGTTTCTTTGTCCCAAGGATGTTTTAAAGAGAGAGCCTGTAGGGGGATTATGTGATGTTTGGGCATGATGGCATTACTCCATCAGGAAGTTTTTAATGCTTGATAGTTTTATTACGTTTTTATGTGTTGGAAGTCGCCCAGAGTGGCTGGGGCAATCCAGCCAGATGTGTGTGGTATTAACAACCACAACCACAACCACTACTACTACTACTCAGCTTGCCATTTTGTCCTAACTCCTGTCCAAGACACTAACCCCTCATCTCCAGAGTGGTTTAATAGCCAGACTATGTGTCTGACTATTATCAATCACCATGCAATTATCTTCTGTCTACTGCAGCTAACAGAGAGACAACCGAATCACCATTCGTCTCTCCCAGAAGTCCCATGGGTAAACCATTTCCCACAATATGTAGATTTCCATAAGGCAGCAGCATAAAACCATGTTGAGTTGTAATTGCCAATCCCAATCCTGAGCAAAGAGGACACTAGGAACACGTGATGACCTAATTAATCATGCAGCAGCTCTAAATGTAAAACCAGTACATGGGGACACATACACACTCATCATCTACATCGAACTGGGCCCTTCCTTTCTATCCTTGGGACACTCCAAACTCTAGAAAAACATAATAGCATCAGACCAAAAGCATGCAAATCACCTGTCTGGATGAGGCCTTGTTCAAAGGCCAATAGAAAAGGGAACCTACCCTCAGCCCTGTGGATATGATCTACGCAGCACTCAAAACAGCATGGCATAAAATGTCCACAATGGCAATATATTTAAAGTGGGGAGACAAGTTCTCCCCTCACTCTCTGCTCTTTCTTTCGCTGCATTTTTATAAACTGTTTTAACTGTCATATCAACTGCAAATGAAACTCTGAAAACCCAGCTGCAGAAACCAAACCAAGTTCTTAGAAAAGTGAAAGCAGAGCCTTAATTCCAACTGGCAGATTTTAATGTCTTCTCCCATATGGTACTCTCTAGTTTCATGCAGGGGCTTGTGGTACAACATGGGGGGAGTGATCTGAGCAAACAATCGGATGAAAAGTTGTGTCTTTAGAAACCAGTTAAGACCTTCAGTTTTTGTCTACCTGCAAGGTGTGGGAGGGGAAGGATTTAAGGGCTCAGTTAAACAGCTGTGGCAGTTTCTGCTCATTAGATCACAAGAGTGGAAATGTGTAAGCAGTCTATGGTTTCATCTGTCTGGGGAAGCAGCAGACCAGGGCCCCAGTTCCTAGAATGTCTGCACAGACAAAAGCAGAAAATTGGAGCATCTCAGGGAACAACTGCAGTGGCAACATCCTTTCCTAGGGGCACAAAGGTAGAAGACCCAACTCAGTACAGCAGCAGCCTTAGGCGAAAGAGGAGGAGGAGGAGGAGGGATATGATTTATATCCCCCCTATCCTCCAAGGAGCTCAAGGTGGCAATACATAGTTCTCCTCTTCCCCATTTTCTCCTTACAACAACCCTGTGAGGCAGGCCAGACTGAGAGGCAGTGACTGGCCGAAGGTCAATTAGTGAACTTCATGGCAAAGTGGGGATTTGAACCCTGGACTTCCAAAACTTAGTCCAACACTCTAATGGCTACACCACACTGGCTTTCTGTCACCAAATCCCTAGAATATTTAATATCCCTGTAAAGTTTTCCAAACCCATTTTTGTAAAAACTGTTCTTCATCCTCACCTTGCAGACACCTCCACTCCACCTTACAGTGGGCTCTGCCTGCTGAAGCAGTAACTATTCAGGTTTCCAGTCTTCTGGTACCATCTTGTCTGTTGAACCAACAGTGATTGTGGTGTAGTTGTTTTTAATCAGATTATTAAAATAATCTCTTGAGCATGATCTCACTAATTGCAAGAGAAGTTCAGTGAGCAATAACCTGCAGCAATGTCCTTAAAACCCACCCCCACCCCTATCTGTGGAATGTACCAAAAAGGTACAGTTGTTGTTGATAGTCGTCTGTCTTGAGAGACAATGGAGTGTGCCTCCGGGGGTGAAGTCAAACCACTGCGTCAGCAGCAACAAAGTGACGTCCCTGAGGCACAAGCCTGGGCAGTGTGTATAGAGGCCCAGGGCTGCCCAGACAACAAGACCGTGCTGGTGTGGTTCAAAAGAAAGCAGAGCAATACATTTGGCACCAGCTTAGCTGCAGGAGTTGCCGGGAGGAGGCGTACAAGGCATCATCCAAGCATCTTAGGGACTCCACTCCAGATTTGTGGAGGCTTTGTTCCTTAGCCGTTTCTTCTTCCAAACATGTCCTGCAAGGCAGCAGAGGTTTAGGATCAGAGTTTTCCTTCTCCTAGATGGACTACCTTCTCAGGTTGATGAGCCCCATCTGCCCCTCACTTCCCTCTATAGCACGTGCAGAAACCGCCTTCTTGACCACTGGACCCACTATTGCTCTTGTTCACTCAATCTGCCAGAGCTTGTCCTCACATGCAGGAGAAGTCCTTAACTCATGAGAATTTGAGACCCATTGGTTACCCTCACCTGGTATAGCCGGCCAGTCGAAGCCATTCTTGGGGTGTAGCCGCTGATGTGTGCTGGCAGCTTCAACGAGCCACAGGTGAGTGCAGGGTGAGGACAAAAGTGGGCAAACTTCCCCAGGAGCACCACATGTCCCCCGCCAGAAGTACTACCCCTCTCCTAACACCCAATACACAGTACGTCCATGGAAATCCTACTTCATTGGGGGGGGGAGTGGAATTGAATTCATATTCGCTGGACCGACTGGCCTGCTTTCAGGAAAATAGGTCTGGTTGAGTTTTGGTGTGCCAGAACCAGCAGATACCTATAATACCTGCTGCATCCACAAATTCTTACAAAAAAACTGTTTTTCTGGGGTTTGCTAGGGGGGGTTTGCATCACAGGATTCCGTGCACATTCCAATATGCCTTCCTTTGAAGAACAGTCTCTTTCTCTCTCTCCTGTGCTTATTTTACAGTTGTACCTTGGTTTTCGAACAGCTTAGTTCTCAAACATTTTGGCTCCCAAACACTGCAAACCCGGAAGTAACTGTTCCGGTTTGTGAACTATTTTTGGAAGCTGAATGTCCAGCAGGGCTTCCGCAGCTTCTGATTGGCTGCAGGAGCTTCCTGCAGCCAATCAGAAGCTGCGCTTTATTTTCCGAACATTTTAGAAGTCAAATGGACCTCTGGAATGGATTCCATTCAACTTTCAAGGTACGACTGTATTTACTTGCCCTGTTTTTATACAGCTTTCACTGCAAGTTCAAAGTGGTATAAAAATGCTTTGTTTTCCTGCAGTAAGGTCAGGAGCTGCCTACTAGTTTCAGAAGGGATCCAAATAGAACAGCTTGAGGCAAAGAAAAGAAACATGCCATACTTTGAAGGCAATTGTGTGGTACAAGTTCTACCCACTTACCAGTCCATTTTTAATTGTTAATAATGGAGTTTGATAAATGCCTTAAGAACTCATGGACTTTGGCTATTGCAGAAAAAAACACACATAAACTGAATGTTTCCAGGGAGATGGAGGACCCATAATGCTTTTATGTCATCTGGTGGGATTTTATTTTATGCTTCGGACTTAGATGCTCAGCATTCACCATCCACAGCAGCTTGGGAAATATGGATGCCTTGTTTAGACTGGGTTGTCACCATTTCTTTCTCTTATTATTTATTGTTGGTTTGCTTTGTATATAGTATGGTGTAATACCCTGCTACTGCACTTTTGGGTTGTTAGTAATGTTAATAAATGTACACAAGCAGAAATGCATCGGGAGTCAGAATCATCACATGGTGAGATGGGTGGGAGAGTACTGTGAAATGAGATAAGCTGGGGCACATTTTGTTTGTTTGTTTGTCTAGCGTTGAGCTAGGTCTAGTCTAGGGAAGCCCTGCCCTTGTGAGATGTCACCAGGACAATAAACAATTCATCTTGTGAGTTTTAATCAATGAAATCTGCACATAGATAAAACAGTTCTAAAAAAATGGGAAAATATCATAGCAAGCACCATCCCATGTGTGTGAGAGAAGTGATGCTGCAGATGTCTCTTCTAAGATGGTTTCTGCCACCCGAGGTTTTTTAAAATTATTTGCATTAAAAACAATTAACATTATTTCAGAAGTCAGCTGCAGTTAATCAGGGGCATGTTTTAACACATAGTGGGCAGTACCACGACCTGTAGGGCAGTTGGATTACCTGGGGGGGGGGGGCACCAAGAGGCAAGGCGTCAGCAAGGGGGGAAAGAGGTGTAAATGACTATCAGACTTTGAAAAGTTGGTATCAACGGAGTTCATCAATTTTGTTGAATTAACTAAACTAAGTTGTTTTAATTGGATTTTGAATAAGTGTGCAATTAACTGTCATTATCTTCCTATTCTGAATAATGTTTTTTTATAGGGTAGGGGTCACTGGAGAGGAGTTTATGGAACCAAAGGAGCAGTGGCCTGAGAAAGTTTTAACCGATGGAAAAGTCTTTGGTCAATTAATCACATCAGATGATTAAAACAGATGAAGTTCTTGTTATTATTTTATAATTTACTACATTTCTACCTCATTCTTCAACCCTTCAATGCCTCAAAAATAATATAAAATCAAAAAAATCAAAAATAGCAATTGTGACGGACAGCAGAGCCAGACCAGAGTCTGGTGATGCAGTCCCCTTGAAATTCCACCAGAGGGCTGGAGCCTCTCTCTGATTGGCTACAAAGGCGGGGAGGAAAGCATTTTGGGAGGGAGAATAAAAGGGGCAGTTTCTGAGGGAGACGGATAGGGCTGGATTTGAGATGAGAGTTAGGCAGCAAGATGGGAGGAGGACAGGTTTGGACTGAGGGAGAACTGGCTCAGATTTGGGTTAACATTCCCCCTGAGGACAGAGCCTCGCAGCTTAGATAGGGAGACCATCTTGAGGGTCTGGGAAAGACATACAGCCCGGAGTGCCTGGGAGGGCTGAGTGAGCCAGGAGAGGAAGAAGCTGGTCTCAGTCTAGCCGGGGGGGAGAGTTCTCCAAGGCACAGAAGACTCCCAAGCCAGTAACAAGGGGGGCGGGAATCCCCTGGCTCTCTTGGAATACCTCAGGAGTGGGATTGTTGGGATTTTGGAATACCTCAGGAGTGGGATTGTTAAGTGAGTGGGTACCTGAGGAAAAGTGCCTCTTGCTCATGAAGCAGGGTATTAATCTGTGAAGGAAACTGTGTCATAATAAAAATATTTCATGGAGCCACCTGTCATAGCTAAGCAACAGAAACTGATTTAAGCATCTTACCACATATTTTAGAACATCTACCTGATTTTTAGCAACTGAAGTTTAAGAAGAGCTGTGCCTATAGTATTATGTTTAAGCCTGTGATATCTTTTTACCTCATTTTAGTAATAAGTTAACTTCTACTTGAAAGAACGCATTTCCTGACCCATTTTGTTTCACAAACTTCTCTTTGTTTAATAAACTTTTCCTGTTTGTTTGATCAACTCCTGCCTGAGACTCTAAATCATTAAGTTTCCCCTCACACAAGTCCCTCATATGATAGTTGTGGTAAATTGAAAAACTTCGTATAACTGGCGTACAGTGAGGTGGGTGCACTCTCTTTAAATTGGGGGTGGTTAGATGGATCCGCTACAGTAATAATTAAAACGATTGATAGAAAAAAAATTGAAACTCAGTAACACAAGATCACTTTAGCAACAGGCATAAAGCAGTTTTTCCTGGCAGCCCAAATTTCTTCTGAAGAGGACTATCCCCCTAAGTGCAGAAAAGACTGAGTCAAGCAACCTTCTCTAGGAAGTGAAGACTATGTGGATGGACAACTAAGGCTCTTCTTCTTGCAGATAACAGTCCATCCTTGGATAGAGGAATCTAGAGAAAAGACTTTGTACAGGGTCTTAGGGAAGGAGGAGTTTCATACGAACGAACAAAGAGCTTCACTCACACCGGTGTAGACAAATAACTGTGGCAAATCACCACTTGGGGAATCAAAACCTTTCTGAAGATGACAGAGGAGAAAGGTTGAGGTCAGGAACACAGACAAGGTAAAGAACAAATGTGTCACCTGCCTGTCTGTGAGGATTTCTAGACAGTGAGAGCAGACATGTGTGAGTGGCAGTGATAAGTTAGTAACTTGCGTCTTATCACCCAATGGAAAAAGTAAGTTTGACACAGATTAAATGTTTACATCCCCTTCTCTTCTCAGTCTTCTTCAAATTGGGGGACAAGATTCACAGATTTTGCAAAATACATTTCAACAAACAGATCAAATACAACCCACCAACCAAGTATGGCAGATTTCCAGGGGTTCATTGGAATTCCTGGTTTTGCAGATCACTTGGAACAGCCGGGGGGCAGGGCAGACCGGGCAAGTGACCACCAATGGCTGATAAACTTGGTAGGTCACAACTTGTGTAGAACTCTCTCTTGTTTTGGAACAGAACTCAGGAATTCAGATGCCCAAACACTGCTTGCTTTAAGCTAGAGACCATACTTTCCTCTAGGGGCTGTTATAAAGCCTGAGATAATTCTGGGTGTTGGCCTGTACAGATATTATTTCAGGCTGCTTTTTTCCCATTCAAGAAAGAAGTATCTTCAACATAAACAATGTAATATGTATACCTGCAACTTTTAGATATTTGCTGCAGCAACTTAGGCCATCTTGAAGGTACATCAGATTTGGAGTTCATGGAAATTGTCAAAGCAGATCCATGGATTTATGACTTACACATTACATTCCTCGTACATGAAGGTGACACTCACAAGTAGCTCTTCTTAAGATTTAAGTTTATTCCATGGAGTTTATACTATGTTGGTTACACAGAAAGTGAGATGCTAGGTTCCAAGGCAGGTTGCAAAATTAAAACACAATGTTAAAAACAGTATAAAACAACTTATAATCACAGAAGGGTGGGCCCTAAAAATATGCTACTCAAATGCCAAAAGTCAGGGTAAAGAAGAGCATATTAGGCATTCATCCCTTGTGTAATTAAGATGCCAAACACATTTCTGTGGGGAGGGAGGACCAGAATCTAGGGGCTGCCACAGAGAATGTCGTCTCCCGAATCAGCACCACCCCCAAACTTCTGAGGGCACAGGAACTACCAAGAGGAGCCCCTCTGCTGATCTTTACACCTGAGAGGGTCTGTAGGGAAGGAGGCAGTCTCTCAGCTATTTGGTGTCTGAGTTGTTTAGGACTTTAAAACAGTCACAGGCCCACCTTGAATTGGGCCCAGAAACGAAATGGCAACCAGTGTAACTGTTATATGAGATCTATATGGAACCCCAGCCTGTAACCTGGCTTATGCATGTTAGACCAAGTGAGGTTTCCATAACACTAATACAACCAGTTAGTTGAATCCAGCCTTCTATATTAAAAAAACATTGCAAGTTTTTGAATTTGCAGGTTTCTAATTAATTTATGGGAAGCGGGTGGCGCTGTGGTCTAAACCACTAAGCCTAGGGCTTGCCGATCAGAAGGTTGGTGGTTCAAATCCCCGCGATGGGGTGAACTCCTGTTGCTCGGTCCCAGCTCCTGCCAACCTAGCAGTTTGAAAGGACATCAAAGTGCAAGTAGGTAAATAGGTACCGCTCCAGCTGGAAGGTAAACAGCGTTTCCATGCACTGCTCTGGTTTCACCAGAAGTGGCTTAGACATGCTGGCCACATGACCCGGAAAAACTGTCTGTGGACAAACGTCAGCTCCCTCGGCCAGTAAAGCAAGATGAGCGCCGCAACCCCAGAGTCGTTCGCAACTGGACTTAACTGCCAGGGGTCCTTTATCTTTACCTTTACCTTCAATTAATTTACAGAGTAGAAATAAATTAGATTTTATATGCCCAGACTAAGAACTCCATCAAAGTGTATCCATAATGGCCCATGATGGAAAAATGCAAAGGAGAACGAAAGTTCTACAGGTTGCCTGCCCCTTCCAATACTACCCCTCCACCCTTACTTGGATGTAGCTGTAGAAAAAAACAGGGCAAGTGGGCAGCCTTTTGCCTAAAGACAGAGGCACTGTAGGTGGAAAGAGGAAGGTGACAACCTCATTCTCTTAGCATGGTAGCCTAGTTTGACCCAACCTTGGGCAGGTAAACAAATTCTTCTTGTTACTCAAGGAAGAGAAGCAAGCAATGTTTTCACTGCATTCTGTAGAACCGACAAGATAGCTGGGCTTCTCTTTCTCACTTGGTATGTGGTAGCTGCAGCCTGCTCTGTGCATAGAACAGATTGTGCCACTTCAGCCTCATTTACCACATTGTACACAACTGTCTAAAACTGTGCATGCATTTTTGGACAAAGTCTCCCTATCTTGGACAGCCTCTGCAATCCATGAACTCTCCTACCTGTCAAATGCCAATTTCATTAGCTCTTCTGAGGAAAAGGGGGGATGATGTGATTCTTTCTGTTTTCACCATCTAACAATTAATTGAGGTTGCACCCCATAATGAGAATGACTAAAATAATTTAAATTTTTTAGGGGTACTCATGGAAACACCTTGCATCTCAACTGAACCACAGACAGATAACACATTGCGAATATATTTTGAAATGATATTTAAAGAAGATTTTGTCAATTTCCCTTATCCACTCCAGACACAGTCTTCTGAGTCAAGGCTCCTTTGCCATCCCAGACATCCTGCAATAAAACCTGAGGATCCTAATCCATGCCCAGAAAACATTTAAGAGGGTTCTTAATTTGAGCTAGATCCCACTACAATTCTACCCCAGAATGTGCTTTCAACACTAGAACTCAGGTTCAGAGCAGGTAAAGAAGTAATAAAGGTAGCTGGAGTACATCTGAACATGTGCACAGTGTCTGAAATTCCCCAGGCACCAGGTGCGTCTTGCTACTGGCACTGGTCAAATTGTGACTATGTGGAGATCTCTGAATGAAAGGTTGGTGACTAACATCTCCATCGGATTGGCCTCTCCAGCTTTCTTAAGCAGGTAAGCAGAAGACCTTAGTTATTGCATTTATATACTGCATCACCTTTTTTTCTCCAAGGAGTACATGGTTCACCGCACTCTTAAATTAATCCTTATGACAACAACAACAACAACAATAAACAGCATTACAACAAAAATGGCACCTAGACATTCCATTGTGGCAACTGTAACCTAGGTTTAAGGCAGAGGTTTTCAACCTTTTTGAGTCCACGGCTCCCTTAAGCAACTACATTCTTCCTGTGACACTCCTGAGGGGCTCAGGAACCCAGTTATGTCACCCCTTGCCTGCAGAGCTAGCAGGCTCTCACCCTTTTTTGAACAGCTTCCCCTTTGGAGTGTTCCCTCAGCCTCCTCTCCTTGAGAGTCCTCTGGGCAGCTGCTGCTTCCATCCCTGGTCTCTGAGCCAACCCTCCCCACACCCCAAACAGAGGTGCCTTCCAGAGGCAACAAAGCCAGGGCTGCTGCAATAAACAGCTGTGCAAGCCTCTGGGAGGCAGAGACATGAGAGGATATCAGAGGAGGGAGGGGAAGAGGGACAGAGGTCAATGTTGCCCGCAGAACCCCTGACCATCATTAAGGCACCCCAGGGTGCCATGGCACCCTGGTTGAAAACCACTGGTTTCAGGTGTCATTTGGTGATTAGCTTATATAGCTGAGTTTCTAACACCGCATGTGCAGCATATATTTCAGTCACAACTCTAAATGTCTAGGAAGGGGGATGGGTAGACAGGGTTTAGTGATCAGAAAAAATATGGCTTCCAGGCATGCTTGAGCCTCAGTAACAATCTCTTAGAAACTAACTGCCACACTCAGGTTAATGTGGGTCTTTGAAACCTTGAATGCTTTACTGGAGAAACTACCAGTCTCTTGTCATTTAAATCTTTCTGAAGCATTAAGACCAACTTAGTTAGCAGTAGTTTCACGCATCACCAAGGGAAAGCAAGATTTAAGGGGATACTGAACTACTTCTGCCTTCCTCAACAGGTGCAGCTATCTAGAGTGCATCATCAAACACAACTTCCATATGTCCTATAGCCATGTCTGAACTATGGGTATAGCACAGAAAGGCAGGAAAAGCTCAGAATTCAGCAACTTCCAAACCTCTGCTTTATTTTTTAAAATCAAGTTTCTAACCCTTACGGCTGCAAATAGAAACCTGAAGCTGTGCTGCCAATGTCTGATGAAAGCTCAAAAGGCATAGGGAGAAATAATATTTACCGTATTTTTCGCCCTATAGGGTGCACCGGCCCATAGGGCGCACCTAGTTTTTTTGGGGGGGGGGAATAAAGAAAAAAAAATTATTTCCCCCCCAGGCGCAGGGCTGGGGTAGGGGAAGCCCGAGCTTCCCCCGATCCCAGCCCCCAGAACAGGCTGCTATCCGCAAGCCTTGGGAGCCCGGCGGGAACTCCCGCCAGGCTCCCCAGGCTTGCGGATATCTGCCCGAAGCCCGGGGCGCGCTGCTCAGCTCGCCCCAGGCTTCGGGATGCAGGCTGCTATCCGCAAGCCTAGGAAGCACACCGACCCCTCTCGCTCTCCAGGCTTCAGCGAAAGCCTGCATTCGCCCCATAGGACACACACACATTTCCCCTTCATTTTTGGAGGGGAAAAAGTGTGTCCTATAGGGCGAAAAATACGGTACTTGTCAGGGAAAAGGACAGTATCCTGCCAAATTCTTCTTCCTTCCATGTAGCGGAAGCAGAATACTTTTTGCCAAATAAGCAAATATATGGGAATTCTGTAGAATTTATACGTGTCTCAGTATTCAGCTTTGTTTGCTGTAGAACTGGGGTTACCCTGCTGCAGAGTTTTGCTCTTTACTTGTTAGTGCAAAGCCCATACAATCATAACGACAAATTCCCAAGCTCTGGGTTTGGGTGCTATGTAACTTAATTGAACATACAGTAATTCCAAGAAAAGGCCCAGAACACCCAACAAAGCAAGTGGGGACTGATAAACTGATCCTTATCTTATCAACAAAATGGGAGGATGTGGAAGAGATTCAGATGCTTACAGAGCTTGGCAGAATTCATGGATGTGCGTGCACTTCTCTCTCTGCCTGCCCTTCTGCGCTGCTATTGTTATGTCCCTGCCCTTTGCTTGAAATTTTAAGACATAATCCAACAGAAGCTTTTTCAATCCAAGCCCCCTTGAAATGAATGGGAGCTGATCAAAAGCAGTCCCTGCTCATTTCAATGAGGCATGCACAGGAGCATTTATCATTGGTTTGTCCCCTTCAAAGATAACTGGTACAGCAGTACCTCGGTTCTCGAACATAATCTGTTCTGGAAGACCATTCGAGTTCCAAAACATTCAAAAACCAAGGTGCAAAAGGCTGTCTGCAAATTCAATTGAGAAAATTGAAAAACACACAGCGGAAGCCGTTCGACTTCTGAGGCGCGTTCAAAAACAGAAGCCTCAAAACACAAGTATATTTTTCCATCCTGAGACAAACTTAAAAATGGTTCTGCAAGTTTTCATTATACTTTAGTTTGCAATGGGGGAAAATTATTAACAAGTGTCCATGACCTCACCAATAAACCTCTCCTCTCCGTCTACAGAGCAAATCTGAAACGTTGTTAGATTATTTGGGAGGTGGGGAGAGGAATAGAATCATAGAATTGTAGAGTTAGAAGGGACCCCAAGGGTCATCTAGTCCAATCCTCTGCAATGCAGGAATCTTAGCTAAAGCATCCATGGCTGATGCCCCTCCAACCACTGCTTAAAAACCTCCAAGAAAGGAGAGTCCATGTGAAAGATGAACATAAAAACATGAAAAGTAGATAGCTGTCTGAAGAAAGGAGGGGAAGGGAGAATAATCCAGCATTCAACTTAATGGTATATGTGCACTTAAGGTAAGTTACACCCCACTAGTGAAGAGGTTGCTGTGATCATTGTTAAAATGTTGTCTGTCTTCACCCAGATTCAGTCTACAACATGAGACACAGAACAGAGCATGGTTCTGTGATCGTTTCCACCCTAGTTAAGAAATATCACCTGAGAAAGCAAGTTACAAATATAATACAATCCTGCAGGTGAAGGGTGGTGGGGATTTCCACTGATACCATCTGCTCACTTTATATACTATCATCAGTAGAGTCAAGAGACCACAAAGATTACATGCTTCCATCTGAGGCTGCAAATAAAACAAGTTTCAAGCATTTTGTCTTTACTTCTTCCCTCTGCACATGCATATTTTAATATTCATTTTAAATATTTTGATAAAAATATTTATAATTTTGTTTTTTACTTTATTAGAAGAAAAATACTTTTGTAATAATAAAAAGAAAACATTATGAACCCTTGCCCTTCATCCATCCTACTCCCAATAATCTCAACACTCTTTCCCTCCAAGCCAACTACATAAATACCAATGGGATATGCAAAACATCAATCAAGTTGCCAATGCTTTAAAATGTTTAATAATAGAAGTTAGTCTTTCACATAGTGCTTTTAAAGTAGTCAAAGTGCTTGCTACAAATTCTTGCAACAACAAAACTCTCCCTTCCTGTCCCATATGCTTGGACCTGCATCCCAGAACACCTGTATGAGGCCTTTTATGTCTCCTAAATTCATTCTCAAACTCTATCTTTTCCATGAAGCATTTGGCACAATTCCTTAGTTCTGTAACTAAGTCAAAGCATGTACAACTGAAACAATGGCATGTTATTTGTTTACCCCATGCTTCCACTTCCCTCCCCTTGTTGTTTCCCCTATACTGAATTTCAGATTGAAAACTCCTCAGTGCAGGGACCCTTATGCTTTGTGAAATGTCACATATAATGCTAGCACTGAATAAAATGCAAAAATTAATCCATTTCTTCTTCTTCTTCTTCTTCTTCTTCTTCTTCTTCTTCTTCTTCTTCCTCCCATGCTTTATGTGGTCACCAAAATCCTGTATTTCTAGATACCACTGTCCTTGGACAAATAATCACTTCTTCTATCCTAAGGCTCAAGATGGATACCACATGTTCATCCTTCTCCATACTTTTAGAAATAAGTATTATTTAATTACAGCGGTACCTCGGGTTAAGAACTTAATTCGTTCCGGAGGTCCATTCTTAACCTGAAACTGTTCTTAACCTGAAGCACCACTTTAGCTAATGGGGCCTCCAGCTGCCACCGCCGCATGATTTCTGTTCTCATCCTGAAGCAAAGTTCTTAACCCGAGGTACTATTTCTGGGTTAGCGGAGTCTGTAACCTGAAGCCTATGTAACCTGAAGTGTATGTGACCCGAGATACCATGGTATTACCATCACTTTTTAGAAGACATAGCTCAAGGGAACACAAACATTTTGAACCTATCCCAAGGCAAGAAAAACAACTGCTTGTGCTTTCCCAGATATAACTAGGACAAAAAAAAATAGGCAAGTCCCTTGTCATTATCCGGGGAACATACAACAGATCAAAATGGTTAGACCTCACACATCACAATAACCCTGAAGATTTCCAAGAAGCCTCTGCATTTCTGTACTGTTCCCAAAGTGCTAATAGGACAATGCGAGGGAGCAAGGAGATGGTTGAAGCCTCTTTGGCCCGAGCCAGCAGGAAAGGGGTTCCACCTCTCTCTAGTTGCAGAATTTCTTCCTCGGTCTCCCCTTCTTCTCCATGGGCATAGCCAGGGGGGAAGCTGCCCCCCCATCAATAAAAATCAATAAAAATACTTAACCAACTGAGGTTCTGTCCCGCCCTAACAAAAGCCTGCAAAAAAATCTGGCTACTCCCATGTTCTTCTCCCCAGCCAGTCACACCCAGTCCCTGCTACCTTGACTTGCTTGTGAGACTTGCTATCATGAGCAGATAGTTACTCACAGAGAAACCTTGCTTCAAGTCAAGGGAATTGTTTTTGGCCCCTGTAGTGGGAGCGTTTTTCTCCCTCTCCAGGCCCACAACTGAGGGAACAGGCTGGCTGTCACTTCAGTTCTAGAGTTGTTGCTTCCCCCACCCCTTGTGGTTTCCCTATCTGCTTAACCAGCCATCTTCTTCCTCCTCCTGTTATAGCAGAGCCAAATGAAAAAAATAGGATAGGAATTCTACACTTTCACACTCCTGTGATTTCAGCGGGTATAGCTTGTCATTCAAGGAACATCTGCTGAAATCTCCTCTTCTGTACAACTATTAAAGGTACAAGAGCACTATCTTCTTCCAGCTTGCTACTCTATCCTGCGTCTGAAGGCTTTGGCAAAGTGGAAGTGCCTTCTGAAACACCACAGACCAAATCAATGTTACATAGTAGTAGGAAGGTTTTATTTTTTTATTTTTTGAGAATCAGAGTGTGTGAGGGGTTGCTTCCAGATTGGAGCCCTTTGGTCCAATTAAAATTTTGATTATTAGCTTAAAAACGGAATTAAGACAAAGGCTACACATCACATTTAATGCAGTGTTTTAATATCCTGCAATGGCCTTTCCCATGGACAGTATTCTTGCACCACATTTGCTCACAAATCTGTCCCAGTCAGCAAAGGTTCTGTCTAATGTTAATAAAGTATCCCATTTGCAAGTCCTGCTTTATTGCTTTCTGTTGATCAACGGGAAGTAATGAAATACAGGAAACATGTAATTAAATGGACAGTAGCCCTGAAATGCCTCAGTAGTTTTTGCCTGTCTACCACAAACAAAAACCTGAAGTTCTCTGGGTTCTTCATGAAAACTAAGTCAACAAAGGAAGGAAATGGAGGGGGAACACAGAACTGTTTATCATTCTGTTTGTATACTTAGCAGTGGTGGTGATCACAATGTCTGTCACAGTCTACTTTGTTACAGTACTTAACAAAGTGGGGTAGTGCTGGCTCTGGGTTCTTCAGGTACAGTGGTGCCTCGCAAGACGAAATTAATTCGTTCTGCGAGTTTTTTCGTCTTGCGGATTTTTCGTCTTGCGAAGCACGGTTTCCCAAAGTCTTCAAAATCACCAAAGTCTTCAAAAACCTCAAAAAAGGCTACCATACCGCGTGCTCCTCGAAGTCACCCTGGGTATTAACGGTTTTAAGAAAAAGGAAACAAACTTGCAAGACATTTTCATTTTTTTCGTTTTTCGTCTTGCGAAGCAAGCCCATAGGGAAATTTGTCTTGTGAAGCAACTCAAAAAACGAAACACTCTTTCGTCTTGCGAGTTTTTCGTCTTGCGAGGCATTCGTCTTGCGAGGTACCACTGTAAGTTGGTTTTCACACAAGCCACTAAAGGCTAAACTTGAAGTTACAGGCATCTCCCCACTTACACACATTCTACTCATGCGCAACTGTGTATACACACGGTGCCAGGAAATAAATAAAATATATAAATAAATAAATAGAATCACACCAGAAAATGGTAGGAGAGAGCTGGAAAGTCCTTGTGGCTTGCAAGGAAACTCTTCCCAGAGCCCAAAGAGGATGTCAGAGAGGGCAGAGGAAGCCCCAAAGAGACCGAAGCAGCAGCAGGGCTTTGTTTACGCTGCTCAGCCTCCTCACCTAACAGCTGACGTGAGGGGTAGCGCAACAGCAACAGCCACTTTCTCATGCATCCTCCAGCCCCTAAATATTTTGGTCTGGATTGGAGAGATTGGGAGAGAGAGCTGGAGAGGAGGAAATCGGCATTTAGAGGCTGCTTCCCACTTTACATGATTTCACTTATTGGGGGGGGGGGACCAGGAATGTAACCCCCACGTAAGTGGGGCGACACCTGTGCATGCACACACCATCATTTCCTACAGGAAAATCCAAGCAATGCCCTTCTGGTATAGTGGTAAAAATATAACTCAAAAGTCACTATCCCTTAATGATACCACAAAATCTGTTATGTGAAGCAATTGGCTTCAGCCTACCAAATGGCTGATCACCTTAGGTAGCAGATTTTGGGTTATCAGCAAACAATGACATGTGTACAGGGAAGAACAGTTGGGTGGTGATGGTTCATATGAGCCTCCATCTTCAGTCTGAAGTGGTATAAGTCACACATAGATTTAACATCAAAGCAAGAACAAGGCCTAAAAAACATGGACCAACCAAGATTGACAAATTAATGTGTACAGATTAAACATCTGTACAGATGACTTTAAACATCTGTATGTTATCTACAAGTGACAAACACCAGTGTGTGCAGTGATCATGCCTGCCACATCTAAGTGCTGAACTGCCTTGAAAAGACTTTGCTTTTCTGTAATCAGTATGCAAAACCAACAGTAACTAGTATACATGTTTGCCTTAAAATGGTTCTCTTCCACATTCTACACATTAACATTAAAATATGAACTCAATGGTGTTTTTAGGGCCATGTGTGAAAATACCCTAAGGCATTATTTGGGAGGGGCCAAAACCAAGCTGACACCTTCTCTGACAACTATTTGCACCTCCCCTAGGGATGCCCTTATTTCACTAAAGAATCATTGGTACAAGTGAGAGACAAAGAGGAAAAAGGGACCCATTAAAAGCAGTTCAGAGATAGGAGGAGAGCCTTTGAGACAAGCCTACTTAGTGCTTAAATTAATACACCATATATTTTATGTTTCCTTTTAGCAAAAACAAAAACAAAAAACTGTAGCTAGTCCCTCTCTTCAAAAGGAAATTTGTGACCTAAAAGAGCATCTCCAATTCGCAAATATTAGAGGTTACTGCACATAGGGTCCAAGCAAACTGGGAAACAATACTGCTGGGCAAGACCTTCTATCCTGAAAGGGGCTGAGCGATTTCTCGCAGGGCTAAGGAAGCAAGAAACTTTGGTTCCAAGCCCCTCTTTTGAGCAGAGTAGTATCTGGTGGATTCATGAGGGATGTGAGAGCAGAAAGCCCCAGGCCATGGATTGGGTACAGGTGTCAACAGCTTTTGGAAATGGGCACATAGAACACTGAGGGGCATTACCTGATTTTGATTGGCCTCATACAGCTCTTGAGTCTTCGTGATTCGCCCTCTTTGCCAGACCTCTTTGGCACACCCTGGGAAGGTGCAGCCCCCTTCAGTACCACACTGTAGTTCCTGCCATCATTGTTGGCCCAGTAGACGCCCTCCTCGGTCTGGTACCGCACCACAAAGTCAAGCCGGGGCCCTCCTTCCTCTTCCTCTTCCTCATCCTCATCGCCAAATTCCAGGCGGAAAGCAAAGCGGTCCGTCAGGCCCCCGTCTGGTGAACCCCCTGGAATATAGAGGGCAGGGTAGTCCCGGTGACTCTGCCAGCGGTCTCGGCTGGCCCGCACGTGCACAGCCTTGTGGTAAGAAACATTGAGCACCCGCACGGTGCCACGCAACACCCGGGGCTCCCCTGGCTCTGGGGGCAGCAACTCTTCCAGCTCCACCTTGGCCTGGCGCAGGCGCCCAAGCTTCTCCTCCTCACCTTGCCCCGCCGGCTGCAACACAAAAGATGGCAGAAAGTAGGGGGTGGGAGGGGAGGGTGGCTGAGAAGAGGCCAAGGGGGGCACCACCTCAGGGGGGGATTCCGGAGATGGCGGGGGCCAGGGCTGGTAGCGCCGCCAGCGGGCCAAGGGCAGGCCCAGGGCATCAGCGAACAGCACGTGCCGGCCTGCAGCATGCTGGGAGGGCTCCTCCGTGGCAGCGGCGGCGGCGGCGGGGGGGACAGGCTGCGGGGGCTGCTGCCCTTGGCCGTGCGGGGAGAGCGGGCCAGCCGGGCCCGGGGGCTGCGGGCAGAGCGGCCCTGGCAAGCGAGGGGGCTGGCGCTGCTCGGGCTGCTGCTGCCCCGGCTGCCGCGGCTGCTCCTCGTCCTCGTCGCCCGAGGAGGAGCTGCTTCCCCCGCCGGCGGCGGCGGCGGCGGGGGCGGCGGGGTGCTGGGGCCTGGGCACCGGGGAGGAGCGGGGCAGCAGGGTCCGGGACGGGGGGTCTTCCTCCTCCTCCTCCTCCTCGTCGTCCTCCTCCGCCGCCGCCGCCGCCTCCCGAGCCAGGGGCGAGGCGGGCAGCGGGGGCGGCGGCGCGGGGGAGGAGGCGGCCCCCGCGCGGGCCATGGCGAGCGGCGGAGGGAGGCCGGCCGGCGGCGCAGACAGACGCGGCTGCTCTCGCCCAGGCGGCGGCGGCGGCGGCGGCGGGACGGGGGCGGGGCGGGCGGGCGGGCAGAGCGGCGCCGGCGCCAATGGAGCGGCGAGGCAGGCCTTGCTCTCCTTCCCTCCCTCAGAAGCGACGAGGCGGAGGCCGCGGAGGCTCCTCTCGCCGAGCGATATCGGGGCGCCTGAAGAGAGGAGGCCGGCGGCGCGGCGACCGGAGGGCAGGCGGCGGGCCTCTTCTTCGCGCCGCGGCTCCGCTTCCTCCTGGGCGGCCGCTGCCCAGCCTGGCGCCCGCCGGCCCCGAGGAAGGGAAGCCCCGGCGCGCGCGGCGTCCGCCCGCGGGTCGCCCTTGCCCGCCGGCCGTGAGCGGGTCCTGGGCGCCGCTGTCCCTGCGCTCCGCCGCGCGCGCCGTGCGCCTTGACGCGGCTGGCGAGCAAATGGCCGCGGAAAGAAGCGGGGACGGAGAGCAAGGGGCCGGCGGGGCAGGGCGCGGGTTTCCCGGGCCTCCTTCAGCCCCGGCACGTAAGCCGCGGAGATGGAGATGGTGCCTGGCAGCTGGCCCGACCCGAAAGTGTCCTCCAACATTAAGCTCCGAAACCGAGGCTCAGCTGCATCCAGGGGGGCACCCCGTAAGCGAACGTGACCCCCTCTCCTCTCCAGGGGCGCCCCAACCCTCCGAAGCAGAATTGGAGGGGGAGGAAATACAACCCAGTGCCCACGAATTATCACATTTTTAAACTCGAGATGCCCTCCATACATGCATATATTTCTATTGTCGCACTATGCAGCGCAGCCAAAATACTGAATTTTCAGAATTTCGAAAATCTGTACATGGTAGCAAAGGTGTCAGATCCAGTTCTCCAGTAAGGCTGACCTGAAGTCTTCCATCCCAACTGTTCATGTGGCAGGTACATTCTAGGATTCGGCACACATTTCTAAAATGACAGCAACCTTGCTGATAGGAATTAAGTACTATGCAACAAATGTATTTTCAAGATGAACAGTTGAAAATGCATTTGTAGTTATTTATAATAATAATAACAACAACAACAGCAATTTATTTATACCCCTCCCATCTGGCTGGGTTTCCCCAGCCACTCCGGGCAGCTCCCAACAGAATATTAAAAAATGATAAAACACCAAACATTAAAAAACTTTCCTAAACAGGGCTGCCTTCACATGTCTTCTAAAAGTCAGATAGTTGCTCATTTCCTTGACATCTGATGGGAGGGTGTTCCAAGGGTGGGAGCCGCTACCAAGAAGGCCCTCTGCCCGGTTCCCTGTAAACTCACTTCTCGCAGGGAGGGAACTGCCAGAAGGCCCTCGGAGCTGGACCTCAGTGTGCGGGCTGAACAATGGGGGTGGAGATGCTCCTTCGGGTATACTGGGCCGAGGCTATTTAGGGCCGTTTATTTGGATTAAGATGGAGAAAAGTAACTTAATTTCAATTCAGTTTTATAATCTTTGTTATTGAAGAGGAAGTAAAAACCCAGTAGCCAAAATATTTAATTTATAGGGATTAGCATATGAAATCTTTGGAAATCTTTCTCCTAGCAATAACTAATTAGAGACCAATTCAAAAGTTTGTGTGTAGAAGTATCTTGCAGCCCATATTTTCAACACTATCCTGGGATGGATCTATCTTCTGGGACTAGTACGTCCTAAAAGTATGTAATACTTACAAAAATAAGTGGAGGTGGGGAGAGCAAAATCCTTGGAATAACAGGTGGAACATTTTAGGGTTGTGGCTTCCGGCTTCATCTTCAGTGGTGAAGCAAGACCCCAAAATACTAGGACATACACATACCTAGAGATATTTGGGAGCTACTGGATG
This sequence comes from Podarcis pityusensis, assembly GCF_964106645.2. Taxonomy (NCBI): domain Eukaryota; kingdom Metazoa; phylum Chordata; class Lepidosauria; order Squamata; family Lacertidae; genus Podarcis; species Podarcis pityusensis. The sequence goes on from NC_138042.1 coordinate 2,494,860, forward strand.
TTGATAGCTTTACTTAGGAGTGTATTTAAAATAGTTACAAGCACAGACAGAATATAAATTAAAGAATTGGGGAAGTAGAGGGCATGGAAAGAGGACTAGTAACAATTGATTCACCCATCCAAATCACCAAAACAATAACCTGTGATCCTGAATGGAGCAGTTTGGAGCCTGGGGGTGGTTAATGTCTTGTGGACTATACAAATTAAATAGGAGTACAAATGGCTGCAAACACATAGTAAACCAGTGTGGATGGGGCAACAACAGAAAGAAATAAAGTTTGTGGGGAATAAATAAATTTAACCAGGGATGAATGTGAACAAATGACATCACATGCTCCCACGTAGGCTTAGTTTTATTGGAGGAGAGTTGATTCTAAATACAAGTATCACGAAAACAAGAATTGAAATAAGAGAGGTGTATGCACTCAAGAAGGGAGTTCTAGGTATAAAATATGTAGCAGCAAGGGAGAATGGATAAGGATCTTTTAAGAGAGCAGGAAACATTGCTAAGCTGCAGAAGCAAAGGTCAGAGTATCCTGGGAAATGGCAGAAATATAAGGCATAGCTTATAATCTACTTGTACAATACTTCTTGTATCAACAAGAGGAGCAGAATGTGGAGGGCATCTGGGTAGTGGGAAAATTTAGTGGCAGATGCTGATACAAGTTCTAGATGCAGAAACAAGGAAAGGTGCAATACTGAGATTCTAAATGTATTAGACATATCAGCTATGCCACTGTCTTTAAACCTGATAGTAATCTCAGCAGTAGATCTCACTGATTATTCCTCTAAGCAAATTGAGAATCAATCTGGTATTTTCTTATTTGTGAGAGTTATTTATTCATTTATTAAGTTTATTCATTGCTTTTTACACGAAAATGACTCAAACAACTTACAAAGTAGGGTACAGGAAAATTATAAACAGCTCAGAGGGATTTTCTTTTTTACAATCAAATGGGATATAAAGTTGGTCCCTTACTTTTCCCGCCCTGATCTGGCCACAGTGATCCATGCGACGGTCACCTCCAGACTTGACTACTGTAATTCGCTCTATGCAGGGCTGCCCTTGAAACTGTCACATAAACTCCAGCGGGTGCAGAATGCTGCAGTGAGGCTCCTCACGGGGTCTCTGCCATGGGAGCATATTCACCCAGTGCTTTTCCAGTTGCACTGGCTCCCGGTGGAGTATAGGGTCAGGTTCAAGGTGCCGGTCTTGACCTTTAAAGCCCTTTGTGGCTTATGGCCCTCATATTTATGGGGCCGCCTCTCCTGGTATGCCCCACAGAGGTCCATGAATAACCATAGTTTAGAGGTCCCAGGCCCTAAGGAAGTCGGACTATCCTCCACCAGGGCCAGGGCCTTTTCAGTGATGGCTCCGACCTGGTGGAATGCTATGCCCCGTGAGACTAGGGCCCTACAGGATTTAACCTCCTTTCACTGGGCCTGTAAGACAGAGCTATTTTGCCTGGCCTTTAATCTGAATTCAGCCTGATCTTTTATTTCCCTTCTCTTCCCTCCCCCTCTTATGAAGATTACCTGCTCTGGGACCCCACAGCTAATTCTCCCCTGGCCTCCTTGCTGGCTCAAGTAGGACTAATTCAGCCAGCTAGCCCTGGTGACTATCTAATATTTATTGGATGGATTTCCCCCAAATTGATTTTTGAACTTTGAATTTTATTGTTATTCATGCTTTTATATTGTATTTTATGCTGCTTCTATGTTGTATTACAATTCCGTGTTTTAAATTTGTTGTTAGCCGCCCTGAGCCCATTTTTTTTGAACCAGGAAGGGCGGGGTATAAATAAATAAAAAATATATTATATTTATTATAGAACAATATGTGGATGAGACATTATTAAATCTGCCACTAATGCACTATTATAGCACCAATGACAGGAACTTCAAGACAACCTGTTTCTTGAGCATTCATCCTGTTTTATTTGCATGGAGATTGCTCTGGATCCAGCCAGTCATAATCAGACAACACTGGTTATTCAAAGAGCATTCATGCATTCTATAAATTATGTAAATAATTAAAAAGGGCATTTAAACTCCCACCCGGAAACCTATGTCCCCACTGTGGAAGGATGTGTGGATCCAGAATTGGCCTCCACAGTCACTTACGGACTCACTATTAAAACCATGTTTGTGGAAGACAATCTTACTTGGCTACGAGTGATCGTCAAAGAAGAAGAAGAGAAGATAAAACCAAACAGAACATTTTTGGCAAAACCTAGGCACTCTCTTCTTTATGAGACACAGCCGTGTTCTTGTGTGTTCTTCCTCCACCCTTCAAACACCAGACCATGCTAGTGTGTTATTGCAGTGGAAAACAGTTTAAAAGAACAAGCCCAGAATAGCCAAGCAGAATTGTTTTATCAAAATATATTTAACAGAAAAGCAGGTTGCTGCAGACATCTAGTATGTTTAGTGATCATAAGCAAAAAATACACAAGCTAGCTAGCTGTTGGTTGCTACACCCAGCACAGGAAGCCTGATTAGGTGTGTTATAAATAGCATCATATATACAAAATCAGAAAGTGAAGCTTATTAATCAAAAGCCCAAGATGAGAACATTCCCTAAACACTGTACAGTGGAACCTTGGTTTTCAAATGTCTTGGCTGCTGAACGTTTTGGAAGCCAAATACCGAAAACCCAGAAGTGAATGCTTCCATTTTCAAACACACTTTGGGAGTCAAACAGCTTCCGCGGCACATTTTTCCATTCTCACCATTCACTTTGCCGACAACACTTTGATTTTCAGTTTTTGTACATTTTGGAAATCGAACAGACTTCCTGATCAGATTACGTTCGAAAACCGAGGTTCCACTCTACAGTGGTACCTCGGGTTACATACGCTTCAGGTTACATACGCTTCAGGTTACAGACGCCGCTAACCCAGAAATAGTACCTTGGGTTAAGAACTTTGCTTCAGGATGAGAACAGAAATTGCGTGGTGGCGGCACGGCAGCAGCAGGGGGCCCCATCAGCTAAAGTGGTGCTTCAGGTTAATAACAGTTTCAGGTTAAGAACGGACCTCCAGAACGAATTACGGTAAGTACTTAACCCGAGGTACCACTGTATATCCTTCCTCCCAGATTGATAGAACCAGTACTCACCATGAAGCTGCTGCAGTAAGTGCCACACTTAGTGGGGGAGGGAAAGGTGCTGGCACTACACTCCCTTGAGTGCCATGAGAAAAAAAGCCCTGGATGGAACACATTCAAAATCACTCTGTGTGGATCACACCCTGATGCAATGCGTGTTTACTTGGGAATAGGTTCCACTGACTTCAGTGAAATTTGCTCCCAGAAAACTGTGCATAGGATTGCTGCTGGGGTTGCCAACGTCTTAACACCTTTTAGACATTCTGTTGTACTCACAATCAGGGTGATTATAGAGTCCTTCAATTCTTCCCCATCCCTACCCTTTCAGTGCATGCTTATGGATGAAGCAGGGATTCTGTTCTATGTCAATTATGTGGAATCCATAGGTTGAAATTATTTTAGATAATAGATAACACAGTTTACATTACAGTTAACAGTTATGTCTTCATGGAATCATGGTAGGGACCTCAAGGATCATCTAGTCCAACCCCCTGCAATGCAGGAATCTCAACTAAAGTGTCGATGACAGGTGACCATCCACCAGCTCTTGTTGGAGTCTCTTCCAATGTCAAACAGCTCTTACTGTCATAAAGTTCTTCCTGATGTTTAGTCGGAATCTCCTTTCTTGTAACTTGAATCCATTAATTCAAATCCTACCCTTCAGAGCAGGAGAAAACAAGCTTGCTCCATCCTCCATGTGAGAGTCCCTTCAATAATGAAAGATGGCAATCATGTCTTCTCTCGGTTTCCTCTTTTCCAGGCAAAACATACCCAGCTCCCTCATTCTCAAGCCAGATCTTACATTTGTGCAGTTGGTTCTTCCTGTCTAAGTGCAGAACCTTACATTTGTCCTTACTGAAATTAGTTTTGGCCTAGTTCTCCAATCTGTTAAGATCATCTTGAATCCCAAGTCTTCAGCGGCATTAGCTACCTCTCTGTCAGGAGCTGAAGTTAAGGGCAGCAATAAAACACCTGGTGTCAGTGAAGTTAAAACACTTTCTTAAAAGAACCCAAAACAGTGCAGGCCTAGTGATCACAGCAACTCTTCCCAGTAGGTCTTGCCCCAATGAGGCAGTTGTGAGGACGAAAGGTCCCTGCCTCCCCACCATTCACCAAAGCTCCTGTCGCAGTTCCTTCCCCAGCAGCCTAAGGCTCTGATGTCTTGTCTCTATTTGCTCCACCCCCTTCATACCTCTATGGGTTCTGGGAGACCAGGGGGGAGGGGAGCTGGTTGCAGCAGGAGGGGGCAGCAGCCTGCCTCATCTCTGTCTCCTGGTCCCCCTCCTCTCCTGCCTCTGAGTCTGGACTGCTCTCTGCCATAGCCTCTTCCTGCTCATTAAGTGCTCTTCAGCTTCCGAACCTCCTCCCAGTCTTCTCCCTCTTCTCTCTCTGACCACTCATTGTTGTCCCACCACTAATCCCCTGGCTCTGAGCCTTCTTCCCTTGGGGATTCCTCTGCTGGTGCCTCCCACTACTCCTCTGGATCCAGCCAGTCCATGACACTCAGTTTGGTGTAACCTGCAAATTTGATGTGTATTCTCTCAATTCTTTAATCCAAGTAATTTATAAAGATGTTGGACAGCAATGGGCTCAGGACAGAACCTCAGCAGGAGGCCCCATTAGCTAAAGTGGTGCTTCAGGTTAAGAACAGTTTCAGGTTAAGAACGGACCTCCGGAACGAACTGAGTACTTAACCCGAGGTACCACTGTAGTTTCCTTACTAAAATGCTGAGAAGATTAACAGGGCCTGCCAACCCAGCTGCCACACCAGTTTCTCATATACTCTCTTGCGGTGCAAATAGCAGGACGATGTCACTTTCTCAGGCGGGACTGTTAGTAGGAGAAAAAAAGAAAACAAGCCCTGGTGAAAGTATGTCACAGCAAGGGCTGCTTACCTCAGGTGTTTATATTTGTTTGTCTTCAGTGTCACGAGAGTATATGAGAACTTGACCCATAAAAAAATAAAAGCTGAAGAATCAAAGCTTTTCACTCCCCCCACAAAAAAGGATCCCCACCTTTTTCTTAGAGGGGCTGCACCATACAGCTAGGGAGGGACTTGAAGAATGACGTAAGAGGCCACACCAATAAAACGAGGTGGGCTCAGGTGTGGTAGCTCAGAATGCTTCTTCTGTCTGCAAATACCTTCCAAGTAAGCACACTACCTCCAGGACGTGTCAAGAGGATGAGACCACCAAAATACCCTAAGGTGAGGTGTTGAAAAGACTGGAGTGTTTCACACTCAACCATTAATTCAGTGTTGAGGAATGGTGGTAGTGGGGAAGCTATTATTTGCTTATTTCTTGGCTGTCCCAGGTGTGATTATGTTGCAAGGGTTGCTCATCCTAGGACTGGACCTAAAAAGCAACACACACACACACACATTTTGTTGAGACATGATCATACACGCTAAGATTTTTTTTAAATTTTTTTACCTCCAGTCATCTAGGCAACACTTAATCAGTGCTCTTGAGCATGTTCTCTGTATTTACATACTGGACCTGTAGCCATGTAGAAGAAGTGTGAAGCCCCCAGGTGTTTCAGAGCAGCGGTTGATGGTGCTCTCTCTCTCACATATGCACACACAGTTTGTTAATGCATTGCACACATCCAGCTGTGCATTGTTGTGTAAATTTAATAACTCCTGGAGAAAGCCACATAGGTAATTGCAGGCAGTGTTTGTGTTTGCCACAATAAATTTCTATGACTTATATACCAGGCACATATTTAATCCTAGTACTGTAGACAAATATCTGCATTTATAATTTGTCCCTGTTTGCACTGTCCTCACAGACCTAGATCAGTAAAAAGTTACTTGCAAATAGAAAAAGGGGAGAAATAGTGAATACTGTATTTTTTTAAATTGTCTCCCTTGTACCTTACCACATAACTTCAGTCACAGATTAGAAAAATATTGCCCTGTACAGTATTTCAGATGTAGGTCAGGGAGTCAAGGGTGGTGCCGTAGATGTAGAATCGTTAGCAGTGTTGTCTGTGTGAAAACAACACAAAGATTTGCGGTACCTTAAATACTAGGTTGTTGGCTCCAGATGGGTGTTTACGGTGGGACTGATGCTCTTCATGCATGCAACATTTTTGGAATGTGCTTAAGACATTATCAAAATGCCAGCCTGTATTTCTTCACATTTTAATCTAGATTTACGCTTTCTGAGGGAAATCTGATTAAGTTCCTTTTAAAGAAAACCCGCTGCCAATAACTATTTTGTGATATCTCAGTGACCCTTTTACAGTATTAAACCCCTGACTGGAAACACCCTTACAAAATATTAATTATGGCATAACCTCTAGCGGACCAGTCTACTACATCAGATGCATGAAGGACAATCCAGAATTGACAAGCACATATCCATGGGATGGGGGCAGCAGGAGGAATCTAGTTTCCAGTTCTGTTAAGTCAACAGCTTGCTCACAAATGTTAGTGGAAAGAAAACTTATGAATTGAGTGACCACTTTAGAAAATGGATAATTGAGTCCATTGTTAAGGCAGAAGTGAAATGGGTTATTAAACTGGCACCCATGCAAACTAGTATGGGATTGCATGTCTTCCAGAATCCGCAATAGAAATGGGGCAACCTTTACTCCAACAGTTACCTAGTTTGTTTGTTTTAATGAAAATCAGCATTAGGAAGCTTCTGTTTTGACCAGAGGAATACAATAAATGGAGAGGGTAATTAACCATGTCCTACTGTGGATTTTTTATTGCTCAAAGCATTTACATCCCCTCTGCTTCCCTTGCTGCAGCGCTCCAGATGTATAACTACCATACTCTTTTACAAACTCATTTGGAACTCCATTGTGAGGAGGAGAACAGCTGTGTTGATCAGGAAAAAACAGCCAGACAAGAAAGAGTTAAGCACCTTTCTCTGTCTGCCATGTATTACTTTGTTGAAAAATGCAGCCTTCCAGGGCTGATTTTCATTTTTTAAAAAATTGGTTGGGGTTGCTTGTAATGCAAAGCTTTCAAAGAGTGAATTGGAATTATACTGATTCCATAAAATGGTCTGGTTCTCAGTGTGTGAATGTGGTTGGTGAGGAGGAGGGATAGGAAACTATTGCAAAAATGTATAGTCAAAATGCATGTAAAACTGTGTTTATTAGGAGAAATCCACACTAAAATGCTAATGAAATTTAATGAGGATCTTTTTAAAAAAATGTAAAATGAATGTGGAGAACTGAATTTAACATGGGGGGGGGGGGATATAAATGGAGAGAACCAAAACTGACAGATTATTCGATCCCTAATGAGGAGAATGTTAAAACACAAGTCCGAGTTCAGGCAACACACCAAGCCAAATCTTGGCTTAATTTAGTGCAACACTGTTGTGCAAAAAGGACCAGGGAGGTGCAAAGTGGCAGTGAGCTCCTCTCCAGGTGCCTGCATGATCACTTTGGCTTAGCAAAATGTGCCACTTTCCTGTTTAAATGCAAGCTTGCATATGGATGCTAGATTCCTGCGTGTACATGGAGTAAAAACACACACAAACCTTTATGGTTATATAGATTTATGCAGTGCTTTTTTCTTAAAAAAATGTTTAGGGGTACTCTCATTTTCCTACTCATGTTGAAATACTGCCCCTCAGTGAGGCTAAACATAGATTCACAAAATGCATAGCTGTAAACTTTTCCCTTTTCTTGCAAGGAATCCTATTCGGAATAAGGGAATTTCCCTTAAAAAACGGGAAACGTTGACAGGTATTAAAATGTTTAGGGGTATGATTACCCCTGCGTCCCCCCTAGAAAAAAGCACTGGATTTATGTATATAATGGTATGGAACTAACGGTTCTGCTAGTGCAAGCAGTTTTAGTCACACCGTGGAAATCCCCCTCCCTCTACTTGCTTTGCACACCCCATGCAGGGGGAAGAAGGTGGGGAAGTTCCATTGCGCAGCTAAAACTCCTTTCGCTAGCAGAACTGTTTAGTTGGATAATGCCCAGTATGTTTTTCTATCTGCAATACTGGCATACAGTTTTTGTCATACAGTTATTATATGGCTTTGTTTCCTTTCTGCTGTCATAGGACTGTAGTCTGCACTGAGTTCAGCTTTCTCCCTTCTAGTTACATATATTTTGTGTGGTCAACATCAGACCCTCCAGGTGTCTCGATTTTCCAGGGACACTCCTGGAATTACAGGAGCTGTCCCAGTTTCTGATTTGATCCCGGAATGTCCTGGTTTCCGTTCGCTGGATAAATCTTGGAGGGGATTGAATAGGACATCCCTATTTTCATTAGATTACTGTTGGAGGGGATGGAATAGGGTGTCCCTATTTTCCCTGGAAAAATGTTAGAGGGGCTGGAATAGTGCATGTGACTGTACACTAATGTTTTGAAAAGGCATTCCCAACATCTGCCTAAAAAGCAGCCAGAGACAGCTACCAGGAAACAGGGGTCATTCCCAAGAAACAAGGATAAATGGAGCATATGCACTAATGCTAAAGCATGGCCATTTCACATTACATGTACTAGTGGATCTAGTTTCTGCACCGTAGAAACTATCTGTCCAGATAGAAAAAGAAAGGGCTGTGCACATTGGAATAATGATGCAAAATATTGGGTAGCAGCTGCATCATACATTTGTAGCACTCTCAGTGGTGTAGCATCAGTTGCCAGTGCCCAGGGCAAGGTGCAAAAGGGGTGGGGTGCTGCAGCTCACCTGTAGCGCGCCCCCAGGAAGCTCCACTGGTCGGGCCCAGGAGCTGGCATGCCACTCCCCAAGGCTCACACTGATGCCTCTGTATCTGTGCCGAGCGCTCCAGTAGCACTCCACTGTGTCTGCAGCTTGGCTGATGGCTCTGCAGTGGCCCCAGGGAAGGAGGGAACTGAGGGGGCTGCCCGGTGCAGCAGTGACTGGGCGTGCATGGCAGTGGCAGCCATGGTGCGAGAAGCATGTGGCACACCACCCCAAGGCACTGATGGTGTGGGCAGTGAGAGGGGGCTCTGCCCCAGTAGGGGGTCCTGGCTGGCTGCCCACTCACAGCTCATCTGGCCACCCAGGAGACATGTGCACTGGACACACCATGCATTACCAGGCCAGAAAAGGGAGCCACCTCCCTCCCAGTCTCGTAGCACCTTCGGACCCACTGTGGCCCAGTTGCACCCTTCTGAATGTGTGCTCGGGGGCAGGGCGATGGCCGCTGCTCCCCCCCCCCCCCCCCGCTACACATCTGAGCACTCTTATTCCACTTTAAGAGTAAATGACTTCCGGCAAAGAATATTGAAAGGTGTAGTTTGTTAAGTGTCTCCTAACAACTCTTAGTTCCCCTATACTACATTTCCTGGGATTATTTGAGGGAAGCTGTGACTGTTATACGGTGTGGATGTGGCCTCACCCACATGAAAGCAGCTCATCTAAACTTAGTGCACAAACCCCACATCCTTTCTGAAAGCTATTGTGTAACACAGATCATCCTCTCCAGTAAGAACTAAGAGATGGCTGACAAATACACATTGCTTCTCTTGAGTTACCTCATGGCCTACTTTGTGTATAGGGTTGTCACCTAGGGGAGGGGGCAGGAAAGAACAGTGTGGCCTGTTCTTGAGGTCCTAACAGCTTAATTATAGGTGAACTGCTTCACAGCATATAGATGTTCTGCTAAAATCTGAATACCAAACTGGTTTTAAAAGCCTAAAATCAGAGGCCACTTCAAAATATGGCAATTCCGTTAGTGTACCTTAGCTAGCAACTGCTAATTAGGGGAGGTTATAGCTCTTTCTTCTTTAAAATGAAGGGTCAAATTGCACTGGGCACTAAATGTACACTTACAAACCACATATGTTTTTGTTTTAAATAACAGGCATGGGACCCAGATTTTCATCAGCTCAGTACACCCTTTCCTTTCCTGTTGTGGTCTCCAGAATAATCCCCCTAGGCTATTAGCTTGTGGGGACAACCCCAATTGTAAATGTTGTTCCCTAGTAGGACATTGGGGGTGCATTTTCATTAGCAACACTGAAGGGGGGAAAGGTTTAAACCTAATCTCCTCATATACCCTCCCCATGGCATGTGTGCCATGCATTTTAAAAACACACACATACAGACATAAACTGCACACATATACGTACATTTAAAACACATTCTAAGTACATTACAGTATTTCCCTCAAAGAATCCAGGGTACTGTAGTTCACCCCTCAGTTACAATTCCCAGCAACCCTTAGCAAACTACAAGGCCCAGAATTCTTTGAGGGAGGAAATGTGCTTCAAATGTGCTCTGGAGGTATACTGTATATACAAGAGTTTGTAATGAAGCATTGCACATCACATCTAGTTTGGCCCTTGAAATTGGAAGCAACTATGGAAGGGGACTTTTGAGCAGCAACCATTATTTCTCAGATTTTGAGTACCAGGTGTGTTTCAGATGAGTTTTCTGTCTTCCAGCAACAGCCAAAAACCAGCTTCTTTTGAAGAATCAAATACTGTTTGTGTTTGGACATGTCTCTAACTACAGTAACTTGTCCATTCAACCATCTTAACTCCACTAGGAGGCAAATGGCTCTGCTGCCACATAGTCAACTCACCCAAAGTAACAGTTGGGCAAATTCATTACCACACCTGGTGAGGAATGCAAAGTAGCACTACTAAATTTCAGAACAAAAATATTTATCTATGGAGCGTGAGCTACACTCTAGACCATGGGTAGGCAAACTAAGGCCCGGGGGCCGGATGCGGCCTGCGGATGGCCCAGGAATCAGCATATTTTTACATGAGTAGAATGTGTGCTTTTATTTAAAATGCATCTCTGGGTTATTTGTGGGGCACAGGAATTCGTTCATCCCCCCCCCACAAAAAAATATAGTCCGGCCCCGCACAAGGTCCGAGGGACAGTGGACCGGGCCCCTACTGGAAAAGTTTGCTGACCCCTGCTCTAGACCTGGATGAGTCCAGAGTCCAGTTTTTGACTGTTTCAGGCCCTCCTGGAGCCGCGAGGAGGCAGCTGCCCACGGACGGGCCTCGAAGCCGCTGCCGGGACGCCCTGCGCCCGCCCGGGGCTGCCCAAGAGGGAAGGAGGGGAGCGCCCGCCGCTCCTTTCGGCCTCCCGCCCCCCCCCGCCATGCCACTCGCCCTCCCGTTAGCTGGATGCTCGAGGGCGGGGATGAAGAGGCTCCCGCAATGCCTGCTGGGGGGTGTAGTTTCAGTGGAAGGAGAACCAGTGTTTTTTCCCTTTTGCGAGAGGGGGCAGTTTAATTCCCCCTCGTTCCTTGAAGAAAGCGACGCTTCGGGTTGGTGTGGTTTTGGCATCCATGGTCACGCCAGGGCCGCTCTACATGCCTTGGAGGACTCTACTCTATGACCACCAAAGCGCGGGAAACTGGTCGAGGCTCTTCGCCGCTCGCCTCCGGCTCGGCAGGGCGGAATGAGAGGGGCAACGGGGGAGCTCTTCCTCTGTGGCATTTCTGCCCGCCGTGAGGCTGTTGGCGGCGTTTTGGGAGAGCCTGAGCTTCAGGCCCCGCGAGACGGGGAGGGAAGCTTCGCCTGCCTTCGGGGTTCTCCCTCGCTCGGCCCCCCCTGCGCCCCCCAAGCCGAGGGCCGCGGAGTTTCCCCCCTGGAAGTGAAGATGCGCCGCCGGGCTGCAATCCCTTTATTTTAAAACAAGCGGGGCTGCAATCTCTTCCCTGTTTACCTGGGAGTAAGCCCGAAAACGAACCGAGGTGGTTTTTTTTGGGGGGGGGGGGAGTCATGATTGTAGCTAAACCTGATTTGAAGGGTAGTGGCTGAGGGCTATTTCTTTTTGTGCTATATTTTGTTGTGCAAGTTTTTAGAGATTTCTCCCCCCCCCCAAAAAAACCCCATAGACACACCACACAGATTATCCCAGATCTTTCATCAGGAGCTGAAAGCTACTATCTCCTCATTGGTAAATTGGGATTCTTACAGGAAATTAAAGGAAACAAACAGTAACACATGCTTTGTATAACTTTCCAGAACTGGAGCTTTCGAGTGGAGCTCTTTGGGATTGTCCTGACTTTGGAACATGTGACTGGCTTCAAATCCCAATACAGTGGTACCTCGGGTTAAGTACTTAATTCGTTCCGGAGGTCCGTTCTTAACCTGAAACTGTTCTTAACCTGAAGCACCACTTTAGCTAATGGGGCCTCCTGCTGCTGCTGCCGCGCCGCCGGAGCACGATTTCTGTTCTCATCCTGAAGCAAAGGAGTACCTCTTAACCCGAGGTACTATTTCTGGGTTAGTGGAGTCTGTAACCTGAAGTGTATGTAACCGAGGTACCACTGTATAGCATTTCAGAAACCATAACCTTCCTTCCAGCAGTGTGTGTAGGTTCCCGTGTGAATTGGGACTTCCTAGTAATTTTAATATTATTATTATTGATTACATTTTTATGCCACGTTTTCTCCAAATAGGTTCAAGGTGGTGCACATGGTTCTCCCCATTTTATCCTCACAACAAGCCTGTGAAGTAGGTTAGGCTGAGAGATGGTGAGTGGTACAAGGTCACCCAGTGAGCTTCATGGCCGGGGGGGGGGGAGTGTCCAAAACTCTAGCCCAGGGGCCAGCAAACTTTTTCAGCAGGAAGCCGGTCTATTGTCCCTCAGACCTTGGGGGGGGGGGCAGACTAAATTTTGAAAAGAAAAATGAACGAATTCCTATGCCCCACAAATAACCCAGAGATGCATTTTAAATAAAAGCACACTTTCTACTCATGTAAAAACACGCTGATTCCCTGACCATCCATGGGCTGGATTTAGAAGGCGATTGGGCTGGATCCGGCCCCGGGCCTTAGTTTGCCTACCCATGCTCTAGCCACTATACCACTCTGGCTCTCAGTATAGTGAAATAAAATTGCCAGCACATTTGTAAAGCTAAGCAGGGTCTGGTATGGTTTCAAAGTGGATGGGGGACTGCATGTTGAGAATTCCAGCATAGCAGGGGGTGGACTAGATGACCCTATGGGTCTCTTCCAATTCCACAATTCTATGATTCTAAGTTTTGTGGGGTCTTTAAAAGACTGGCCAATGCATAAAGTATATTGGGCTAGTGTTGTTAATAAGTGTGTTAAGCTTTTTAATTAACCCTTTCTGAGGCTGCAAATAATTTTTTGTGTTAGGCAACTGTTCCGTTCAACCTCCACACGGGCTGCCCAGTCCACTGGGGGGGGGGCAGTGTACAAACTTGCCCTCCCCCGGGCACCAGCAACCCCAGCTATGCCACTGTCAACATAGACATTGAGTCCCTGTCAGGATAAAAAGACAGAATACTACTACTACTACTACTACTAATTTAGAAGGCTTCTAGTTTCGGCCTAACAAGGTTGTGGGGAATTAAACAAGGATGTACACTAGCTTGAGCTCCTTGGAGGAAAGGTGGGGTATAAATGCAATTAATAAATAACAAACAAATAATGAAAAAATAGAGAGAGTACACATACAAGTCTGCAAAGGCAGCACTGCGTTCCTCCTCCAAGGACCAATCCTAAAATATTCCAAAGGCACCTTAACACCTTAACTTAGCTACAAGGCACACTGGGAATTGTAGTTCTTTCTCCTTGATGAATTTCCTGCAGGGCTGATGATAGTCACCAAGGCAAATGTCCTTTACTCCCGGCCCCCCCCTTCATACTGTGGCTGTCAACAGGTGGCAGTTTTGTGCTGCGCGCCAAACATATGCAGGACTCAGCTCTATCACTGCCAGCATTGCCATGGTGCCTGACACCGGTGAGAGGGGGAAAACAAAGAAAAGTGCCAAAGCTTCCCTCACAAGTGTGAATTTGAGTCTTTGTGCTCTTGCTGGGAGTTAGCCCCTGGGGCTCAGACTGGCCAATACTTTCCTTAGACAAGCAGTTTTCCTTTGCCCATATGGTGGCCGTTGGTTGCCACCCTGGCACAAACCAATTGAGAAACAGGGTTTCCTCCATGGCACCACTGCCACATAGCCAGTGTTATCCTTTTCACTTAGATTTGGAGTAGGAACATAGAGATAAAATGGAAGAGAATGGCAGTTGCCGCTAGCGACACTTCGTTGGTACTTAGTAAGGGCCACCTAAAAAGGCCTTGAGGGCTGCATGTGGGAGGTGTTGGACCATCCTGTTTTACTCTGTAGTTGCCAAATCTGTCAACTAGGGCAGGCTCAAGACATTTTGCTGCCTGAGGCAGAGCAGCACATGGTGCCTCTCTCCCCAAAGTCAAGGTGCATATTAGTACCCACAACTGGTCAAATTATTTGGCACCCAAAACAGAACATCCCACAACAACCTCTCCTTGGGAGTAAATATAAAAGAATAATACATTACAAAACAACCATCTGCTGACCTTTCTTGACACACCCAGAATTATATGCCAGAGGCAACCACCTCACTTTGCCTTTGTAGAGCTGGCTCTGCAATCAACAATGCCTGAGATATTTTGGGATTGCATGTGAAGGGACTTTTGATGGATTTAATGTTCAAGACAATCCAGCATAAGGGGAGAAAGGAGTAGGGTGGCTACGTGTCTTCCTTAAAAGACAACAGTCCTGTTTGAAGAGGTCCTCTATCAAAAGAGCTGTCTGGTCAAGGAGCAATTTTAAGATAAATAACTATGGAAAGGGAAGTCGAGGCCTATCAGCAATTAGCACCTGGACAGCTACAGTGGGGTATATTATATTTCTGATTAAGAATTAAATTACCGTATATCAATTATTTCTAAATTGGAATCTTTCTCCTTTTGATAGGGATACCTTCCTTCTTCTTTGGTTAAGTACCATGTATATGGTCACCTTGCAGACAAACTATTTAAATAAGTACATTAGTAATTGGATTTTATTTTCCCCTGCCTTGGTGGTTTGATGCTGTTGTCAGTGGTGCTGTCAGAACAGGAGTTGCAGTGCCCTGCCCCCGCCCCTCAGGGTCATGAGGTTCAGGGTGGCTTTCAAACCTAAGGTGCTGGCTATGCACAAGTTGAAATACCAGTTAGAGTCCTCACTCATAAAACCATTAAGTCCTGAATCTAAAATTGCTTAACTGTACCACTCATGGAACTTTGTCCTATTTACCAGAGACAGATGCTTCCAGAAAATATAGTAAATCACTATTCCTATTTTGCTTATCAGTGAATACTTTTTAACAAATTATGTGTGCTGCCAAAATAATTAAAATATCAGGTTTCAGCCACTTTCCCCAAGTCTCTAGAAATTAAATATCTGGGATAGTATTTAAGTATGTTTTACTTAGAGTCATTAAAATTAATGAACATGCCTAAGTTAGGTCCATTAATTTCAGTGGCTCTTCTCTGAGTAAAACTTAGTTGAATACCATTCCTGGGAGTGAGGAGGTGGGGGGGGGGTTGCATCACTTCACTAGTGCACAAACCTGCTCATGCACACATGTGCACACTAAAGTATCATGCAGTTCACAGTTTGGCAGGTCAAGAGGCAGGCAGCTGAGGTGAATTTTGAAGCGTTGATACCACATTATAAGTAATACATGATTAAAAATATTCTACCATATACTGAATTGAAAGCAAATGCTCCCTTGGATTTCAAATCAGGGTAAATAAGCACAGAGGAGAAGCTTCACCAGTGCATGATGGTGGTTGAAGGATGTTCTGGCAGTGAGAAATGTGGAACTCATTCGTAAAAGTTCTGTGGGTCAGTGTTATTAGAAATGTTACACAATCAATTGTCCTTTTTATAGTTATATTTCCTCTAAATGGTCTAGTGTGATTTCTCCTGTGTATTTGTATAATTTTGTGTGACACACAAACTCGCATAACCCATATACCTACATTTCTGTGTCTGTGTGGTTAAGCTAAAGTCAGAGACAGTTCTGTTGTATTTGATTTCTCAAATGAGGAAAGAAAAAAATGTTGTTCTTGAGCAAAAGGGTAGGTTGACACAGACAAAAAGATCGAATTTTTCATAATTTCCATATAGTCAGAGGAGAAAAAGTACCTCAACCCTTGGTGATAAGCAGAGTACATAGAGAAATTGGGCTGTGACAAGGCCTGCCTGTGGCTTCCTCGTGATATAAATACTGGTTTGTTTTTGAGGATTCTTCACAATTTATCCATCTGCTGACCTCATCTGATCGGAAAAGCCCCAGGCGGTAAGTTGATTTGCTTTTCAGAATATTTGAGCTTGAAGGATTTGATAAAACCATTCTTTGCATTAGGAAGGGGGAGATACCATAAAATGGGATGAATAAAATCGTTGATTATAGTTCAATTTGGGTCAGTCTAGAATTATTAGACTATAAGCCGGTGAGATAGAGTCCGACCTCTGATTTGCAGCAGTCACTCTCTGGCTTGAAAATGAGCAAGGCCAGATTCTGTTATTTGTCCTTCTAGCAACGGAGTGGCTGAACGGACTATATTTTGTTAGACCTGAAGTTCACCTGTCACAGAACTTGAAGTGATGACATTGTTTTCTATTGAGGTGCATCACTTGGCTCAAGTTACTTTTAATATAAACCACTGGACTTGAGAATAGTAACTTCGCTTCTCCAGGGTATAGAATTTACACACCTTTTTTTTTTTCAGTGGCACCCCATCCAAATGAACCTGTTTATGTTCTCATTTATCTTGTGTACCTGCTAACACTGGTGCATAGGCTTGCAATGTCTATTGGGGTGGGAGAAATGTAACTCACTCAGCTTTGTTAGTTTTGAAATACTAACGAATATGGTATTTTGGAGCTAGGAGTTCATGGTGAATAGCAGGAGAAACAATAGACAAAAGGAAGTACTTCTTCACATCACACATAGTTAAGTTAGAGAATTTCCTACTACAATGTGTGGTGATGGTCCCCAACTTGGATTACTTTAAAGGGGGATTAGACAAATTCATGGATGATAAGGTTATCAGTGGCTACAAGCCATGTTGATGATGACCGTATCATCCAGCATGTATCATGCTGGGGACAAACAAAAGAAAAAGCTTTATAGAGGCATTCAATTGCTCAGCGCTGAAAACAATAATGATAAATGAAATCAACTAGCAAGACTGTTATTGTGTACTTTTAAACAAGCTTCTCCACAGATAGCAGTGATGGGCATTTCCATATGTACAAAAGGAGGTGTGCATAGAACATCCCTCTCTACTGAAGCCACTTGGAAATATTTTGCATGGTGAAAACTCAAACATAGAGCTTACTAAAGCCAATTCACATTTGCTTGATTGGGGCATTTTACTTTGGCTTAATCATTTATTGAGTTATACAACCTTTTTAGGAGTCTAAAGCGGGGGTAGGCAAACTAAGCCCCGTGGGCCGGATGCGGCCCAATCACCTTCTCAGTTTAGCCCACGGACGATCCGGGAATCAGCGTGTTTTTACATGAGCAGAATGTCTCCTTTTATTTAAAATGCATCTCTAGGTTATTTGTGGGGCCTGCCTGGTTTTTTATATGAGTAGAATGTGTGCTTTTATTTAAAATGCATCTCTGGGTTATTTGTGGGGCATAGGAATTCGTTCATTTCCCCCCTAAAAAAATATAGTCCGGCCCCCACATGGTCTGAGGGATGGTGGACTGGTCCACGGGTGAAAAAGGTTGCTAACCCCTGGTCTAAAGGGTATCTCTCTACCTTTAGGTATTTCTAAATGTATTTATTCCTCCACTAAATTTGAGTTAAAATGCTTGACAAAATGTTGTGACATACAACATCCCATATGGAATATTAATTATGGTTTCCTAAAATGGTATTATTAATTTGATTTTAGTCTCTCCGTCACCTTTTTCAATTTGTTGAGACTTTTAATTGTCTTGCCTCATTGCAACTTGAAAGGCAGATCAAAGGTAGGATGATATATACATTTTTAATTTACTATTGGATTTAGACATGAAGGAAGAGAAGGCAAGAAAAAAAGGAGGGAATTCACTTTCTGATATTGCAGCTCTGGGTGATTTAATATAAATTAGCTACAATTTGAGATGTGATGTAACAGTTCCTGCTGAAAATCTTGGAATATCTCAGTAATTTCTCTTGGTTCTTTGCAGTAACATATTGCACTCAGTAGTTTAATTGATCCACGTATTATATGCATCATATTTATTATATATCACAAATTGCCCTAGAGCATTGCTCCCCTACTTGACACCCTTCAGATATTTTGGATTATAGCTTCTATTAGTCTTAACCAGGAAGGCTGTTGGACCAGTTCAAGGTCTATTTAGACATGTACTTGTACATGTACTTGTATTGTCCCCACCTCCAGCTGGAAAGTCCATATGGGATAGCTAGAGCATTCAAGCAGAGGGGGCAAGGATCCTGAATACCTCAGTTCTACTCTCATACCAAGAGGCATGAGGGTAGAACTACACTATACGGTACATGCAACAATGTCCAATAAAAATGAATGGCCACTTCTATTAGAGCAAACTCTGTTGGAGTGGAGAAGATTGTGCTTAATTCTTGCCCAACCCTCTACTTTTCCCCACAATTCATTTCCACCAAACACTTACCTTAAAAGAGTTCCAGGTGCTTCCTTGCTTGTGGATGTGGATGGGTGGGTGGTGAGTTCCAACAGAAAAGTGACAGGTGTGGGGGCAGAGGGTGAAGCACTCCCTTCCCATTGCTGTTTCTCCTCCACAAATCTCCTACTGAAATGACTTTGCCGAAAATATAAGCTTTCAGTGAAGTTTTGTTATACAGTGTATAATATACACAGTTTTATATATAACATTGGTTAAGTTCTGACCTCAAGAAGGAAAATAATACGTATGAGGCAGCAATGGGCAATTAATAGATCATGGCCCATCTCTTCCAGACAAGAATTCCCAGCAAAAGTCAAGAGAACAATTGGATGGTTTTAATTGTAGACTAGAGGGGTTATTGCGTGCCAGGGGGGTGGGGTGGATACTGTTTCCATCGCATATAGAGAGAGATCCTACATCTCTCCCATTATATCTTCTGTCTCTGAATTGAGGGTGACTGCATAGCATCTCACAGCAAACTCTTTAGGAGTCTTCTAGATCAACCATCCCATATGATATAATAATAGTAAATTCAGATGGTGACTGCCAACATGACTGTAACCGAAATGGGGCCAATGAGGAAATATAGGAAGGTATCTGCACTCAGCAGGTTTGGTGGGAAACCAAGGTTTATAGAACTATAACAACCTTTTTTAAAAAAAGAGCTGGTTTGGAGTGTTGATTAGAGATAGACTATGACCTGTGAGACCAGGGTTCAGATTCCCACTGTGCCAGGAAGCCCATTGGATGACTTTGGGCCAGTCACTGACTCTCAGCCTAACCTACCCAACATGGTTGTCTGGGTAAAATGGAGAGAAGTATGTGTGCCACCTTGAGCAGTGGGATATAACTGCAAAAATAAAGAACAAACAAGGGAGACAACCACCCCCCAAAGACAACACAATAAGAACTGAGCATACTCAGCGCACACTGATTGTTGACTAATTTGGAAAACCCAAATGGAAATCTGGCGTGGGGTGGAATAGCCCACTGGGGAAGGGCATGACAGGTGCCTGGCTGACATGGGGGGGGGGTGAACTAGCATTTTTTTGAAGGTCCCTGTTATACTTCAGCATCTGTTTTTGGCCTTCATTAAATGTAATTTCTTGCCACTAATATAGAAGTTCAGAATGGCTGATAATTTAGATAAATTTGGTTTGCAGTTTCGATAACTGAATTAACCATCACACATTAGAAGCCAGTTGGTTTACTGTGCTTATCTCCTTGCTGATATCCCACATAAACAAAAATGCATCCATAAGGAGACACAAGGAGGCATGTTTGAGACTCAGAAACAACTTACATTGGAATAAAATCTCAATGGACATGGAATAACTGGCATTCGTTGATTATAGTCATAGCCATTAATGTGTGCCTATTTCCCTCACGTACCTATGATTCCCTGACAAGAGGGCTTGATTGCTATTCTGGGAATTGTAGTTCTGCGAGGGTACTAGGGGTCTCCTAACAATGCTTAGCATCCTTAACAAGCTCATTCCCAGGATTTTGGGGGGAAGCCATGACTGTTTAAAGTGGCATAATATGGCAGATGGGACCTATGTTTTTGGAAAGTGAGGAAGACCTACCCTTTTACTATTCTGTAACTTAAGAATTCTTAAAACAGATGGTTAAAGAAGGTTCAAATGCTTTAACTCTGTGTTAGTTGGGCCTGAGTGCACATTGTATGCTCGAGCTGGATATTTTTTTTAGTGGGCCATTGTATTTCCAACCCTCAGTCCACTAAAGCTACCATGTGAAGGGAATTTTTAACCTCACGGAAGCGGTTAGATGCTCAGTTTGACGTATAGGAAAGAACTCAGCATTCGGCACCAATACCATATGACGCACATACGCTGGGAACAGGTGTCAGCAATTTGAAACCCATTGTGGGGTGGCATTTTCTCCCCCTTTCTAGGAAATGAACATAGGCAAAGCTTACTGATAACAAGTAAGATGACATCAAAACAGGTTGAGGGAAGGGTGTGGCGTCTAGCGGTTAGAGGAAGGCTGAAGCGGGGGGGGGGGGAATCTTGATTGGGGGGGCGCTTTTTACACCGGCATACCAGCTAGAGGACTCTGTTGATGAGCACTATAAATGTTGTAGTAAATAATAATAATAATAATAATAATAATAATAATAATAATATATTCCACTGATAACTCATGGATATACTAGTGTTGTGTGCGCCGCAATCTCTGAGCAGCAGTGAAAGACTTTAGGGGTTCCAGTGCCCACCTGAGGTTCGGTTTTCTTTGAATGAAGCTCAACAGAAACTACACATACTGTATCTACAATCTGAGCACAGGGTGGAAGGCTCGAGGCATTGACACTCCAACAGATCTTGTTTTCCTATTAGGTTTCCATTTCCAGAGATCCTACAGCTTCATCCAAACTCTCTCATACATTGGCCCTGGCTATTGTTCTCCTTCGTACAAGATGATGTTGTGGCTGGTCAGGTGACAGGGTGAGGAAAATGCCTACTCCCCTCCTGGAGAACATCATGAACCTAGTTGTCTCTCTGGTAGCCTGGCAACCCTTTTAGTTGTGCAGTTAGGAGTGCTTACCTGAGTCAGCTACACCATTAACCTAACAAAGAAACTGGGTAGACCAGTTCAGTTATTTCTTGAACAGGCCTTCATTTTGTAGCTACAAAACCACTGGCTTGGTTGGGGGGCCATGGGCATCATCCAAACCAATCCCTGAGTCCTATAATACTATTTTTATTGTGTAGTCCTTAGGAAGCATGATATGTAAATGCCGCCTGTCAATAGCACTTCCGGATTGGAGCTGGACTAACCAATGCCTCATCCAAATTCCTCATCCAGTTCATCTCTACAGTGCCTAAATGTAGTAGGCTGGTTTTGTACCCTTCTGTCCGCCATGCGTGCAACCCAAGCGACTCCAGTAGCCCCATGAAGGGATACAGAGATCTCACACTACGACTTCACAGCACTTCCACAGACCTGTAGCTCCTAGGATTCTTGGAGAGGCAAGCCATGTCTGCTAAACCAGTCTCAAACTTAAAATGCCCTTAGTCTAATAGGGTTAAATTTATGGTACAGTCAAATCTTGTCCATAGCTGTTGCTGAAAAATCAACTCCAAAATTAAGGTACAGTAGAGGACAATCAAAAAAAGATTTGTTTTCAGCTATATGGCAGACAATTCTGTCATTTAAACAGTGGCAACAATGTTCAAACGCCTCCAGTGAAACGGATTTCTTAGTAACTCTTCAGCTTCAAGTGAGAATATCATTAAGACCCCAAGGACAACACTCTGATACTTACAAGTAAAACAAATATTTTAAAAGAGCATGATACTACCTTCCAATATCAATGTTATTTTTCCAAGGGATTGTGATGCAATTACCCAGATTTGTATATTTGTGTGTGTATGCATGTTTAATTTTAACTAAATTGCATTCCTCCTTTATTTCCTTATTGCTTATATGTTATTGAATTATATCCATTTGATTAAATAAATAAAAATATATACTAAAATATATAGCTAAAGTAATTAACTGTGCTGGCAAAAATTTAAAGTGCTGCTGGCAGGCATTTAATTTCATATTCTGTGTTGGAAAATTTTAACTGCCAATGATTTTTTGAATTGTGCTCTATAGTATTGTTGTGTTTTGATGTTTTATATGTTTTGTTTTCTTTAAAAAATGGAGCCCCATGTTATGGCCAAGAAAGGCATTAAACATTTCCCATAATCATCTCTTCAGAGAAAACCCACTGAGCTAAATGGACTAACATTAGTTATGTCTATTGATTTCAGTGGGTCTCCCTTCTGTAAGACCAGCATTGGACAAAACACCTTTTCAAAAGGATGCACTTTTCCTCAGCATCTTCAGAAACCTATTCTATTATACTTAGGTGTTTGTTTACTTGACAGGTGCTCCTTTCCCCTCAAATCATTTCATTTTACATAAAATATCAATTCATAGCATCCCCCGCCAGTGCTTGGGGTGGACCAAAGTTGTTGAGCTTTTCTTAGGGCAGCCAATTTCAGCCAGCGCCCAATATACCCGGCTACCATCACGCTGCCCTCAAGCTCCCCTGCTGCCTGGAATCCCACCCCCAGATGCACAGCAGCCACCATGCCACCCTACAGACCCCCCTGCCACTCTAAGCCCACCCACCTACCCCTGGCTAACTACGCTACTGCTTGACGTCTCCCAGGCTTCTGTTGCCTTTTGGCAGAACAAAGGTGTTAGTCCTTTTGCAAGCAAACTATGGCCCAGTGGGAAGATGTTATGTCAGCTAGTGATACAGAACAGTTTCTTATGCCCACTACTCCCTTTAGTCAGCACTGTTTGTTGCCAATGCACCAAATGTGGAAGATATAGAAGCACAATATGCATACATAAAGACATTTAAGCAACTGTGTGTGCGTGTGGGAATCTGGGAAATCTAGTGTGCTGCTCCCTAGTGGCCACCCGGCCGTAGTAACCACCAAGCAGCAGGTTCTTTGGATCTCAGCAAATGGAGGGCAACATACGTACACTTAGGCAGCAGAAGCCACCTTTATTAACAATTATAATAATAACCATAGAAACAGAAACAGGTGCTAATATACAAAACAAAGATAATTAAAGGACATTAGCAGAGAGGCAGATTAACAATATAGAATAAAGTAATAACTAACAAAAACTATAAAGCCAATAATAACTAATATAAAATATAGGCAATAAGCAAAGATTTTTGGTGAGAGAAATAATAACAGATATAGTCACAAAATAGTTTCAGCTTCACATCTTCCCCAGCCCTTGGAAATCTCTGGGGCTTCAGGCAGGCAGGCAGTTCTAACTTAGGCTCAAGAGCCTTGTCTTCACCCTCTGGAATGGTTCATATCAAGAGCTCATTGAATTGATGGAGTTGGGGCCTTATATAGTGTCCTGGAGCAGCTTCCCAGTGTTTCTGCGGCAGGTGTTCATGTTGGAATCCCTTTCCCATCCTTTGAAGTCAAAGTATGAGCTGGCTCAGAGCAAAGCCACTCCTTTCTTTCCCATGCCTGTAGCTGCGTTCCTTATCTCAGTGACTATATATGGAAATAGAAGCTAAATTGAAAAACAGGAGCACCATCTACTGGCTGTTTCCCTGGCAATACACCTAGCTGGAGAAGTCTTCTCAGGTGCATGTGCAGGGGTGTTTAAAAGCATGTGCATATGCCTATTTTACTTACTATGTGTTTCCTGAGTAGTTCTTGCAGCACTGACAATCTGCAGCACTGATCTTTTCATTTCCCTGCCATGCTCACTGTCTGTTACTTATTTGGGGGGTTAGATGGCATGGGCATAAAATAGATTGAGATCTACAGGTAAATTTCTGGGTGACTCTGTAGTTCGACACACATCTCTGACTCTCAGTGGAGTAATCAGGAGTGGATTTCCATGTGGAAGCGAAGAACCCTGAGGAATCAGGCCAATGGCTCACCTAGTGCTCCATCCAAGTCTTACAGTGACCAATGGGAGGCCTATGGGAAACCTGCAAGCTGAACCTGAGTTCAACAGCACTTTCCCTTCTTGCAGTTTACAGCAACCAGTATTGAGAATGATGATGATGATGCCTCCAAGAGTAGAGGTGAAGCAAAACCATGGCTAGTAGCCACTGATAGCCTTACCCTCCCTGAATTTGTCTAATCCTCTTTTAAAGTCATCTAGTTGGTGGCCATCACTGTGGGAATGAGTTCCAGACTATGGAAGATGGACCTCTTTCATCTGTCCTGAATCCTCCAACATTCAACTTTGGATGAATTCTAGTGTTATGAGAGAGGGAGAAAAACTTCTCCATTCCATGCATAATTTTATACACTGAAAATAATCTCCTTGGCTCAGAATTTTTAAGTGTGTGCTTTTTGCACTGGCTGTTTGGTACTCTCATAAAAAAGCCTGCCTGAAGTCTGTCGTCCCTTGCTCTAAGAGACGACTGGTGTCTCCTTTCTCTATTGTGGCACAGCAGACTCTGGACATTGGCTGCGGGCTGCTGTATGAACCAGGGACTAAGTCATATAGCATATGGGCAAAAGTTGTCCTCTTGCGCCACAGACACTATATTATCATATAAACCTCCTGATGCAGCAGGAGACAAGACAGCTGCAATTCCTCATGACCATTCCCTTTGCAGTACTGTTGTCCCCCTTCCCTCACCTGCAAAAATCCAGGTGTGCCACGCTGCAGATATAATGGAGAGAGATGGCAAAACTAGGTTCCTGCATTGGCTCTTGGTTTAACGGATTTAAAGGCTCATGTCTTCCATCAGTCTTAGCTAAAAGGCAACCATAAGACATAATATCACTTATTGCACCAGGCTGGGTAGCAAGCTATACCCATGCACCTGTGCAAAAGCATATGTGGGCAATCTTATCTGTCCTGAGAACAAAAGCTACTATTTGAAATCTATGTCTGAGAAGTAAGTCCTATTGAACTCAGAAGAGACTCAACTCTTGGCAAATATGTTTACCTGCCAAACTGCTTCTACAAATGATGTTTAAATATGCTGGGACATTTCCTTTGGTTTTGCTGCAATTTGAATTTAAAATTTGCCTTGCCCAGAATACTAAACATAGCTGCAATCCTAGGAGTAAACCCCACTGAACTCAGGGAGACTTACATCTGAGATGACGTTTATAGGAGTCTCTAGAGCTGTAGTTCTGTCTCCCATTTTCTATCCTGCTTTAACAACATTCACACAAGTGTTGCCTTCCATATTAGAATGGACTCTTCTTAAGTCAATTATGTAATAAACACAACCATATTTATGTCCTTGGTGAACATATAAAATCTCTCCCATTCTTTGGACCCTTTCCTCATTCCTGGTTGAAAAACATAGCCTATTACTTTCCCTTGGATTTATCCTGTGTGTGTCCCAAGTCTCAACCACTCCTCCCCAGTTGTTACCCTGTATATTTCTCTTGAATGGGGAGGCACCACCGAGATTTCAGTTATGATCTAGGCCAGGAGACAGCAAACTTTTTCAGCGCGGGCGGGGGGGGGGGCGGTCCACTGTCCCTCGGGCCTTGTGGGGGGCCAGACTATATTTTGGGGGGGAAAGTGGGGGAGAAAGAATTCCTATGCCCCACAAATAACCCAGAGATGCATTTTAAATAAAAGCACATATTCTACTCATGTAAAAACACCAGGTAGACCCCACAAATAACCCAGAGATCTAGGCAGATCTTTCTGTTTATGCATTGTTAGTTACAACAATAATATTTTTTCCCCCAGCAGTTCCTTTGCATTTAGCAGAATTTGGAATATTTATTATAATTTTAGCAAATTAGGGAAGAAGGGGTGGAATATATTGAAACACAAAGGGCGACGGGGAGCTGGTTGTCATACAGAGCACTTTGTGTTCTGTGTGAATAAACTTTACCCACTGAGTACTACACTATTCTGTTTATAAGCTCTCTGTAATCACAGTTTGTAATTTATTTATTTCATTCATATTTATATGCTACTGTATCATAAAAATATATCACAGTGGTTTACAACAATACAAAACCATAAAACCATACAGTAATGTTAGAAGAATTTTAAGGTCTTGTTATAAGAAAATACTGCTCCTTTTCCCTTATGGGGTATCCAAGAGCCCGTATAGAGTCCTTAAGTAGGTCCCCTATTGGAAGGAGAAAATAACAGGCCACCCAGAGAATATTGAGAAAAAGGGCAGCTAGTAAGCCTGATCTTTATTAACTGTTGCAACAGGGTGCTCACTATCACACGCAGGAGGCAGGAGGACCCAGAACAATGGTGTGCAAGCCCTATATAGACTTTTCACACTGCCCACCCTGTCTACGATGCAGGGGTTCAAAACATTACACTCCAAGAGGATCCTGTTTCTCCCATTGCTGCTGGATGCAAAAAGAAATCAAGAATGCTCAGCTTGCTGTGTTTAAGACTGCACTCCTATTTCCTCCTTACCCACATCATCCCCAGCTGTAATCATTAAAACAACTGCTCTCCTTCCAACTCTAAAACTCCACTTGAAAAGCTTTTGTCCTTCTAACTAATTATGAGTGGAGAGAGAGGCCTCTCCCATTTGCCCTCTGGCACAGCGCCACCCACTTTGTCCCACTATTAACTCATATTTAGTGGGCTATTACCAGGCTGGCTCCTGGCTTGTATTTTAACATGCTAAATCCAGTGTGTGACACCCAGGAATTTGAAGGGAGTCCAGGAACTCCACAAACTCAACAATACCTTTAATGAGAAATTTAAATTTCATGAAATGTTATTGCAGGCATTCCTCATTCCTGATGCCTGGCTCCAAGCCATCCTCCAGTCCACCTCCCCGTACTCTACCACAGCCCAGTCCAAGAAGAGGTGCTCAGATGCGGCCAACAGTGTTGACTTGTGCTGCACCACGCAAGCAAGAAGTAAGTTGGTGGGGAGTCAACCCCACTCATAGCAAGTGCCAGAGGTTGTCCTGATCAGACAGTTGCCAAGGTGTACCTGTTGGGATTTTGGTAAATATACTGCTATAGGCCACTTCAGTCTCTGCCAAGCAGCAGCAAGAGATTCCAGGGGTTTGGCACTTAACCAGGGTTTGTACTTCCTTGGAAAGAGGAGGCACAGCAGAAACAAGTGCCTTTAAGAAATCTGGTATATTCACACACACTGCTTTTTTTCTAACAAAGTGTTTAGGGGTACTGTCATTTTTCTACTCATATTGAAATATTGCCCCTCAATGAGACCAAACAGATTCACAAAATGTTTAGAGGTATGCATACCCCTGCGTCTCCCCAGAAAAAAATCACTGTTCACACATATTTACTGTATTTTTCACTCTATAAGACACACTTTTTCACCTCCAAAAATTAAGGGGAAATGTGTGTGCGTCTTATGGAGCAAATGCAGGCTCCGTGGCTTCAGCGATAGCGACACGAAGCCTCCGAAGCACAGAGGGAGCACTCCCACCACACTCCGGAGGCTTCTCACTCTCTAGGCTTCAGGTTCCTTTCAATGAAGCCAGGAAGACTCTCCTGGTTTCAGCGAAAGGAACCCGAAGCCTCCAGAGTGCAGCGGGAACTCCCGTTGTGCTCCGGAGGCTTCGCGTTGCTTTTGCTGTTTGTTTTAATTCTAATAATAATAATAAATTTTATTTATACCCCGGCCGAGACTGGGCTCAGGGCGGCAAACACCAAATATATAATACATTAAAAACACAAAATCAAGCAATTAGATTTAAAATACAATTCAAAATCACATTTAAAATCAAAATAAAATTAAGTGGGAACCCACAAATCATAACTGTAGGTGTAAGGAATTAAATGTTCACCAGGCCCGGCCACCCGTGCTGGTCCCATATGGGCCAATAGAAAGAACCAAGGAGGCCACTTACACACGGGGTCCCATAGAAAGAAAGAAGGGGGTCAGACAGGGCCCAGACCAAAGGCCCAGTAGAACAGCTCTGCCTTGCAGGCCCTGCAGAAAGATTCTGTGGTAAAGAGCATGTTTTCTAGAAGAAAGCTGCTGGACAAATGCAAAACTGCTTGGATCTGTGCCTAGAAATCACAGGACAAGTGGAAAAACTATTCCAACCTAGGACAAGCAGAAATGTGGATGAGCACTAAGATTCATGGAAGTCTTGGGTTATCCCTATCTTAAAGACTCCAGGAGGATTCACAACTGAGATTCCTGGATTTCATTTGACTCTCTTGTTTTCCTCAGGTCACTCACACAGATGGCAGTGAACTGCCCCTTGTCGTCCTGCCCCCTTCTGGGTTGTTACTACCCCAGGGAGCCCATTCAGCAAGTTCAGGCCCTGCCCCACCCCACAGTAAGTAGAGGCAGGGGAAAGGATGGCATTTGTGAGTGGGAATATAGCAGCTTCCCTACCTATTCTTGTCTCCCTTTGTTTCAGGGAACAACACTGAGAAATGGGACTGGGTTCAGTTCCCAGCCCCCCCTGCACTCCATCCCAGAGAGAGGTCCCCTGCGAAAGGAACACCTATGGACAACACCCCTTGCTTTCACAGCCATGAGGAAAGGTGAGCTGTCCGACTGCCCTGAATACCTCTTTCGAAACCACAAGTTTCTGGTACCAAAAGCACCCCTACTAGATGCCTTAATTTTTTAAGAAGGTAAACAGGTCTATACCTCCCATTGCAGTTTGCTTTATTAAATATATTATTCAAATGTATACAAAAAATCATACCCATTACAAAATATATTTTTATAATACGCTGAAATAAAACAGGATAGCTCAGTTGGTAGAGCATGAGACTCCTAATCTCAGGGTCGTGGGCAAAAGTGGATGCCCCTGCCACACCTCCTGTGGCGTTACTAGAGCCACTAAGTGATGGAAGTAAGAGAACCCCCTCTGCCCACAGCAGCTGCCAAATCAGAGTCCCGTCAGCAAAATACAGAGACCACACTGCAAACAGGCACCTCTAGCTTGGTTAAAATATTTTGTTTGCTAAGGGGAGAGGGGTCTTGGGTAGGCCAAGGGGCGTTATGCTTCGATGTAGTACTTTTTGGACCTGTTGAACTCCTGTAGTTTGCATTCTGCAAAGCTCCAGTTAGTTTCATTTTGCATTCTTGTTACATAGCAATAAAGGACAGTTATGTTTGAGAGGTCTGCTTCCTTCTGATATGCTTTCCTGTTACCCCAACACAACAAAACACAAAACCAGGATTTTTGTAGGATGGGCCTGAGATTGCAAGCAGCTCCTCGGCATTGTCCCTGGGAGAAATCAAGACAGCTGAACCTAGTGGCTGAATGTCTCGGACTTGTTTTCTCTTGCAGAGTCATGTGCAGAATGCGCAGAGAGTGGCTGGTGCAAGAAGAATTGGTGAACAAATTAGCTCTGCAGGTATGGACAAAGTTGGCAGGTGGTGGGATGAGGGAGGGGGGTGGACACTGACACAGTCACTGTGAAGGAAGCCTGCAGAACAGAGAGCTTGCTAGGCGTATGGTCCTCCAAGTATAGCATCTTATGTAGCCAAAATGGCAACACTCACACACAAGAGGGAGCAAGATTTGGGAAGTACGTACAGTAAATCTTAACATCTTGTGGGGGAACCTCTCAAATGACCCAGTTTGGGCTGAGCACATGCTCAGTAGGTATGGTGGGGTGAAGAGGGAGGGGAGTGGAATAGAATGGAATGGCTGGGAACCTGAACAGCAGCATCCCACTATTTTGTTGTGGGTCCCACTAGTTAGCATTATTTTCCCAAAGCCATGAGTTTTTCCAGAGCTGGTGTGTGGAGATTGCATTTAGGTGAAAAAGGAGCAAGAGGAAAGCAAGATTCTTTTTTAAAAAAAGAAATGGCAAGTGAATAGTAGACAACCGCAGGTTGGGGAGAGAACAATGAAGTCTTCTGAGGAAGCAAAAGCTCAGTTTGCTGAATCAGAGAGTTTTCAGCAGGCATGGCCACTGCTGCTTTCTGAAACAACAACAAAGGCAAAACTTGCTCTTTAAAAAACAATGAAAAGATTTTCCAGACCCTTTGCACTCTGTCCCTTGTTCAGCGGAACTTACATCCGATTGATAACCTAGGCTATGACTAAGCAGGAGGAGACATGCGTGGTGCATCTAGAAACTGATTGTGCTTTCTTCTCCACCTTCCCCCATGATCTAGCTGGCACAAGAGAAGCAGAAACTGTTAGTAATGCGCGCAGAGTTGGCACCTGCCTTCCTTTCGCAGCATCCAGATGCACCAGTGCCAATCATTTCATGCCAGTCTGAAGGGCCAAGGAATGAGTTTGAGGGTTTGGAATGCCACTCTAACAGCCATGGAGCCCACCTCTGTTCAGGTGAGAAGTGTTGGTGGAGAATGGAGGCCAGGTTCCATCCCCTTCACTAAGCTCTAGAAATGGATGGCACATTCCAGCCATTAGATTTCAGGAGTGGGCATGAAATATAAAATTCTGTTGTCTGTTTAGGGTGTGGGGAGGGTTGTCGGAGCCACAACAGGGTTGCAGTGATTGAAAACAATGCCAGTTTCTGAGAAAGGAAATGGGAACAGTTCAGGAGTAATTCTAGCCACACACAGTGGAAACATCAGAGTCCATGCACTGAATTTCACACCATGTTTTACTCTTAGCCATTCAGGTGAGTCAGTTAGCATACCATCTCACCTCTGCTTGGGGTTCTTGGAGCGCTCTGTGGACTAGTAATGTGTATTCCTATTAAAGGGCATGCCCATATTATCAGTCCCTGGTAACATCATATAGAGACCTTGACAATGCTAAGCTCGATTCATGGATGTCCTGGACAGTCAGAATGGAATCATCTGTGTTCTACGGTCCTCCTTGAACAAGAGGACAAGAGCAACAAAGGGGTAATATGGCACCCATTCCATTTTGAAGCTGATTTGAGGCTGGCTTGTTGTCATGCTGCCTCAGTTTGACAGTTAGAAGTGAGTAAGCATCCTAAAATCTGAGCCTCCTGCCATTTAGATGCTGCATCTGAAGGCTTGATACAAAGAAATGTCCCTGAGCATGAGCAGAGTGCCCTTTCCCACAAGTCGCCACAGTCAGTCTTGACTGCTGTAGAGTTAAGGGATCTCACACAGGTTTGAAGTCTGCCATTTAGGAAAGAGTGTCTTGGCTGACTGGGCTCTCAAGCAGAAGATGATTTGGAACCAGAAATCTCCAGCAAAGAATTGCTCCTACTAACACCTCCAGCCTCATTTCTGTCTACAGAGAGAAGCCCCAGCATAGAATATTACCGTCACACTCTCAACCGCCCACCTTTCACGTACGCTGCCCTTATTCGTTGGGTAAGTTATTTAGCAAAAGGTAAATACGAAATCCCATACATATAGGATACAACTATATTTTTTAAATGCTATGCAGCTTTTTACCAGATCAAAACCCCAAAATATGAATGTTGTTTTCCTGATTGAATGTCCTTGCACTAGGCACCATTCTTGTTGCCCCTATATGCTCTTGCCTCCCTTCTCTACTTCCTGGCTTCAGCAGCACTATCCTTTCCCCACAAACCTCTTCCTTCTCTGTACTCAGTTGCCTTCCACTTGTGTCTGTTTCCTGTAGCCAACAACTTTCTGAAAAGTTCACTGTGTGGTTGCAACACACCCCTAAAGAATGGGATGGGGAATCTGGCCCTCCAGATCATCCCATGTGAAAAGAACCTATGGGTCTTGGTGGGCACAAGCCTGACATGAGTCACAAGCTTAATTCCCATCATTCCTGCCTACTGGCTATGCTGTCTGAGGTTGGTGAGAGTTGGAGTCCATCAACCCCTGGAGGACTTCAGGTCACCTCTATCTGCATTGACAGAAAAAGTTCTACCTGGATCACTAAGCCAGTGAGGACTGAAGGGCATCTAAAGGGTCTTTCGGTTTGGGTTTTTAAAAAGCCCATTCATCTGATCACATACTTCACATGGAAGTGTAATTAGTGGCAAGTGGGGGATTGTGCAGGGCTAGACCTAGCTGTTAGCAACTCAAGCAGCTATTTTAGGCATCAGTACTTTAAGAGGTACAATGACAGGCATATGTCACACATAGAATGCTTGGCCACAGCTCTCCAACAACATACAAGTGTTGAGTTGAGCCTAGTACCCACTGGGGCCCACTTCCAGCGATGTGCATGGCAGCTGTCAGAGAAAACAAAACATTTCAGCCTACCCTTTGATTCAGGCTCCATAACTTACTGTACAATGCTCGCATGGGCTCTCAAAAAGCAGGGGTTGCCATCTTTCTTGGGCTAGTGAGCATCTTTAGAATTCTGAGCATGCATCACATGGCTGCAATGCACACCTGGCATAACCCAAAGTGGCTGCCACATCTCAAAGAGCAGAAAAGGGTGTGGGCATCTGCATCAGTCACCATCATACTTGCTCAGAGAGTGAGGGGTGCTCTTTTCACCTCTCCTTTGTTCAGAAGACAGTGCAGCCAGGAACTGAGCAGGAAGAACAAACAGTCCTTTCTGCATTGTGGATTCTTGAGGTGTTATTTACTGAGGCCTTTTACAGCCACCATAGGGCATAGTTGTGGGTACATAGGTGAGCCCTGTGCCAGGCACACTGAACCTCCCTCCCTCCCATCACCTTCCACATGCATCCAATTTAGCACAACAATACTGGGAGCACAGAAGGCCCTTTTGTTGCTTTTCAAGAAGACGCTGAGATACCTTTGCCTCAAAACCAGGCTGTTAACCATACCTGCCTATTACTTGCAGGCCATCTTACAATCTCCTAAGAAGCAGCTCAGCCTGAGTGAGATTTATCGCTGGTTTAACAACTTTGGCTACTTCAGGCACAATGTAACCACCTGGAAGGTAAGGGGATCCCATTCTTAAACTGAGAGTCAAGGGGCAGCCTCATCTGAAAGAGCAGAAGAGGCAGATAACAGGCGGGGGGATATGGACAGAGCAGGATGAAATGTCCCTCTTTTTAGATTGAAATCTCAACTACTGAGCAAGTGAGATCGGAACCCCCAAGTTTAAAAATTAATTTTTAAAAATCAAAAGGACTTTGATGTGTACACTTTGCAGAATTGGAAACACAAATGAATGGACAGAAATGAATGGTGAAAAATGTGGGACAGCACTTTATAAGTATTATAATAATAATGAACAGACTGAGAGAGGTGAGTTTTAGAACCTTGCCTCAGAAGCACACCCCACCCTGTAACTCTCAAGAGATAATAAAGGTATTTGATTCTCTATTGCCCAAGAAACCATGGGGAAGGCTGATGGCTTAGTCCTAAGTACCCTCAGTAGAAAATCTTCAAGTAGACTGATCTTGGTTAGCTGGAACTATGACTCAGTAGCCTGGTTTGCACATAATGCTAAGCCAAGCGATGGCTTTTGTGTTAATGAGCAAGCTTGCTGGTACACAGTAATAAAATGGCAGCCTCTTCACTCCTCTCTTGCTCCTGCAACACTACCTGGAGCCAAGCCTTAGTTTAACTTAGCATTATACGCAAACCCAGGCTCATTGTTTGTCTCTCTTCAAACAAATCATGTGCTTTAAACAAGGTTTGTTCTTGGCTTACTGCTCATGGTTGGTTTGGCACAAGACAAGCCACAAGACTGAAGTCACACAGAATGTTATGTCAAACTAAGGCTTGGCAGTGCAGGAGGACAAAAGTGGCTACAGTCTTCTTACTGTGCATCAGCACACTTGCATGTTGACACTAAGCCAGGGGTTCCCAAAGTGTGGCCCATGGACTGAGTTTCATTCAAGTAGCCCACGACATGTCTGCAGATTTGCTGTTAAAGACAGGAAATGGCTCCCCTATCCATCAAATAGTCATAATGATTTTTAATTGTATTCCATTGGTTCTCTTATTTCTTAGACTGTTTGAATTTGAATTCCATAGAATTTAAATTGCAATACATAGAATCATACAATCATAAAATTTTAGAGTTGGAAGGGACCCCAAGGGCCATATACGCCAACCTGCTGCAATCTTAAAATGTGGTCCCCCATTCAATTATTCAATTCAAACAATACTGGACCTTGCTTAGCTTTGCAAATGTGCTAGCAGTTTTATTGCTGCACCACTACAATAAATACCATATAAAAATGTTCTTAATAAAAGAAGCAATAAAAACACAATGCCTTACCATTGTTAAAACAGAAAATAAATAATTAAGACCCTAAGCAAAGCTCAAGCCCTCTATGGGAGGAAAAAGTTTGGGAAGCACCCACTAAGCCACAGCATACATAGCTTAGCATTTGGGGCAAACTGAGGCAGTATAAGATGGCTTGTTTATTTTACTGTATATTCCTGGGATCACAGTGTTTATTGCAGATGAATACATTTCTATTCATTTCTATAGCAAGTACTTTATAAAATATTAGTTCTAGAACGCCATAGAGCAGGGTTAAGGGGCTGAAGATCCTGCTAAGAGGGTTGAGGGGCACCTGAGGGAGGGAGACTTTGGCAGAGGGACAAGAGTTAAGTCGGGGTAAAGGAGAAGGCGGGTCTAATGGCCAGGGCACCCTACCCATCTTTTCTCAACCAACAGAATGCCATTCGACACAACCTGAGCTTGCACAAGTGCTTTGTGCGTGTGGAGAATGTGAAAGGAGCCGTGTGGACGCTGGACGAGTTTGAGTACCAGAAGAAAAGGAACCAGCGTTACTCCACTTATTCACACCCATATCTGGACAGCCAAGAAGCAGCAGCAGGGTCTTCTGCAACCCAAGAGAGACTGGGCCAGCCAAGAACAGAAAGGCGCACCCACCACAGGCTGGAGTCCTCTCCGCACTTTTTGTTTCCTTAGGGACCATGTGCTGAAGGATCACAGTGCAGACTTCCCCCTGCAGGCGGCCTGGCAGCGAGTGTGTGTGTGTGTGTGTGTGTGTGTGCACATGCCCCCCCCCCCCGAATCAAGCTGGCTTCTTATAGCCACCAGCTTTCCTCAGCATGCACACACCAACCCACAACTGAGCCTGCTTCCAGACAAGAAAGCAATATTGCAAAAAGATCAAATCCAGAAGAGGGGGAAAATGGCAGCCTATGCAAGCCTCCCCTGTAAACCCCCCCCCCATGTTACTGCACACGCAGCCAGCACAAGTACGCTGCAAAAAGAAGAGAGAGATTTTATTGGTTTTTGAGAAGAGATGATAGGAGGTTTGCTTGGAAATAATAAATGGAGGAAACAATTACTCCCCACATCTACTTCTCCAATATACAATCTATGTCAGAAAAATGGCACTAGGGACCAATCCCACCCTCCACCTCAAAATGTGCCACACGTTGGCTTGGTTTTAGGCAACTTACAATGCAGACAGAGCCTGGAAGGAGGAGCCCTGCTCATACTCCCCGTGCCCCGTCCCTTGATAGAGGCACAGCAGTCTTGACTTAAAAAGAGGTCAGGTACCCCACCAGCCCCCTGTAGCTGTGCACTGGGAAGGGGGCTTCACGTCTCTCGGGTACGGCTAAGCAGTGCTGCGTTTTCCTGCTTCATGGCCCGGTAGTCACTGAGAATCCTCTCCAAATTGCTCAGGGTTTTCTTGCTGGTTTCACTCTCAATCTGGGAAAAGAGACATTTTATTTTATGAATGGGTAGCAGTGTTCAGCAGGGAGAACTATTGTTTTATGATGGTATCCCAGTTGTGCTATGTAAGCAGCCATGTAGAGTTGCATTCAGAATGGAAGCCTATAAATATTTTAAAATAAATAAAGCAAGTGTTAAGGGGATCTTTAAAAACCCAAACCACTTATTTCTGCTTGAGTGCTGAACCAAGTTTGCCTGCTAAATCTGGTAATGCTTAAAACAACCCCCCACCTACCACACCTCATGCATATCATGTGAATAAGACTGCAGCATTAATCTAGGAAGGAACATCGTGCGAGTGGCAGGTGTGATTGGCAAGATGCAGGAAGGCTCAGGTTCAACTCCTGGGATCGTAATTCTATTCCTACTCATCATGGGGAAGGGGGAGAAAGACACAGATTTGGAGGCCACTGAGGTCCCACATCCTGTCCACAGGAAGTATGTTCAGGCACCCACACTTCCTGCTTGCAACCTCAACAACAAGAGTCATGCTTTTTTTGTTAATCTGGAAGTAAAAAAAATATCTGAGGTGCATGGTGAGTCTACAGAATCACAACGGACAGAGTCCATAATGAGGGCTGAGAATCAAGGGGCAGCCTCATCCAAAAGAGCAGAAGCGGCAGATAACAGGCGGGAGGATATGGACAGAGCAGGCATGGAATGTCCCTCTTTCTAGACTGAAATCTCAACTTCTGAGCGAGTGAGATCAGAACCCCCAAGTTTAAAAATTAATTTTAAAAAATCAAAAGGACTTTGATGTGTACAGATGGCAGAATGGGGTGGTGGTAAGGAAGCAGGAGAGAAAGCATGACTGGAAGCTAGAACAGAGGGACAGGGGTCCATGCTTGGCAGCTGCATTTTTATTTCTAAAGAGGGAGTTGTTAAAAAGATATTTCCTGGTATCCTAATTTCTGAAACAATTTCCTCCACACAGAAGTTCAGATTACTGCAAGAGAGTAATGTTTAATGTTTCCACCCACTTTCTGGCAGGCCTCACCTGCTCCTCTAAGTCCCGGATCTCCCTCAGGATGGTGCCTGTGTCCTCAATAGTCTGAATCAGTTGACTGCAGTTCTAAGGAAGAGGAAGAGTCAGAGTCAGCTGGAAAGGGATGTAGCTCTAACTGCAGCTCTATATCTATATATGAATTAATATATTACTGCTGAGGCTTACCTCGTGCAGTGCTGCCAAATATTTATATGCCTTCCTCACAGCCTCGTCGCGTTTGGCATCCTGCAGAAAGAAAGAATGCAGAAGGGAGGGATGGAAAAGTTAGCAACTGGAAGGTCAGTCAAAGCGCTGCTCTCCATCTCCCCACCCCCCAGAATCTGATCCCTTGCCTTCACCTTAAAAACCAGCTCATCAGTGACAGCAAAGGTCCGGTCTACCTTCCCAGTGAGGCCATTGATCTCCTTCTGGAGCTCCTTGGTATCTGACAAGATCTTGAGAAGCACAAATAGCAGGCATTAGAAAATGGAGACTGTTAATAGGTTGAAAACTCAAACTCGGGAACAGAGACAGATAACAACAGTGGTAACAACAACAACACAACAACAACAACAACAACAACAGGCTGTAAACTAACAGCTGGTTCTGTCCTGGGGTGAGGGATAGTACTTGTGGTCAGCATAGCTGGGCTCCTGCTGGTTGCCTGCATGACAGGATCATCCCTGGCACAGGGAAATGCTGCTGAGGGGCACCATCTTTGCATGATCAGACACACGCATGTCGGCTATGAGAGTTTGCAGGCCCCATGGGATTGCAAGGGTCCCTTGTCTTAGTATGAATTAAAGGCAGTAGTGGCATACTTTTTAAATCTTTAAGGCAGCTTCAATTTATTCAGCAATCTCAGGGGGACTCTGCTTACTTTCTTGTTAAGCCCCCATACCTGGCAACCCACCCACCCACTTTTATTTTATTTTAATTACTTTTAATTCATTTCATTTCGTGTACTGCCCTACATCAAAGGAGCACAGGGCAGTTTACAATTGGGTTTAAATCAGCCTGAGAATGAAGAATAGTAGTGTGAAAGAGGGGGAATGTCCAGCCTGGTTCTTAGCAAGTGTGCATTTCTTATCTCTATTATCTGCATGGGAGAGAATGTTTGGGTGTAGATTTTTGTATGTCTGTAAGTTCCTTTCGTACGTACAAAAGAGTATGAAGTGTGTATATCCATCCATCCAACTTACATTACCACCCCTTATACAAAACCCCCAGAATGCTTTACAAATATCTTTAATAAGAAAACACACACTCAACAGATAAAATTAAAACTTACAGTATATTCAATATAGGACTCTCATTCAAAAGTTCTGGACAGAAATGAAAAATGTTAACAGATGGATGGAGGCAGAACAGACATACTTTCTCACATCTGAAGTGCCGGGGGCCTGGTTTTCTTGGGTCTGTCTGTTGTAGGTGGAGGTGTATTGCAGGGGGGGGGGGGTTATGTGCATGTTAAAGTTGCAGATCCATGCATCTGAAACTTGGAGCTGCTGCAAGTATGTATCAAACCAGGAGCTGGTAGCCCAGTTTTAGCTGCCAAAGGCACAGCCATGTGAGGACTGCAAACACCCAGCCCATCTGCTCAGCTTTTCCTTCCCTATAGCTCTGCTCAAGTGTTTTCCCTCCCAGCCATTTTTGAAATTGGAGCCTAGCTGTGGAGAAAAGCGCCAGGATAGGAAGAAGCTGAGAGGAGACTACCCAAGGGGGTGGGAGGATTCACCCCCCTCACCTGCATGGCCTTTTTGCTGTTCAAACCCCACCCCCACCCCTTGCATGCCTGGTAAATTGTGGCAGTCCTTCATTTCAACAGATGAATCTGCCGTCATGTAGCTTAACCCTAGGGGTGACCAACAGTACACCCTATGTATTTTTAAAAGTCAATTCAAAGAAAAAACAGGCTGAAGATTTATAAAAGCTACTAGAATCATAGAGTTCGAAGAGACCACAAGGGCCATCGAGTCCAACCCCCTGCCAAGCAGGAAACACCATCAGAGCACTCCTGACATATGGTTGTCAAGCCTCTGCTTAAAGACCTCCAAAGAAGGAGACTCCACCACACTCCTTGGCAGCAAATGCCACTGTCGAACAGCTCTTACTGTCAGGAAGTTCTTCCTAATGTTTAGGTGGAATCTTAAGAGAGAATATTATGAAAATGATATACAGGTGGTACATAACCCCAGTCAAGCTTGCGAAAATCTATCACTTGCCCGATAACAAATGTTGGAAATGTAAAGAAATTGAAGGTACATTTTTTCACCTTTGGTGGACGTGCCCAAAGATTAAGGCTTTCTGGGAAATGATATATAATGAATTAAAAAAGGTATTTAAGTATACCTTCCCCAAGAAACCAGAGGCCTTTCTCCTGGGCATAGTAGGCCAAATGGTGTTAAAAAAGGATAGAACTTTCTTTATGTATGCAACAACAGCAGCAAGAATACTCATCGCAAAGTATTGGAAGACACAAGAACTTCCCACGCTGGAGGAATGGCAGATGAAACTTATGGACTATATGGAATTGGCGGAAATGACTGGTAGAATCCGTGACCAGGGAGAAGAGTCGATGGAGGAAGACTGGAAGAAATTCAAAGACTATCTTCAGAAACACTGCAAAACTAAGGAATGTTAGAGTGATGTTGGACTGAAAACAAGTGGTTTCCAGCTGTACAGGTTAAAGTTAAGGATAGATTAAGATTAAAGATCAAGATTAAAGATGTTTAAAGAAATGGAAATTTGATAATAAAAGGGAAAAATTTAAAGCTATATGACATTAGATCAAGGATTAGGTTTAAAAAAGTTGAAGTTATATATTTTAACGTTTTATTAAATTAAAGATTGAGATTAAAAAAGTGGAAAAGAAACTGCTGGACAAATAATGTGGATTGGAATACAAAAGAGGGAGGTATGAGGAAGTCCAGAAAATAAGTAATTTAAAATTGGAAATGGAAAAGAGAGTTTGTTTTTAATTGTTATGTTTTGTGTTTTTATTGTTAAGTTTTGTATTGTTTTTTGTGTGTGTTGTTTTTCTTTTTTGTTTGTTTAAAACCTTAATAAAAAATTATTAAAAAAAAAAATGTTTAGGTGGAATCTTCTTTCTTGTAGTTTGGATCCATTGCTCCGTGTCCGCTTCTCTGGAGCAGCAGAAAACAACCTTTCTCCCTCCTCTATGTGACATCCTTTTATATATTTGAACATGGCTATCATATCACCCCTTAACCTCCTCTTCTCCAGGCTAAACATGCCCAGCTCCCTTAGCCGTTCCTCATAAGGCATCGTTTCCAGGCCTTTGACCATTTTGGTTGCCCTCCTCTGGACACGTTCCAGTTTGTCAGTGTCTTTCTTGAACTGTGGTGCCCAGAACTGGACACAGTACTCCAGGTGAGGTCTGACCAGAGCAGAATACAGTGGCACTATTACTTCCCTTGATCTAGAT
Source organism: Podarcis pityusensis (assembly GCF_964106645.2). NCBI lineage: Eukaryota > Metazoa > Chordata > Lepidosauria > Squamata > Lacertidae > Podarcis > Podarcis pityusensis. The sequence continues at coordinate 2,534,799 of NC_138042.1, forward strand.
GCTATACTCCTATTGATGCAGCCCAGAATTGCATTGGCTTTTTTAGCTGCCGCGTCACACTGTTGGCTCATGTCAAGTTTGTGGTCAACCAAGACTCCTAGATCCTTTTCACATGTACTGCTCTCAAGCCAGGTGTCACCCATCTTGTATTTGTGCCTCTCATTTTTTTTGCCCAAGTGCAATACTTTACATTTCTCCCTGTTAAAATTCATCTTGTTTGTTTTGGCCCAGTTCTCTAATCTGTCAAGGTCGTTTTGAAGTGTGATCCTGTCCTCTGGGGTGTTAGCCACCCCTCCCAGTTTGGTGTCATCTGCAAATTTGATCAGGATGCCCTTGAGTCCATCATCCAAGTCGTTGATAAAGATGTTGAATAAGACCGGGCCCAAGACAGAACCCTGTGGCACCCCACTAGTCACTCTTCTCCAGGATGAAGAGGAACCATTGATGAGCACCCTTTGGGTTCGGTCAGTCAGCCAGTTACAAATCCACTGAGTGGTAGCATAGTCAAGGCCGCATTTTACCAGCTTCTTTACAAGAATATCATGGGGCACCTTGTCAAATGCCTTGCTGAAATCAAGGTAGGCTACATCCACTGCGTTCCCTTCATCTACCAGGCTTGTAATTCTGTCAAAAAACGAGATCAGGTTAGTCTGACATGACTTATTTTTCAGAAATCCATGCTGACTATTGGTGATGACAGCATTCCTTTCTAGGTGCTCACAGACTGTTTGCTTAATGATCTGCTCCAGAATCTTCCCTGGTATTGATGTCAGACTGACTGGGCGGTAATTATTTGGGTCCTCTCTTTTCCCCTTTTTGAAAATAGGGACAACATTTGCCCTCCTCCAGTCTGCCGGGACTTCGCCTGTTCTCCAGGAATTCTCAAAGATGACTGCCAGTGGTTCTGAGATCACATCTGCCAGTTCTTTTAATACTCTTGGATGCAGTTCATCTGGCCCTGGAGACTTGAATACATCTAAACTAGCCAAGTATTCTTGTACTATCTCCTTAGTTATTCTGGGCTGTGTTTCCTTTGCTGAATCATTTGCTCCAAATTCTTCAGGTCGGGCATTGTTTTCTTTATCGGAGAAGACTGAGGCAAAGAAGGCATTGAGGAGTTCAGCCCTTTCTGTGTCCCCTGTTTCCATTTCACCATCTTCTCCGCTGAATGACCCCACTGTTTCTTTGTTCTTCCTTTTGCTACGAACATACCCATAAAAGCCTTTTTTGTTGCTTTTAACCTCTCTAGCAAGCCTGAGTTCATTCTGTGCTTTAGCTTTTCTGACTTTGTGTCTACACGTGCTGGCTATTTGTTTGAATTCCTCTTTGGTGGTTTCCCCCCTTTTCCATTTTGTGTACACATCCTTTTTTAATCTTAACTCAGTTAAAAGTTCTTTAGATAGCCACCCTGGCTTCTTTAGGCACCTTCCATGTTTCCGTCTCATTGGTATTACCTGACGTTGTGCTTTTACTATCTCCCTCTTAATAAACTCCCAGCCATCATGAACTCCCTTTCCTTTTAGTATTACTGTCCATGGGATCTCACCCAGCACTTCCCTAAGTTTTATGAAGTCGGCTTTCTTAAAGTCAAGAAATTGAGTCCTAGTATGCTTTGCTGCTCCTTTCCGCTGTATAGTAAACTTCAGAAGAGCATGATCACTCGCGCCTAATGATCCTTCCACTTCTACCCCACTAACCAGGTCATCAACCTTGGTTAGGACCAGATCTAAAATGGCTGTTCCTCTTGTTGCTTCTTCCACTTTCTGGACAATGAAGTTGTCTGCAAGGCCAGTGAGGAATCTGTTTGACCTTATGCTCTTGGCTGAGTTTGACATCCAACAAATATCCGGGTAATTGAAGTCCCCCATTACTACTATCTCCCTTCCTTTTGCATGCTTGGCCACCTGTTCCAGGAAGGCATCATCTATGTCCTCCGTTTGGCTTGGGGATCTATAGTAAACTCCCACAATGAGGTCACTGTTATTCTTCTCTCCCTTCATTTTGACCCAAATGCTCTCACTTTGGATTCAGAACAGCAAACGCTCTGCCCTTTGATACTTCTATGGTGAAAGTGCTCTAGGCTTTGCATTGGAAGTTATAAACACAAAATCGGTTCAAAATCATAAGTGCTAATAAGGGCTACAACAGTGTGTAACTTTAGAGCATGGGTAGGCAAACCAAGGCCCGTGGGCCAGATCAGGCCCAATTGCCTTCTGGATCTGGCCCGCAGACGGTCTGGGAATCGCTGCAAGGATCGCCAGCGTGCACACATGCTTTCCCTCTCCCTCACATGGTGGTGGTGCCGGGGCCGCCTCCCTCCCTCCTCCTGGCTTCTCCTCGCCCTGCCTAGAGGAGGAAGGGGGCTGGGCTTTGTTGGTGCCAGCAGCAGCAGTGGCATTTGAGCGGCCCCCATTTTAAGCAGCCCCTCTCCGGAGCCCTTCGCGTGCTGCTCATCATCCCTCTGCCACCACCGCCAGTCCCTGCTGCTCGCAAGACAGGTAAGCAGCCACTGGGGCTCATGGTGCTCTTGCAGCATTTGCCCCCCAAAATATAGTCCAGCCCTCCACAAGTTCTGAGGGACATTGGACTGGCCCCCTGCTGAAAAAGTTTGCTGACCCCTGCTCTAGAGAGCCTCATCCCACCTCTGAGGTAGGAACTGGGCAGGAGGAAATGTTTTTGTCATTTCCTGTGGCTCGCAGTTACAACTAGAATATAACATTTTCCCTCCTAGTGGCAAAGACAGAAGCTTTATTTTGGAGGCTATTTTTTAAAAAAATGGCTATATTTTATATGCATCACATAGAATCAGCAAATTGTAGAGTTGATGGTCATCTAGTCCAACCCTCTGCCATGCAGGACGCTTTTGCCCAATGTGGGGCTTGAACCCACAACCCTGAGATTAAGAGTCTCAAGTTCTCCTGCAGAGCTTTCCAAACTGTGTGTTGTGACATTACTGTGTCAGCTGCAGTGTGAGGTGTGTTGTGCAAACAATCTTATGAGGGGTTAGTTTAACCTCCTGCTTGCTAGTAAAACTGATACTGTGTTGTGAAACGATGCATGTCTAAAAAGTGTGTCACCAACATGAAAAAGTTTGGAAGGCTCTGCTCTACCAACTGAGCTATCTCAGCTTGTTGACTCTGAGCTTAAAAGTGTGAGGATCCATCATGGAAGAGTACTGCATATGAGGCAAAACGTGAAAGCTCACTACTCATCACTATTTGCACATTCAAACCAGGTTAGGACAACTTTTTCCTTGACATTAAATTTTATGTACGTGCAAATAATGTCATCGCTGCTTTTAATATGTAAGGACCCCTGACATGTTCAGTCTTCCCCACCAGCTTTCTGCCATGGGATCATCACACGGGGCTCTCACCTGTGTACAGTGACGCAAGACAAGGCTTGAGAAAGAACTTCACAGGTGCCCATTGTTTTACCTTTGTGATCTCCTCCTTCTGCTTACGAATATTGCCAACAATTTCTAGGATGCGCTGGGTATAGGCAGAGCGAGAGACATCCTTGGGAAGGGATTCTAGCTCCATAAGCTGGAGACAGAGTGGAAAGCAGGAATGGGACTGGGTTATAACAAGCAGACGAATGTGCAAATGGTACAGGGGCTCCTGGAAGAGATTAAGGAGTTTCTACCCCTGAGCCCCATCCCACTGTGCAGAGACCCAGTACTCACTTGAGGTGGCAAACGTGTCTGGACTACACCATGACCAAATGCTCCTCCATTCGCACAACAAATCCCTGCACAAAGAAAGCTAACATGCAAGGGGGAATGCCAGCCTAGTTCCCTCAGGCATGCTAGTCTTCAATGGGCAGGATTCTGTTTTGTTTTTTTCATGAGGGAGCGTTCCATAATGTGATGTAGCCTGGACACAGGTTCACCTGTTCAATGAGGCCAGGTGGAATTGTAACTAGTATAAGTTAACAAACTGACTTATGAAACAGGCCAGTCCTCTCAGCAGTACTGGTGGTTGTAAGCATTTTTCTGAGATACTGTCACCCATTTAAAGTTAGCAACTATATCCCAATTACAGAGAAACAGTAAAATGTAGGGTGGGGAAAGGATTCTCATTATTCATTCTCTGTGGAATAACCGCACAAGAAGCAATGGACCATAAATCACCTTGTGCATACCGAGCTTTGCCAGGAGCCCTGCACCCCACACCACCACCCTAAGACACGTCACTAACCAGCTGTTTGTAGAGATCATCCTTGCGCTTCGCTTCATCCGCGGCTGATCGGATCCGCTCATGCAGCTCCCTGATCTCTGACAGGCGCTGTGATGATTCCAGCTGCAAAGAGGAACAGACAAGAGAGTGTCACAGCTGCCCAGGCTCCCTCCCAACCCTTGAAGGACTCCTCACACCCTTTCGCTTGTGTCACCTCCTTGGAGTCATGGAGGGCCTTGAGCTCCCGGAACTCCTGGATCAGAGGCACCCGGTGCTTCTCCCACTGGGCGGCCAGCTGGATGACCCGCTGTGCGCTGCTCTCCACCACCACCTGCAGGAGACCAAAAGTGAAGCTGAGATTCTAAGCCTCCTGGGCTCTCTCATCTGCTATGTGGTGTTCTGTGCCATTTTTGGAGATAGCAGGCGAGACCCTGTACACCCACATGCACCAAACCCCTTCCTCCTTCCCCTACTGCTCCAATCCCACTGAGGACATCTGATAAGACGGGTGCACAAGTGGGTGGTGGACAACGGTGCTTAATAAAAGCTCCCTCCAAAGGCGGATTCAGGGTGTTCCTCTTCCCTGCTTCCACTTACAACTACAGCCTCCTCCACCCATGTCCACATCCATCTGTTGTCTCCCCTTTACCAAGATTCCTGCCACTGAACCACCTGTAGGTTTCTAAAACCTTTCTCTTTTTTTTATATATTATATATATATTTATTTATACAACAAGAAAAAAAACACACACAAATAAACACAAATACAGTGGTGCCTCGCAAGACAAAATTAATTCGTTCCGCGAGTTTTGTTGTCTTGCGATTTTTTCCGTCTTGCGAAGCACGGTGTCAGGAAAGTTTTGGAAAAGCTTCAAAAATCTCCAATATTGGAGGGGAAAAGGGCACCAGAATCGTGGAAAGAGGCGTATATCACACTTATACCGAAAACAGAGACTGAAAAGACTCAGCTTAAGAACTATCGCCCTATATCGTTACTTAATGTGGATTACAAAATTTTTGCAGACATTTTGGCCAAGAGATTGAAAAAAATATTGATGAAAGAGATTCATAAAGACCAAGCGGGCTTTCTCCCGGGAAGACACCTGTCTGATAATTTGAGGAATATAATTGATATTTTGGAAAAATTAGAAGTGAATATAAACACCAAAGCAGTATTGATATTTGTTGACGCGGAGAAAGCTTTTGATAATATCTCTTGGAGTTTTATGAAGAAGAATCTGCATGGGATGGGGGTAGGCCAAGGTTTTGAAAATGGTATAGGTGCAATATACTCTGAACAAAAGGCTAAATTAATTGTAAATAATGTGGTTACGGAAGAATTTAAGATAGAAAAAGGGACACGACAGGGGCGCCCAATTTCCCCACTGCTTTTTATATCGGTCCTGGAGGTTTTGCTAAATATGATTAGAAAGGACCGGTTGGTTTAGGGCATACAGGTTGGAGCTAAACAGTACAAATTGAGAGCATTTGCAGATGACCTAGTATTGACGTTACAGGAGCCAGAATCTAGTACTAAAAGAGTTTTAGAATTAATTCAGGAATTTGGTCAGGTGGCAGGTTTTAAATTGAACAAGTTAAAAACTAAGGTTTTAGAGAAAAACTTAACACCGATTGAAAGAGAGAGGTTTCAGAATGAGACAGGATTGAATGTGGTAAAGAAAGTGAAATACTTGGGGATTAATATGACAGCCAAAAATGGGAACTTATTTAAAGATAATTACGAAAAATGTTGGACGGAAGTGAAAAAAGATTTAGAAATTTGGTCAAATTTGAAACTCTCGTTGCTGGGCCGTATTGCTGTGATAAAGATGAATGTATTGCCTAGAATGTTGTTTTTGTTTCAGACATTACAAATTGTAGATAAGATGGACTGTTTCAAGAAGTGGCAGAGAGATATTTCTAGATTTGTCTGGCAGGGCAAGAAGCCCAGAATAAAATTTAAGATATTAACTGACGCCAAGGAAAGAGGTGGATTTGCCCTGCCAGACCTTAAACTTTATTATGAATCAGCAGCTTTTTGCTGGCTGAAAGAATGGCTACTTCTTGAAAACACAGACATTTTGGATTTAGAAGGTTTTAACAATGTATTTGGATGGCATGCATATTTATGGTATGATAAGGTCAAAGCACACAAAGCATTTAAAAATCATATTGTTAGGAAAGCATTGTTTAATGTCTGGATAAGATACAAAGACTTATTGGAAAATAAAACCCCAAGGTGGCTGTCACCAATGGAAGCAAAAGCTCTGAAAAGGCTCAATATGGAGGCCAAATGGCCGACATATTGGGAAATTTTGGAGCAAGAAGGAGATAAATTGAGACTGCAGAGTTTTGAAAAATTAAAAAATTAAGTGAGAGATTGGCTCCACTACTATCAGATAATGGAGGCATATAATTTGGATAAGAAAATAGGCTTCCAAGTGGAAAAGTCAAAATTAGAAACAGAATTGTTAGAACCCAAAACTAAAAATTTGTCAAGAATGTATAACTTGCTGTTGAAATGGAATACTCAGGATGAAACGGTGAAATCTGCTATGATTAAATGGGCACAAGATGTTGGACATAATATTATGTTCGCTGACTGGGAACAGTTATGGACCACAGGTATGAAGTTTACGGCATGTAATGCCTTAAGAGAGAATATTATGAAAATGATATACAGGTGGTACATGACCCCAGTCAAGCTTGCAAAAATTTATCATTTGCCCGATAATAAATGTTGGAAATGTAAAGAAACTGAATGTACATTCTTTCACCTTTGGTGGACGTGCCCAAAGATTAAGGCTTTCTGGGAAATGATATATAATGAACTGAAAAAGGTATTTAAATATACCTTTCTGAAGAAACCAGAGGCCTTTCTCTTGGGCATTGTCGGCCAACTGGTGCCAAAGAAGGACAGAACCTTTTTCATGTATGCTACAACAGCAGCAAGAATACTTATCGCAAAGTATTGGAAGACACAAGATCTACCCACTTTGGAAGAATGGCAGATGAAGGTGATTGACTACATGGAATTGGCGGAAATGACTGGCAGAATCCGAGACCAGGGAGAAGAGTCGGTGAAAGAAGACTGGAAAAAATTTAAGGACTATTTACAGAAATATTGTAAAATTAAGGAACTTTAGAAGGATGTTGGATAGAAATTAAGAGGTTTTTAGCTGTAATGCTTTAAGAGACATGGAAAAAAAAAGGTTAACAACTGGGTAAAAGATTAATGGTAAGGATTTGCTGAACCAACAAACTGAATTGGAATACAAAGAAGGGAGGTATGAGGAGGTCTGGGGAAATAAGAGTAAGGAAGATAGGTTATGGAACATTATTGTGTTTTTAACTGTTTTATTTTGTATGTTTTTTCTTATTTTTTACTTTTTTGCTGTAATTTATACTTTTTTGTTTGTTTGTTTTCTGTATTTTTGTGAAACTTTAATAAATATCATTAAAAAAAAAAGGAAAAGCTTCAAAAATCACCAAAGTCTTAAAAAACCTCAAAAAAGGCTACCACACCGCGTTCTATGAGTTGCTCCTCGAAGTCAAGTCGCAACTGTATCAACGGTGTTAGGAAAAAGGAAACAAACTTGCAAGACGTTTCCGTCTTGCGAAGCAAGCCCATAGGGAAAATCGTCTTGCGAAGCAGCTCAAAAAACAAAAAACGCTTTCGTCTAGCGAGTTTTTTGTCTTGCGAGGCATTCGTCTTGCGAGGTACCACTGTACCAAATTACACTCAAATTACAAAAATAACCATAGACACATAATTTTCTTGGCAAACAATAAAACATCTATTTGTCTTAACACTAAAGACCGAACTTCCCGTCTATTCCATATTTCAAATTCATATTACTTATTGCCAATACACATTTCTTTCATAATTAAACTTATTCCCAATAAATCTAATTTCTTCTATCTACCTAGCAACTATTACTGAAGTTCCTCGAATGCTGCAACAGAATTTAAACTACTATATTTATTTTTCAGATAAAACCTTTCTCAATGGTCCCCACGGAAACTCCAGCAAGCACCCCCACCCTCTGCAGCCTCCTCATTCCTGGCTGCTCCACTCCCAACAATGGAAAGAGGGGCTTCTGCCCTCCTCTTGCCTGGCCCATTACCTGCAGCTTAGCCATGTTGTTCTCTGCATCGGGAAGTAGCTGTACGGCACAGCCCTTCACTCGCAGCACCTGGTCCCGCTCTGTCACTCCCAGCTGCCGCTGCCGCACCTCCCCTTCCACCTGAAGAAGAAATGGATCCCCCTCAGGACTGACCCAAGGTGAAGGCCAAATGGGGGAGGGGGCAGGCACCCAAAAACACCGTGGTGTCCTTGCACAGCCCCCACTTGCTTCAGAGGGGCTTCCTCAGGAGATCTGCCCCATGGGCTAGGGCTATATTTCTCCCACTCTGCCAACCACAAACCTTTAGGCAGCTCATTCTGGAGACCATGCCCCATCAGGGCCTTGGGAGTCCTTCAGCTTTTCCTCTGCCAGAGGTGCTGCAAGTGCTGCTGAGAGCCAGAAGGAGGTCCTAGAGGCCCTTTAGTGGGTGGGGCTCAGCCAGACAGTGGTGCTGCCATCCCCCAACTGATTCTTCTCACCTGTGTGAGAGTCAACCCCAGTGTGGCGATCTGGCCTTCAAGAGCCTCAATCTGCTCCATGAGATGGCCCAGTTCACCTTCCAAAGCTTCCAGTTCTGTTGCTTGGCGTTCCCGTAAGTCCTGGGGGGAAAGGGGGTGAGGAGAAGGTAAGTGGGGGGGGGGAGTGATGCTTGAGGAATCAGAGCTGGAATCCTGTCTTAATAAACCCTGCGTTTATACAAAAATACAGCTCAACCCATCTCTTATTACAAGTATAATTTCTTTTTGGTATTACTTGAAATTCCTTAACCACCTTTCATCAAAAGTATATGACAGGCTTTTTGGAATATCCAGTTCCCTGTTCCAAAAATTGCCTCTATTCTGGGTGAAGATGTGTGAATAAAAGATATTCACACAACACACCCACACACAATTAGAAAACACACATGCACAACAAAAGGCATTGAGACAAAACACACATGGTTTTTCCTCCATGTAAAACCACAACAACCCACCACAGAGCCCACCGTGGGGAAAAAGGGGGTGACAGGCAAGTTGTCCTCTTGTAATGGAGGTGCATGACCCCATGGAAGCCTGTTAAGGCCGAAACAAGTGGCCGGTGGAGGTGAAGATCTTCGTATAGCGGTCAAAGAAGCAGGGCTCTGGCTCTAAAAACCCATCCTGAGGCCTCCTGGGTAAACAGCTGCATTTCGTTGCAGATCCCCCACCCCCCACCCCCCAAATCCAAATTTGGACAATTTGGATTAAGGTAAAAAGGCACCCCTGCTGACAAGATGTAAACAAATGCTGAGGAATGATCAGCTGTGGTGTGAAGATCTTAAAGAAGTTATTCTTGCAAAGATGAATGTCTGGAAAAAGGGGGCAGACAAATGTTTCAAGTCATTTTATTTGCAAAGGATTTGTAAAGCTGCCGCTCTTCCCAGAGTATCAGAATTATAAGAATTCAAGAAGAGAAGAGAAGATTCTAAGAGGAAATCAGGGTCCTATTATTTTTAAAAGAAGATTCTTTGATGTGTTCACCAAGTTATTTCAACAGCTCCTGCCACCAATTGCAAGCTGCTGACAATATGTGACATGAGGATCCCCAACATCTGCACTGACTTCCTGTTCTCTCTGCAGCACAATTCAAGGCGATGGTAATAAAACCCCAAAGCAGCTTAAGACTCAATATACCTAAGAGACCATCACCTCCCATGTGCCCCCTTGCCTGTGTGCACATACATGCAGTTTTTATTAATTCAAAAAGCAGAATGAGATGGCATAAAGCATGCCCCAATATTTTTTAGCCACAACCCCCTTCCCCATCTGGGCTCTTGCCTTTAGGCAAACAGAACTGGCTCTCACTAGAGCCCCCCCCCCTTTGGTTTACCTGTTCTGATGTCCGGGACACTGGCAGCGTTTCCACTTGCACTGGCAATTCTGCCTCCTGTTGAGAGACCAAACAGAGAGTAATCATAGACCATCACCTCTTCCCCTGCATGCTCCACCCCTCCTTGCTTGCTCCCCAACCTACCTCAACAAATGAGATTCTTCAGCTGGTGCTGCTGAATAACTCAAATCACTTTGATCCAAAAAAACGTTGTTGTTGTGCCTTAAGCCCATCCCCCCCATTCTAGGCCCTCCCCAACCCCCTTCATACCTGCTTATAGGCCAAGTGCTGAGTGTGGGTGAAGCGAGAGCCCTTGGCCAGAGCCCCAGCATGCTCACGGCCAGCACCAAAAGCACCCAGGAGCTGAATCAGGTCCTGGGCTGTTCCCTGGTGGGCAGGCCCAGCACGAGGAGATGCCTGCCGGAACTGGTCCAGGAGGCGCCGCTGCAGCCGCTGACGCTTCCATTGGTGGTATTCCTGAGGGGAGGGCAAAGGGAAATAAGGGGCGGGGTTTGGCAGTGCAGACTGGAGATTGGGTGGGGAGTGGCAAGCAAATAATCTTGGGAACACAAGCCACCTCAGCTGGGATCAGGGCGAGCGGATTCTATTCCCCTCTACCAAGGCCAAACCATAACACCTCTAGTTAGATCCAGACTTTGGAATGCAGATGGTCCTCTCAGAAAACTCAGGCATCCAGGAAGGCATTCCACACATTGTGAAGGACCTCGTGGAAGGACAATTATCTGAGTGTGCGGTGGAGGCAGGAAGAGATAAGATTGCTACTTCCCTTCTTGTCTGAAGTCAGGGGTGGGATCTCTAAAGTTCTCTCAACCTAAGGGAAGATCCATTTCTCCTAGCTGGGAGAGCACTTAGAAATCTCTCTTCTATAATGACCAGAAATTCCTGGACTAAAAGGAGGAAGAGGAAAAAAGATCTACCACTGCACTTTCTGCAAGTGCTCACCATTATATATTTTTTCTAAAATGTTTTGCATTCATTTTGGAAAATTGGGTTGCAGAATATACCCTTTTGCAATGGAGCTGACGTGAGAGGAGGACTGCCAGACTTGCAGCAGTTTCCCTGAGCCTCTTGCTCTGGTGTCTTACTAAAAAGTGGCTCTGGTTTTGTATGTCGTATCCTAGACAGACCTCCCCGGAGAACTCCAGACCTGCTGTAAGCCAACCAAGAAGTAGCATCTCCTTCTTGCCATATAGAAAACCAGGGCTCCACCCATCCCTGTGGCTTTCAGATCATTCCACAAACCACTCTCTTCAGCGCCTCACTGTGGGCATGTTCTGCTGAGTGGAGATGAGTGTTGGGTCGGGCTATTGCAGCTCCTTTGAGGTGTGTGTGCTCAAGAGGCAAGCAGGGTAAGCAGGAAGGTGAAAAAGATTCCATCAATAGCTAAAGGGTAAAGAGGGAGCATAGCTCCTCCCAAGTCCCAAAAGTGCAGAGCAGCAGGACTGGACTGAATTGGAGTGTGTGTGCTTATGTGTCGTAGTTCTCCTATTTGCTTGCCCCTGCCTACCAGAGCAGGACTCTAACTCCCATCAACCCTAGCCAACATGGCCAATGATCAGGGATGATGGGAGCTGCTGTCCAGACACACCTGGAAGCCCATCCCTGATCTAAAGGGAAGGTACCTTGACTTCTCTAGACACAGTTTCTCCTCTCCTCTCAAGAGATGTGGGTGGCAGGGAGGGAACAAAAGACAACCCATACATAATGGAAGAAAGGAAACTCAGACAGAGGAGCCCACTTCTGGTGTGACTTTAGAGTGCTACAACGACTACCATGTAATAGCAAAGAGAATGAGCTGCACACCTGCAGTTCCTGGTTCAGATGTATTTCTTCCATGAATCACAAGGTGGTCTTAGGCAAGTCACAATTTTTCTGGCCTCACCCACACCCTGTACAACACGGGGCACTACCCTTCCTCAGAGGGCAGCCAATGCAAACTATCATCGCCATGCTGCTGCCACCAGCCACCGAGTCAGGATAAAGAGGCCGAGTGCCACCCATTGTGCCCACCTCCGGCGTCATGCGTGATCCAAGGCCTTGGCTCTTCCACTCGTTCTCCCAGTCTTGGGCTGTGCTCAGCTCAGCCATATTAAGCTCCAACAGGGATGGCATCAAGGATGCAGGTCGGGACAGCTGGGCTGACACGGGGGGCAGGAACTTGACAAAGAACTCTTTCCTTTCTAGGGAGAAGAGAATGAGGCCAGTTACACTGACACACACTGGTTAGCCCCAGCCCCTGCTTTGGGGTCAATCAAGTTGAGCCAAATGTTGGGAGAGCAACTTTCTTCCCCTTTCTTAACCCAGGAGGAGGCCTGCAAGTCCTGCACTCAGCAGCCTGCTCCAAGTTCCTCATTCAGAAATGGCGAATTGGACCAAAAATTACATGTTTATAGAGAAAGGAATTTACAGGTGTTTCCCCACCTACATGCATTCAACTCACGCATGACCACATATACATGTGGTGCTGGGAAATAATTTAAAAAATCAATTTAAACTGCAAAAAGGGCAAAAACAGCCTGAAAAGAGCAAAATACCACCAGCAGCAAGTAACTCTGCCCCACAGCCAAGCACTTTGGGGGACTGATCTACCTGCCTTGCTGTTTCCACATAATCCTTCAGTGTCGTCGAAGACTGAGAGCCACCACTGCCACCATTCATGCCAGTCTGGTAAGTGCTGCTGGTTTTTTAAAGGGTTTTTCAAGGGTCCCCAGAGGTTTATAGGGCGTTCACAGTCCTTTACACTGTAATCCTATGTGCACTAACTTGGGACTAAGGACCACTGGACTCAGCAGGACATACTCTCAGGATTCTAGGGATAAAATGTTTTTTGGTTTAGACAGACCCCTAATTGCATCTGTCATTCTAGCCAACTCAATGTAATAAAATAATTTTTCTTGCCATTCTTTTTTTGTTGGTGCCGTCTCATTTTTCCAATTTTTTTGCAATTAGGGTTCTCACTGCCACTGTTGTGTAACGGAATATTTTCTTGTTTTCCCTAGTGATAGCTGAATCTAGTATACCCAATAAGAAGCCCTTAATTTTGTCACATGACCACATATGTAGTAGCGTCCCCTCTACTTGGTTGCACCTCCAACACTTTTTTGATTTTGTTTTATACATTTTGTATATTTTGCTTGGTGTTAAATACCATCTGTAAAACATCTTTAACAAGTTTTCCTTTATCACCTCGCAAGCTGGGAATCTCCAACTCTCCTTCCATAATTTTTCCCATGATGATAACTGAATCGGTTTACCTATATCTGCAGCCCATTTGATCATTACCTGTTTTACTTATTCATCCATCCCATTCCAATAAGATTCCATACATTTTAGAAATTGCCTTTGTCTTATTTTGTAATAATTCTTTATCTAATATTGAAATTTCACTTGCAAAACCTTTTTTTAAATCTGCTTTGAACACCTTACAGTGGTACCTCTGATTAAGAACTTAATTCATTCCAGAGGTCCGTTCTTAACCTGAAACTGTTCTTAACCTGAAGCACCACTTTAGCTAATGGGGCCTGCTGCTGCTGCCGTGCCGCCAGGGCACGATTTCTGTTCTCATCCTAAAGCAAAGTTCTTAACCTGAAGCACTATTTCTGGGTTAGCGGAGTCTGTAACCTGAAGCGTATGTAACCTGAAGCTTATGTAACCCGAGGTACCACTGTATTTAGTTGGTGGTACTGAATCCACCCTGTCAGGCAATGCTTTATTTCCTCATAATTTTTCAATTTCAATTTGTTATCTTTTTCTTCAAATTAATCCTTATACGTGGCCCAGTTCGATTCCTTATTTTTCCTTTTCACTGCCATCACCTCTAAGGGTGAGAGCCACCAGGGCGTTTTGGGTTCTAATAACTCTTTATACTTTCCCCATACTCTATATATCAACTTTCTTATAATAGGATTAAGAAATCCTCTGTGGACTTTCACCTTTTCATGTCCTAGGTAGGCATGCCACCCATAACGGCTGTCGAACCCTTCTAAGTCCAATAAGTCTACATTTTGTAATATCATCCATTCTTTTAACCAGTTTAGACAGGCCAAAACATAATACAAATTTAGATCAAGTAGTGCCAATCCGCCTCTATTTTTATTATCTATTAATAATTTTTGTTTAATTCTTGGTTTTTTATACTGCCAAATAAATCTTGATAAATCTCTTGCCATCCTACCTCTCCAATAAAAACATCCTACTTCTCCAATAATTGGTATCATTTGAAATAAAAACATCATTTTAGGAAGCACATTCATTTTCACTACTGATTTCCTACACAGAATGATAATTTTAGCTTGTTCCAAATCTTTAGATCCCTTTTAATTTCTTTCCAGATATTTATATAATTATCCTTAAATAAGTTGCTATTTTTATTTTTATTTAATTTAAATCCTGCCACTTTTCCAAATTTGAGGGTCCTTTCTATATATTTTTTTTGTACGCTTCTTCCCATGATTTTGGTATTCGTCCTTCTTTTCATTCATGACTGTTTTCATTGGTTCTGACTGTGTATCTTCTAATTTCTTATAGTGTGCTGCCAACAGGCCGTCCATACCTGGAGATTTTCCTGTCTTTGCTTTTGAAATTGATTGTTGCACCTCCATCATCGTTATTGGTAAGTTTAATTGCTTAATTTTTCCACAAGCTATCATTGGAAGTCTGTTCTGTGCTAAGTATTTTTCCATCTCTTCTTGATATAGTTTCCTATAATAGTTTGCAAATTTTTCGCAAATTTCTTTGGGTTCTTCTATTGTTTTTCCTTCTTCTATTAATTTCTCTATTATTCTCTATTATTACATTAAGTTGGCTAGAATGACAGATGCAAATAGGGGTCAGTCTAAACAAAAATTCCAAAAAGGGGGGGAAATACAGATTAATACCTGGACTTGTTTTGATTAACTTTTACAAAACTAATTATGGTGTGAAAGCTTAAAATAGAAAGAAAAGGGGGGGGGGGGAGGAATGAAGTGAGAAGGAAACAGTTTACTAAATATGAAAGTAGAACCATGCTGAGGATGAAGGAAGTCAACTAGAAGAAAAGAAGAACTCAAATATGGTTATATGTTCATTATTTGGTTCGTACTTGTCAGAGCTGCTTCCAGATCCTAGCTCACAGAGGATCACGCTAGCCAGCGATCATTAAATAAAAGTCTTTATTGAGTTACAGTTTCCATTCTCAAGCTGCTGCGTGCAACTCTACGTCTCATGGTTAGATCGGCGAAGCTCCATCTGAGTCTCCGCCCCTTGTACACCAACTTAATATCCTAGCCTTGCTCCACCTTTTCCGCCTGACTGTTCTTCTCTGGGTCCCTCTGCCCCCCGGGGTCTCTTCCTTCCGGGATTCCTCTGACGCTGACGCTGACCCCCCTGACTCTTCTCCCTCCTTTCGGCGGGCTTTAGGACCTGGCTCCCTTTCCGGGCTGCCTACTGCGCCACCTTCCTGTGCATTTGAACTTGGCACGCGCGCCCAACCTTCCACCTTCCGTCTGACCGTTTCTTCGCTCCCCGATGGAGGTGTGGCCACTCCTGACTCGTGCCCTCCCCCCTGTTGTGAGCTGCCAGCGCTTGATCCCTGGCGCCCTTCCTCTTCCCTGCTCTCTGGCGGTGACGCTGGTCCTGATTTCCAACTGCTCCCCTCTGAGTCCCCTCTGGCTCTATCTTCCTGGGGTGTCCCCCTAGGCTCCCCCCTTGCCCTGGCCACTGGTGCTCCTTTCTGTGAATCTTCTGATTCACTGAAAAGACTCGGAGATCTCGGGTCGTCGTCATCACTCATCTTTTCTTCTGCCTCCTCTCCCTCGCTCTCTGTTTCCTCCCTTGCCCTTGCCTCTGCTCCTGAACCCCTGACATCCATCCCCCCCTCGAAGCCCCCTCTTCCCCCCTCCCCTCCTTCCGGTGCGGGATCTGGGTGCTGCCGTGTCAGGGGGACGAATGTCGGATACAGTTCGCTTCCCGTGGCGGGCCGCCATCCGAAGTCTTCCGGTTCTTCCTCCCTGCTCTCGTTGACGACGGTCACCTCCGCTTCCATCTCTGTGCCGCCGTGCTCAAAACCCGGGTCGTCCCCGAAAACGTCCATGTCCGTCTCTCCCTCGTTGCCTTCTGGAGACGTTGCTCGTCCTGGACCCTCCAGCCACCTTCTGCGGAACTGCTCCTCTGGTCGATCATCCCACCAATACGAGGGTTCTGAAGCAGATCCCGAGGGTGACCCCTCTGGGGAACGGGCGTCTCGTGTCGGTTCCTCGTCCGAGTCGAACCCCCGGAACGTGCTGGCTGAAAGCGTGGGCGTGAAAAGCCAGTCGTCGAAAAAGTCTGCTGGCATTGGCCTATGTGGGAAGAGGGCATGAAACTCTTCTTTGAGCAGAGGTTCGTCTAAAGCGTAGCCCGGCACCCAGCTGTTGGCACTGGCCGGGGTGCCCTCCTTGGCGAGAAGGTATTCTACCCCCTCTTCCCCCCATCTGGAGTCCAAAATCTCCGTGACTTCGTTGATGCGCTCCTCCTGTGCCACTCCCCCTTGCCCGGTTCTCTCTCGGAGCGGACCCGGTGCCGTTCCTGGTTCCTGAAACCTGTGAGGTGCCTTGTAGGGAGTGAGCACCGATCTGTGGAACACCGGATGCATTCTGGAACCCTCCGGAAGAGCCAGCCTGAAAGCCACCGGGTTGACCTGTTCGTCGACTTGGTAGGGCCCCAGTTGTTTATGCCCTAGTTTCTTCTTCGCCAACGACCTGGCCGGCACTGCGTGGGCTGCTAACCAGACCCAGTCTCCCACATGGATCTCTTCGCCAACCCTTCTGTGTTTGTCCGCTTGTACCTTGTATGCGTGTTTAGCCAGCTCCAGGTGCCGCCGCAGCTGATCGTGGACCTCCTGCAACTCCGACGCGAACGCATCTGCTGTCTGCGGCTCCCCCTCCCCCATTCTTTCCAGTCCCGGGAAGGTTCTAGGGTGCCTCCCGTTGTTGGCGAAGAACGGCGTGACCCCCGTGGACACGTGCTTCGTGTTGTTGTAGGCGAACTCGGCGAGAGGCAGGTAATCCACCCACGTCGCAGGCTGTTGATTCGCATAACATCTCAGGTACTGCTGCATGATGGCATTGACCCGCTCCGCTTGCCCGTTGGTCTGCGGGTGTCTAGCCGACGCCAGGTTGATCTTGACGTTCAGGAAGCCCATCAGCCTCTGCCAGAAGTTTGAGATGAACTGTCGCCCTCGGTCGGACAGAATAGACCGCGGCAGACCGTGAACCTTGAACACGTGGTCTATGAACAGTTTGGCGGTTTGTTCCGCCGTGGCCACCTTCGCACACGGAATGAAATGTGCCATCTTGGAGAACAAATCCACCACCACCAGCACAGCCGTCTTGCCCCTCGAGCTGGGCAGATCCGTGACAAAGTCCAGGGCCACTCTCTCCCATGGCTCGAACGGAGTTTGCAGCGGTTCCAGCAGTCCGGCCGGCGGTCTGTGCACTGGTTTGGACCTCTGGCAGGTGTCACACCTCGCCACGTAGTCCGCGACTTCCCCTCTCATTCCGGGCCACCAGAAGTCTCTGGCTACTAATTCCACCGTCTTCTCCTTGCCAAAGTGCCCGGCAGTGGGCGCGTCGTGCAGCTGCTGCAGTACCTTGGCGCGAAGTTCGTCTCCCGGCACGTAGATGGCCCCTTTACGGATGAGCAAACCATCTCGCAGCTGGAACTCGTCGGTCGCTGCCGTGCCCCTGTGCACCTCTGCCATCTTTGCTTGCGCGAAGGAGTCATCCTGCAACGCTCGTCGCACCGCATCCAGGTCAACTGTTGCCGCCGCGCACGCCCACACTGTCGGTGCGAAGATGTGCATGGCGGCCGCTGGCGTTGCCTCCTCCAGATACTGTGGCTTACGGGAGAGAGCATCCGCCATGATGTTGGTGTCCCCCGGGACATACTCTATTCGGAAGTCGAAATTCGCAAAGAACTCAGCCCAACGTATCTGCCTCTGGTTCAGGAACTGTGCCGTGCGCCAGTGCTCTAGATTCTTGTGGTCCGTGCAGACCTGCACCGTGTGCTTGGCGCCGATCAGGAAGTGCCTCCACGCTTTGAACGCTGCATGAATGGCCAGCAACTCCCTGTCCCAGATGGTGTAGTTCTGTTCGGACTTGCTGAGCTTCCTTGAGTAAAACGCTCCCGGCCTCCAAACCCCCTGCGGGTCTTTCTGCAGCAGGACTGCTCCCACGGCTCTGTCCGAAGCATCTGTCTCCACCCTCATCGGCCTGCTGGGGTTGACATGAAGCAGCTGCTCTTCCGACGCGAAGAGACGCTTGAGTGCCTGAAAGGACTGCTCCGCCTGCTCTGTCCAGATGAACTTCTTTTTCTTGGAGCTGAGCGTGTCCGTGATGGCCGCTGTCTGCATCGCAAAGCCTTTGATAAACTTGCGATAGAAGTTCGCGAAGCCGACAAACCGTTGGACCTCCTTCCGGTTGCGTGGGCTTTTCCAATCCAACACTGCTCGGACCTTGGCGCTGTCCATGGCGAGCCCTTTATCAGACAACTTGTAGCCCAGGAAATCCACCTCGGTCACGTCGAATTGGCACTTCTCCAGCTTGGCGTAAAGCCTATGTTGCTGTAGCCTGCTCAGCACTTCCTTGACGTGTCTGTCATGCTCCTGCTGCGATTCCGAAAAGATCAGGATGTCATCCAAGAAACAGACGCACGTCTTGTAGAGGAGCCCCGCCAACACGTGATGCATGAAAGCTTGAAAAACGTGGGAGCCATTTTGCAATCCAAAAGGCATAACTCTATATTCGTAGGTGCCCAGGGGCGTGAACATGGCTGTCTTCCACTCATCTCCCTCCCGCATGCGAATGAGGTTGTATGCCCCTCGCAGGTCCAACTTGGTGAACACTCTGCCCTTCCGTACCTTTGCGAGGAGGTCGTCGATTCGGGGCATGGGGAAGTCCGATGGCTTGGTCACACTGTTCAAGATGCGAAAGTCCACTACAAGTCTTTTTTGGGGCGTGTCCCGCTTCTTAACAAAGAATACCGGACTGCCCCCCGCTGCCTTGGACTCTCGGATGAAACCGCGCTCCAAATTATGATCTATGAACTCTTTGAGTTCCTGCAGTTCGTCCTCAGACATGGAATACAGCTTCCCTTTGGGCAGCGCCGCCCCCGGCAGCAGGTCAATTTTGCAGTCATATGGTCTGTGGGGGGGTAGCCTGTCTGCCTCTTTCTCGCAGAAAACCTCCAAAAATTCTGCGTACTTGTGGGGAACCGCTTGCAGCGTGCCTAGCTGCAGCTGTGACTCCTCTTCCCCTCCTTCCTGCCTGGGCACGATGCAGTGTTCAGCGCAAAAGGAAGAGCCGAAGGTCAGCTGCCTCTGGTACCAAGCCAGCGTCGGGCTGTGCTTGTCCAGCCAACTCATGCCCAATACAATGGGCGTGTCCGATAGTTGAGTGACATTGAAGCTGATGATTTCCCTGTGATTCCCAAGTCGCATCACCATTGGTGGCGTCTGCTTCACCACTTGCCCCCCTAGCAGCTCCCTGCCATCCACCGTGACAACCTGCAGGGGCAGCGTGGCAGGCAGCAACTGTATAGCGTGCCGGTCGACAAAGTCCTGCCCTATAAAGTCCGCATTGCTTCCGGAGTCAATGGTGATTGGCACGTCCATGGTGATTCCATTGGGCAGCTGGAGCGACGCGGTGAGCTTCACTACCGGTTTGGGCGGGAGGGGGTCCATGGGCTGTAAAATCTCTGGGGACTGCTTCACTGACACGTCTGGCTGGGCCCCAGTGCCTCTTCCTCCAACCAGACTCCTTCGTTTCCCTGCTGTGGTTGTCCTTGCTGCGTTGCTGCAGTTACCATTGCTGAGGCTGCAGTGTGCTTGTGGAGCCTCTGGGGACACTCTTTCGCCATATGCTGTGGATCATCGCAGATGTAACACTTCCTGTTCCCTCTAGGAGGCTTCGCTTTCACTGCTGCCGGTGCTAGGGCTCTGGCTGCTGACTGAGCCCTTGCACCTCCAACCTCCATAGGTTCCGCTCCTCCTCCTGGCGGAGGCGTGGATTGCGCACGCGCTGCTTCTCTGGGAAGGAAGGAGGAGCCCCTGGCTGGTTCGCGCCCTCCACGCCCTTCGTCCCTGCTCCACGGACGTCCTTCCAGCCGCACCCCCACCGCCAGCGCCCTCTGAACGATCTCCTGCGTGGTCCGGGGTCTCTCCCCCCTCGCAATTTCATCTTTAACCGAGCCGTGCAATCCCTCCCAAAACAGGTCTCTTACAGGAGCCGAATCTCTGTCCCATTCCAGGGCACTGACCAAAGCGAAAAAGCGGGCATGGTACTGCCTTACGCTGGCCCTCCCTTGCTTCAGTCCATGTATCTCCTGCCGAGCAAGATCCACGTCAATGCTTGATAAAAAGCACCCATCCATCGCTTTAATAAAGGCATCCGCATTTTGGAGCGCCGGATCCTTATCTCTCCACAAATTGCGCAGCCATGCTTTAGCATCTCCATGCAAATGGGACATGATGAATCCCACCTTCTCTTGCTCATCTCTAAAGTCTTTGTTCAGCAGTTGCAGTGCACACATTACATCTGCTCTAAAGTTGGGGTACTGTTGCAAATTCCCATCGAAGTGAGAGACCAGACCGCCTGTTCGTCTCCCCAACCCAATCCCCTCCGGTTTGGGTGTCAGTTGCCCTTGCTTCGTAAGCACTTCCAACCTGACCTGGAGATCCCTGTAGGCGGCAGCTGCGTCCTCCTCTCTCTTCCTGGATGCAAGAGCCTCGGCATTCAGTCGTGTCACTGCTTCTCTGAGTTCCACTATCTGCTGTTCGGCCGTCATGTTGTCTGCCGTTCGTGAGCTCGCTAGTAGGCACCCGCTTTCTCTCCTCTCCGCGAGGACGTAGATGCCCACAATCTAGGGATGGAGCTTACTGTCAGAGCTGCTTCCAGATCCTAGCTCACAGAGGATCACGCTAGCCAGCGATCATTAAATAAAAGTCTTTATTGAGTTACAGTTTCCATTCTCAAGCTGCTGCGTGCAACTCTACGTCTCATGGTTAGATCGGCGAAGCTCCATCTGAGTCTCCGCCCCTTGTACACCAACTTAATATCCTAGCCTTGCTCCACCTTTTCCGCCTGACTGTTCTTCTCTGGGTCCCTCTGCCCCCCGGGGTCTCTTCCTTCCGGGATTCCTCTGACGCTGACGCTGACCCCCCTGACTCTTCTCCCTCCTTTCGGCGGGCTTTAGGACCTGGCTCCCTTTCCGGGCTGCCTACTGCGCCACCTTCCTGTGCATTTGAACTTGGCACGCGCGCCCAACCTTCCACCTTCCGTCTGACCGTTTCTTCGCTCCCCGATGGAGGTGTGGCCACTCCTGACTCGTGCCCTCCCCCCTGTTGTGAGCTGCCAGCGCTTGATCCCTGGCGCCCTTCCTCTTCCCTGCTCTCTGGCGGTGACGCTGGTCCTGATTTCCAACTGCTCCCCTCTGAGTCCCCTCTGGCTCTATCTTCCTGGGGTGTCCCCCTAGGCTCCCCCCTTGCCCTGGCCACTGGTGCTCCTTTCTGTGAATCTTCTGATTCACTGGAAAGACTCGGAGATCTCGGGTCGTCGTCATCACTCATCTTTTCTTCTGCCTCCTCTCCCTCGCTCTCTGTTTCCTCCCTTGCCCTTGCCTCTGCTCCTGAACCCCTGACAGTACTGGTTTTTGTATTTCCTTTTTAAGTTTCCTTTTTCCTTTTCTTTAGTGTTATGTGTGTTTGTGTTGCAAAATAAAATAAATACGATGAAGAAGTAGAAGAAAAACAAGTAAATGTTTTTTGGGCTCTGATTTTCAGTTGGCCAGACACCCATGGGTGGGGAAGCTGATTGCAAGAACAAATACTGGAAATTGGCATGGCATTTCTTTCAAAAGTGGCTGGAGAAACCCAGCCAGATGGGTGGGGTATAAATAATAAAATCATCATCATCATTATTATTCACAATCCCACGTACGCACATGCTCCCAGAATGCAATTGCCAAAGATCCACCAAGGACATACTGCTGGTGGCACCATCTACCCAGCCATGAACGGCAGGATGCAAGAGGAGCCCTTTGGGTAGCTACTCTAGGATCGCCCCCTGAGAGGCTAAAAAAAGGGTCTCCCCTAACTTGGGGGGACTCTCAGCACTCTGGAAAACCCTCTTCTTTTCTAATCAAAGGGGATCTGAGGGGAAGGGCAGAGACTTGTTGCAAGAAAACAATGCCGTACAAGTCTAGACATATCAAGAGGGGTTCCATGCAGGAACTAAGTGGGCCCCAAATTTATGCTGGCTTTGCATACATGATTGCAACCTTACATGAGTGGGAGGGAAATAAACAAATGGAGAACGGGAAAAACCTGCCATTCCATGCCCTCCATTTTACTTATTCCCCCACCCCCACCCAGCTACAGGGCAAAACTCACCTGGGGGCACCTTCCCCAAAAAGGGGTCCGACTCTTGAGGCAGGACCAAGGGTTGAGCTTGGAATCGCTTCAGCAGGCAAGAACCCTAGCAAGGATAAGCGGGGAGGGGAGAGAGTCTGAAACAGCATTCAGCCCACTGAAAGATAAGGAACACTGTAAAAGGAAATAGTTTTTGGGCTACAGGTTCTGGAAAGAGAAATATAAAACAGGTGGAAATATA
This sequence comes from Podarcis pityusensis, assembly GCF_964106645.2. Classification (NCBI taxonomy): domain Eukaryota; kingdom Metazoa; phylum Chordata; class Lepidosauria; order Squamata; family Lacertidae; genus Podarcis; species Podarcis pityusensis. The sequence goes on from NC_138042.1 coordinate 2,557,596, forward strand.
AAACAGGAGTGGGGTTATAAAATGAATTACTTGCTCAAGGAGTTTACATACTCAACAAGAAAAATACAGCAATATCTTGTTTAAGATATACCAATGGATGCATAGAAATTTGATTGATTTACATATTTCTGCATGGTTTGTTTAAAGGCAAAGGTAAAGGTACCCCTGACCGTTAGGTCCAGTTGCGGACAATCTGGGGTTGCGGTGCTCATCTCGCTCTATAGGCCAAGGGAGCCGGCGTTTGTCCGCAGACAGCTTCCAGGTCATGTGGCCAGCATGACTAAGCCGCTTCTGGCGAACCAGAGCAGCGCACAGAAACACCGTTTACCTTCCCGCCAGAGCGGTACCTATTTATCTACTTGCACTTGATGTGCTTTTGAACTGCTAGGTGGGCAGCAGCAGGGACCAAACAATGGGAGCTTTCCCCGTTGTGTGGATTCGAACCACCAACCTTCTGATCAGCAAGCCCTAGGCTCAGTGGTTTAGACCACAGCGCCATCCGCGTCCCTTAGAAGTCAGTATTTGGGTTTCTGCAGATTATGAAAAAATCTATCGGCAAGGGAAAAAAGCCCCAACAGTTCAGACCAGACCCTAGATAGTCATATGAACCCAAAATCCACAATGACCTTTTGCAAAGGTTTTCTGCATTTCTCCACAACATGAGGACTGGAAAGGCTTTCATTTTTAAGGAAGTCAAGAGTCTTAGAAATAAAACTTCAGCAACAGATCTTGCTTATGAAGCCATGAACCCGAGGAGTGGGGCCATTAACCTAATAAGAGGGGTGAGGAAGCACACCTGTAAGAGCTGCAAGCGGGGGGTACGGCAGGCAGGGGGCACCCAGGGGACCGCCAGTTGCTCTTTGATGGCAGCAGCAATGGCTCTGTGAAGTGTCGTTGATTTGCCTGCAAGGACACAGCAGGTTAGAGAAGTTGCCACCACTTGGCCTCCCTGTGCCCGGGACCTGTGTTTGCCGAGTTTCCTCCATACCCACAGGCTGGTTGGCGTCCTCCGAGGAATCGCGTGGGAGCTTCTCTACCAGGAAGAGCAGGAGACGTCGGATTTCGGGCTCATTGCTGTACAAGAAGGTCTGATAGCCAACTTCCCCTTGATATCCCAGGTCCTAAATGATGGAAAGTAACATGTCAGTCCCACAGTGGGGCTGAGTGGGAGTGGCCTGCTGGGTAAAGGTGAGGAGTGAGGCTCTTTGGTGCCTGGTTTGAAGAGAGATGGAGCATCTAAAATAAAGGTGTTCCAAGCTGGCTCAAAGGACCAGGAGCCCTGCTTCCCTGGTGCAACAGTCCAAGGTGCTTCTGCTCACATGAGAACTCTCAAGAGGCCGCCAGGATAGGACCATGGAAGGCCAGTCCTGCGAAATCAAGCTATTTGTGAACTGTAATGCCATGCAACTGCTTCTCAACAATGGATGATGAAAGACAACTTGGCAATTGCTTGCTGAGTCCCATGGATATTAGAAATATTTCTAGCAGTTAACATAACCAATTTTCAATGAGAACTATTAAGAAAAGAAAAAGCAGACACACACACAACCCAAAACTCAAACACCTGTTGGCCATGTGGCCATCCTGTCTGTTGTCTCTCACGACTTGCTAGCTGACTGACAAAGCTCTGCATGGCTGGGGGGGGGGGGCTCAGGTTCCACAAAAGCCTGCCAGAACTCTGCAGTCAGCCTGAGACCTTGCTAAGTCTCTCCCCACTATCTGAACTTTGGTGGGTAGCAATGGGCAAAGGAGAAAGGGTCATGGTGCCCTATTTGTGAAATAAGTGCTCAGATCAGTCAGGGCGACCACTTGCGCTCTGGACGCTTGCCCCTCCTGGCTGAGAAAAACCAGTAGGGAGGGAACAGCTGGCTGGGCCAGGGAGGTGATCAATGCCTCTTTACAAGAGGGGGTGGTCCCTGCCTGTTTGAAGGAGGCAGTGGTAAAACCACTCCTTAAGAAACCTTCCCTGGATTCGGAAAACCTAACTAACTACCACCCAGTTGCTAGTCTTCCTTTCCTGGGCAAGGTTCTGAAGCGAGACCAGATCCAGGTGCTTTTGGAAGAAACTGATTTTCTGGATCCATTTCAGCTGGGGTTTAGGCCCGGTTTTGGCACAGAAATTGCCAACTCTTCCTCTGCTTCCTTCTCTGCTCCCCACCCCCTCCATAGATATCAACCTTCCCTTTTTTTTGCGGGAAATTCCCTTATTTCAGCGCTGTTTCCTGCTGCTTCCCACTGCTATCCCGGATTGTTAGATATCCCATAGACTGTCCCCAGGACAGGTGAGGCTGCTGATCCCTTATTTTCAAATCTGAAAGTTGACAGCTATGCTACCCTCAGCTTCTCCCTCCTCCTCCCTCAGTGCCAACTGACTTTCCCTTCCTCTACTCTTTCCCAACACCCAATGCCCTCTCCTCTCCTCCCCTTGCAACATATCCTATGACCTCAGAGCAACAGCCATAACGGTAACATGGTTTGCAAGGGATGGGTGAGCACTGTCTGTCTGGAAGTTTATTTTACACATACAAATGAAACAACACCTCTGGGAGAAAGCCAAGTTGACCCTTCTCCCTGGCATGCTAGTTATCTATGTACAAGGAGGTTTGGCATAAGCACCACCATTTGATACTGTGAAGCAAACTACGGTAATTGGCCTGAAGTATGCTCAAGTGGCTTCCTAACTTAGCATTTATGTGGTGCTTTGAAGTATTCAAACACAATTTTTGTTTTAACCCCTACAGCAACCCTGCAAGACAAGCCCACATTTTCCATGTCTGGGATGGGGATGGAGGTGCCCAATAATATCCCACCTTGCTCCACCCTCAAAAGGAAAACCCCACTCAGAGAAGTCATAGTGAGGATATTACAGACTTTCTCTACAGAAAGCAGGAGGGAGACAGGGGGATACTCTCCATGTCCTTAAGCAACAATGCAGACCAGCCATTATTCACTTACTTGTTCACATAACAGAAATGCATTTTTATTTAATAGTAAAAGGAGAGCTGAAAACCCTTCCCATGCCTCACTTCCCTATAGTCATTTGCTCCAGCTACTTCTCCCTGTTTCCAGCACAGATACCAGAAGTGAGCTGGCAACAGAGAGAAATGGCAGGATCATGAGAAATATGAAAAGAACAGTGTCTACTACTTGTCATGTTTAGTTCTGCCCTTGGATTCTCTGCATTTTGCTGTTGTTGTTGCAAGTTTCTAGCCCTTATGGCTATTAAAAATGTGAATGTTCAAGGCCATCAGAAATTTCTAAAGCCAGAGGGGATTGAGTTTCTGAGCCTTGTTTAGCTCCTGGCCACAAAGATGAGCAAAGGCAGAATAAATTAAACAAAATAGTTAGAAAAGGCAACTTGAAAATGTAATAATTATGCAAATTTAGTAAAACATCTCTGCTTTTCTTGTCACAGAATTTGGGTTATTATTCAAGTACACAGTCTTGCTAGCATTTCTCCAATAACTTCTCTGAGGTGGATAGAGGCACCATAGTGGCATGGGCCATATTTATGTGAGGAGAAGATAATTTAATGTTGCTAAAAAACAAAACAAAAACCTTTTGTCAACTGCACAACTGTCTGCTGTGAACACAATCTAGGTTTCTTGCTTGAGTGCCATAATTTTTTTTGGATAGGGCAGGAAAACACAACAGGAGGTCACGGACCAGCCACTTCTGGATCCTTTAACAAAAGTGGCCCATGGCTTTCCACCCTGAGACCTAGAAGCTTGCTTTTCCAGCAAACAAAATTCTATACTACATCAGATTTCTCACAACACCTTCAAGCCCAGAACTCATGGCACTTAATGAGAGACTATCTACCACTGCACAAACTTTCAGAGATGAAGAGCCTGCTTTGTTCAATGCATCCACACCCTGGTTTAGTTGTAGTTACCTGGCAAGCTTGCGCTAGGCTCATGCCAATTCGGAAGCGAGCAGACATCCCTGGAGGCAGGACGTGGCAGAGACTTGACCCCACAGAAGGATTGATGACACGAAGACATCGCACCACAGATTCAACTATCAACTCGGTGGTAAACTCCCGGATGCTCTGCACTTCCTCTGGGATATCCCTGGAAGGGGAGAAGGATGCAGGGATTATAGTCCCCTGCACTGACCATTTTCCTTTACTGCAACAGAAGAGCCTACATCTTCCACTCCATTCAGTAGGATGGAAGAACATGGGAATGGCTTGCCAACTGCCATACTTTTTTGCAATTTGTCCTCTGCTGCTAAGACTCTGCTGCCATTGTACCACCTGTCCAATAAGCAGCTTGTGGGGACATGGGATACAGTCTCCTTGGTTTGAATGTATCTAAACTGGGGTGTTTGTTTGTTTCATTGGTTGTAAGTCACTTTGGGCAAGATAAAACAACAAAATGTAATAATATTAATAATATTAATAATAATTTCCCAGGGCCCTGAACTGCAAGAAGGCAACTGACTACCTGTACTGCCAAGAGCCTCTTCAGAGAAGAGTTGGTGTAGCAGTGGTGGCTAAGGCTACAGTCCTATGTGCGCGCACACGGGGAATAAGCCTCCTAGATGACCCCACTCAGCAGTTTCATGTAGATGTTGGGCTCAGAAACTCCCTGGCAGCCAGTGCAGTTGGGCAGCAATTGGTGCAATAAGCTCAAACTCTCTTGCCCCAGTGAGCAATCCTTTAAGGACTGCCTCTCTACATATGAACCTACCTGGTCCCTTACATCATCTTCTGAGGCCCTTCTTTGTGTGCCTCCTCCATCAGACGTCTGGAGGGTGGCAACATGAGAACGGGCCTCCTCTTCAGTGGCTCCCCATTTGTGGAATGCTCTCCCTAGGGAGGTTTGGCTGCGCCTTCATTATATACCTTTAGCCTCCAGGAGAAAACGTTCCTCATCAACCAGGCCTTTTAAATGCCCTTTTAAATGTGTTGGGGGGGGGGGTTATTGGTTTGTTCTTGTTCTAATTCCAATATGTAGTTTGTGGTTTTTCTATTGTAATGTTATGCTGTGAACTACCCCGGGATCTGTGGATGAAGAGTGGTGAACAAATTAAATAAACAATAATACACATGGACATTATTACTGCTGTTCAAAGGGAGTCACAGAGCCACCTATGAGCTTCTGCAATACCATTGATTAATCCAACCTTGGTCACTAGGCAACTGCCAATTGCTTGCTCCCACGAAGCTCTGAGAAGCCATGAAACACCCAGCTGGAGCCAAAGCATCGGCAAGAAAGCATGATTCCCCAAGCAAAAACAAAGAGCCAATGGAACACAGCAAAAGCCGTAAGTTTTTAACCCCAATTAATTTCTTGCCTGGCCTAAGAGAAAGCCCTGGCATGAGCTTCTGGGTCTATTAGCTCTCCTGTGAAACCCCATTCCCTGGACCACAGCCTTTGCTTTATTAGAGTTCACAGCAGGAAAAGTATTCTGAATTTTTAGAAACTGACTTCAGCTTTTTAGGCTCCAGGCCTGTGAAATCCCATAGGAGACAGCAGCCAGCCACCCTACACCCCTACATCAAATCCTGCATGAAGGCATGCTTCCAAACCCTTTTCTGTCTTTGTCCATCAAACCCATGATTGCCTATGGACACCACGCACCAGAGTACCTGACTTCTTACCACACCCACCCACTACTATGAAGAAGTACAGGCAGCATAAAGATGGCCTTACGTCCCAGAGAAGCGAAGGGAATGTATGAGGATCTTGTCCACCTCTTCCATGATGCCAATACATCTATGGATACAGGAAACCCTGTGCAAAAGAAGAAGCATTACAACAACCAATAAACTGGATGCTTATAGCAGCAGGGCTTAAGCTGGGGTACCTACAAGCAGCAAGTTCCATGACGACATTGGGACAAATTCATCTTCACATTTTTCCTCTACAACAGGTTGGAATATTAACCCCCTCTTTCTGCAACTTTACTCCTGTTTGCCGGTTAGGCCAATCTTGTGAATAATCTCTCAAACTGTAAGTTGCCTACAAATATATCGCATACATACCTGCCTGCCCACAGTTTACTTACTTATTTAAACAATTTGCATGCTGCTTAACTACAATAGCCTCTAAGTGGTTTACAATAGTGTGAAAGGGGGTAGGCACAATTGAAAGATTTTCTGCTTTAAAAGATTTCATTGTTCTATTGCCTGGAGGCAATTCTTGCCACAGGCAACCAAGTCTATAATAGAGGTGAAGACCAGAACAAAGCGCAGCTTTCCATATGAAGAGTACAAAGGACATTCCTAGCCCAGGGGCCACAGAGTGCAATTTTCCCCCAAGGGTGACAGACAAATTTTTCTGGGAAACTCACCAGCCAACCAGGAAGGCAACAGCTACCCCTTGAGATGTGGTCCAATGATTTGGGATACAGCTAGTTCAGGACAACTAACTGGGCTTAGAAGATTTGCAAATGGGGTTATAAAGGAAAATACCTTTGCTGAAACCTGGTATCCTTTTTTTTATACGTAAAGGAAAAAGAAAGTAAAGCTCTCCCACCAGCCTCACAAAACTGTTGTAGAGAACCTATATGGCCTGCCAGTGTTTTAAGACCATGTAAAATAACATGGTAGGGACACGGGTGGCACTGTGGGTTAAACTACAGAGCCTAGGACTTGCTGATCAGAAGGTCGGCAATTCGAATCCCCGTGACAGGGTGAGCTCCCATTGCTCGGTCCCAGCTCCTGCCCACCTAGCCGTTTGAAAGCATGCCAAAGTGCAAGTAGATAAATAGCTACCACTCTGGCGGGAAGGTAAACGGCGTTTCCGTGTGCTGCTCTGGTTCGCCAGAAGCAGCTTAATCCTGCTGGCCACATGACCCGGAAGCTGTACGCCGGCTCCCTCAGCCAATAAAGCAAGATGAGCGCCGCAACACCAGAGTTGGTCATGACTGGACCTAATGGTCAGGGGTCCCTTTACCTTTACCTAGAATAACATTTGCCTGGCACCAGCTTCATATAATATACGCAGGTAGTTAAAAACCTATTTTATTTCCTCAGGTTTTAATCAACACATTGTGGCTTGTTTTTTGAGCTGCTTTGGAACTGCTATTGTTACATTATGTGTTGCTTTGTACTGTATTGTCTGTTTTATTGCATTTGTATGTAGTCATTTTATGCATTTCTACTAAATTTTAGAAAGGAAAAGAGCAAAGCAACAGGCACTCCTCATTGTTCCTCACTAGTACCTGCTATTCAAAGGTGTCCTGCCTCTGAAGCAGAAAGTTCCTTTTTGCTATCATGTCTCATATGCCTCTCTCAAGTTCTAGTGTTCTGAGAGAAGACGAACCTGGGAGAAGAAACACCTTTCTTGCTACACCAGTCATGATTTCAAAAGCCTCTCTCTTGCCTCCTTCTAGTCATATTTTTATTTCTAGACCAACGTAGATGCCATCACCCTCTTTATCAAGTCTGACCAATACTCCAAGTGTGAACTGTAAAGGTAATTAAGGCCAGGCTGGGAGGGGCTCCAGTTCCATGAAGGGAGCTGAAGAGAGGAGGATGAAGACAGGCTATCACCAGCTGAGTGTGGGGTGGATGGAGGGAGTCAAATTCTAAGGTGATGTGAATAACACAAATACCACATCAGAATACTAGCAACCAAGGCTGTGGTTTGTGGCAGGATCCCCCTATTCCAGTGGCTCTGGTTTTCTGAAGCAGGGGTAACACCACGTATTGTTGAGTTACAACTCCCATCGTCCCTGACCACTGGCCATACTGGCTGGAGCTGGGAGTCCCACATGTGGAGGTCACTACAATGGGTGCCTGAAGGCATCAGGAGGATGTACAGGCCAGAGTGGGCAATGCCTGTGAACAACTTGTAATGCTGGATTACAGTACAGATGCCCTCATTCTGCTTTTCCCCTTTTGGAGGAGGAGAAGCCTATCAATGGCCACCAGCCACAATTGCTGTTATTCTGCCACCACTGCTGGAGACAATGTGCCTCTAAATGCCAGTTGCGTGCTGCACTCTGGTTGTGCAGGCTTCCCACTTTGAGAAGAGGATGCCGGATCAGACGGGCCATTGCCCTGAACCAGCCGGGCTCTTCTGGGGTTCTGCAATATACAGGACTTGGTTTGAGGCACAGCAACTGAAGGGATTACCTGTTTTTGGAACACATGGGACAACACAGAGTAAACTTTAACTTCACAACTGTAGCCATGCTGTAAGACACACAGAAGGTGTGTGGGGCTGCCATTAGGCAGCAACATAGTAAACCTAGCAGTGCTGATGCTGCAGGAGAGCTTGTCACCACGGCAGCTTCCACGTTCCCTCCAGGGCACTGCCCCCCACCCTGCTTCTCCTCTGTCAGCTGAGGGGCAAACTACTGAAGCTCAGCTTCCTCCCAGAGCACAAGAAAGACAAAGATCAGCAAGAGGCCTCGGGAAGAAGCAGGAGAGCCAACAGCTGCTCCGCTCCGCTCCTTATCATTGCTCTCTGGTTGCACCCCGGCAATATGTCCATATCCTCAACACACGCCCCCCCCCCCCGCCGACGCGCGACAAAAGCCATTGAAAGCCAAGTGGTTTGAGAGGATGAATTTTGGCACGTGCCCCTTTCCTCCCCTTGAACCCGAGAAGAGTCTCGCTGGATCGGGCCAAAGGGGGGGGGGCCCGCAGCGCCCCCTTCTCACAGTGGCCAACCCGGCGCCCATTAGGGGGAACCCGAGCCCCTCCCGCCCCTCGGTCTCCGGCAGCCGGCCTTCGGGAGCGCCGCTGCCTCCCGCTCGGATCAGCAGCCCTCCTTCGGCCTGGCCGGGGGCGCGCGCGGGGGGGGGTCCTGGCCGCGGGGCTGCCCAGGTGGGGGCGGCGGCAGGAGCAGCAGCGGGACCCCGGGGCAGCCGGGAGGGACGAAGCCAGCAGTCGGGCGGCGGCGGCGGCGGCGGCAGCACTCACCGCTCCCTCTGCTCTCAGCTGGGCCAGGCGCCCTGGGTCACGGGGCCCGCCCGAGGGGAAGGCGGGAAATGTAGTGCCGGGTCTCCCCGCGCGCAGCATGCTGGGATTTGTGGTCCAGGAGGCTCTTCTCCGCCCCGGGAGAGCAAGGGGACGAGCAGGAGGAGGGGCTTCTGAGAAAGGGCGGGTTGGGGGGGGCCCATAGGCCCAGGCAGAAATGCAAAACAAGAAGGTTATTTTTAATGGGGATTAATTTAAGGTGATTATTTTTTCCTTGGTTAGGCAGCAGTGAGTGTCCCCATCACACAACAGATAGCAGCTAAAGAGAGGAGGGTTCCTACTCTTTCTAACACAAGTCTTTATAATTTTGAATTTGAAGTTACATAAATTGCTCAATAAATGCCAGTGTTAATTCATTGTCCCTGTATTCTTAGGTTCTTCTGTGCTTTGGAGTGTCTTACAAAATGGCCCAGCAATGTAATCCACTGCAGGCTGGAGGCAGTGCTGGACTGGATTGGCTTTCCAGAGCAAAATCTCCCCTAATAAGAATAATAATAACAATAACAATTTATTATTTATACCCCGCCTATTATTCTAGGTATGGTCTTAAGACCACCATTTTGCTGAAGGTAAGTAGGTTTGCTGAAGGTAAGTAGGTTTTGGGAAGAGTGCATTGGAAGAAAGGTGGGCTATAAATGAATAAAATAATTTTCTCTCTAAGAGTCCCAACGCAAACTCAACCATTCACTGCTTTTCAGCCTAACCTCCCTCACAGGGTTGTTGTGAGGATAAAATTGCGGAGGGGTATAATAACCATTGGCATGGCATAACTGTGTACACACCACCCTGAGGTCCTTGGAGGAAAGGTGGGAGATAAATGTAATAGTAGATAATAAATACCGGTAATTGAAATAAATGACATTGAATGATTCCTGCTTTAGAAACAGGACAAACTCCTCACCTTGCAGTTTGCACAAATATACTAAAACGGCCTTCTCTGCAGTGGCTCCCCATCTGTGGAATGCTCTCCCCGGTGAAGTTTGCCTGGCACCTTCATTATACACCTTTAGGCACCAGGCAAAAACATTCCTTTTTAACCAGGCCTTTGGTTGATCTGATTGACATCCTATGTCGTTTTAGAATGGGGCTCTTTGTGTGTGGGAGAGTGGTTGGGTGGTTGTTTTTGTTTTGATTCTATACAGTATATTGCAGTTTTTATGTTGCTCTTGTTCTGTGAACCGTCCCAAGACCTGTGAGTATAGGGCAGTATATAAATTCAGTAATAAATAATAATAAATAATGTTTCATTGTGATGGGGTGTAAAGGGGAAGAGATAAAAAAGCTTCCAAAGTGAACCCAAAACTTGACACCTATGAGTGTGCCTATATAATAACTATGGTTCAGCTACACCATGTGGTCTCCAATCCAGCAAGAACAGAGAGCATGCTGGGCATTGTAGTCTTTGTACCTCCTTAGACACTCCTGCTGCTGGGCGGGGAGAGGAGGGAGTTGAAGGTGGATAATTGGAGGCAACTGTTTCCTAGCAACTGAAACACATCTTTCCGCAGTAGGCCTCTTCAGCACCTGCCTTTTTATGGGTTGTAGCACCAGAATTTTTCAAGGATGAAAACAAAAAAAACACAAAACAAATCAAACATCAACTAACGCTAAAAAGATGAATGCACCTTATTACAATGAACTGTTTATAAAAATGTAATAAAATAGGCTAATTTTGCCAAGCAATCAACCCAGACCAAAACAAGCAGCGTGAAAAGCAGAAAGGAAAAAATAAAAAGACAGAGCACTCTAAAAACCACAAAGTCTGTCACAATATTTGACCACCTGAAGAGAACCATCCAAATGGCGCTGGTGCCACCACCCACAACTAATTAACCCTAAGGGCCCAATCCACCCAGACCCTTCCCTTACTCAAGCTCCTTCTAAATGAATTCAGCCACATCACAGACCTTCCATTCAGTAGGGCTTAAGCAGGAGAAATGCCCCGTGTGCCAGGGCAAGGTTGGGGCCCTCCTCTGTCAGGGTTCCCAGCTTGCAGTCTAGCTTACTTCATGCTGAGGCACCTTTGCAAAGAGGTAAAACCAGTTAAACCAAAGCTCGCAGCTCTGTAACTTGAGGAGGAGGGAATGTACAGGATAACCTTTTAGCCCTCTTCCAAAAGGTTATCAGAAAATGAGTCCTCCAAGGCTACAATCCTCACCCCACTTGCCTGGGAGTAGCCATGGTTAGGATTGCAACCTTAATCAGTAATCTTAAACCTTTTCAGACCTAACGTCCCTCCTTTATCACCCATCTGTAATATGGATCCCATTATTAATTTTGCTGCAGTATATGCTTGTACAGTGGTACCTCTGGTTACGTACTTAATTCGTTCCGGAGGTCCATTCTTAACCTGAAACTGTTCTGAACCTGAAGCACCACTTTAGCTAATGGGGCCTCCTGCTGCTGCCGTGCGCTTTCTGTTCTCATCCTGAAGCAAAGTTCTTAACCCAAGGTAATATTTCTGGGTTAGCGGAGTCTGTAACCTGAAGCGTATGTAACCTGAAGCATATGTAACCCGAGGTACCACTGTAGTTACAAGTCTGGTGGATCAGGGGAATGCTGTGGATATAGTGTTTCTTGGTTTCAGTAAGGCTTTTGACAAAGACCCCCATGATATTCTGGAGTAGCTGGTAAAATGTGGTTCTGGAAAACAAGCCTTATGAGGAATGGTTGAAGGAGCTGGGTATGTTTAGTCTGGAAAAGAAGAGACTGAGAGGAGATATGATAGCTATCTTCCAATATCGTAAGGGCTGTCACATGGAAGAGGGAAGAAGCTTGTTTTCTCCTCCTCTGAAGGGGAGGACTGGAACCACTGGCTTCAAGTTACAAGAAAGGAGATTCTGACTAAACATCAGGAAGAAGTTTCTGACAGTAAGAGCTGTTCAGCAGTGGAACGGACTACTTCAGGAGACTGGATGGCCTTCTGTCATGGATGCTTCAGTTGAGATTCCTGAATTGCAAAGGGTTGGACTAGATGACCATTGGGGTCTTTTCCAACTCTGCATTTCTATTTTTTTTTTACTGTTTTATTAAATTTGCTTAGTAACATAACATTATTATATGTATTCTATAAAACAAAGAATACAAAACAAAATTCATTCATGCTACAATGCATTTCTATTATTCTAGGTCTGTTTATCCGATTCTTACTCTAGGATGGCAAGATACAAAGGCTCCTGTACTTTTATATAATAATGATAATAATAATAATAATAATAATAATAATAATAATAGTTAAGTTGTAGGTGAACATATCAGACGACACAGCGATTCTTCAAACTTGTTGTTTATTCACAGGCCAGAACAGAAATGAACTGAAGGGTTCAGTCAGCCTGCTTATATAGAGCTCCAGTACAACGTAACTGTAACAATTTTCTAAAACTATCCAATCACTGAACGTCACTTTCGATCCCTTATTTGCATAACTATCAACAGTATCCCCCTGCTGGCCCAGGGTGAGAACTTCAGTACATAATAATAATTATTATTATAATTATAATTATTTATGCCCTGCCCATCTGGCTGGGTTTCCCCAGCCACTCTGGCTGGCTTCCAACAAAATATTAAAAATACAATAAAACATCAAACATTAAAAACTTCGCTAAACAGGGCTGCCTTCAGATATCTTCTAAAAGTCAGATAGTTGCTCATTTCCTTGACATCTGATGGGAGGGCGTTCCACAGGGTGGGCCTTCTGCCCTCTGCCTGGTTCCCTGTAACCTCACTTCACGCAGTGAGGGAACCACCAGAAGACCCTCGGAGCTGGACCTCAGTGTATACTGGGCCAAGGCTAGGGCAGGCGTCAGCAAACTTTTTCAGCAGGGGGCCAGTCCACTGTCCCTCAGACCTTGTGAGGGGGCAGACTATATTTTGAAGAAGAAAAAAATGAACAAATTCTTATGCCCCACAAATAACCCAGAGATGCATTTTAAATAAAATGATACATTCTACTCATGTAAAAACACCAGGCAGGCCCCACAAATTACCCAGAGATGCATTTTAAATAAAAGGGCACATTCTACTCATGTAAAAACATGCTGATTCCTGGACCATCTGCGGACCAGATTTAGAAGGCGATTAGGCCAGATCCAGCCCCCGGGCCTTAGTTTGCCTACCCATGGTTTAGAGCTTTAAAGGTCAGCAGCAACACTTTGAATTCTGCTCAGAAACATACTGGGAGCCAACGTAGGTCTTTCAAGACCAGTGTTATGTGGTCTTGGCGGCCACTCCCAATCACCAGTCTAGCTGCCGCATTCTGGATTAGTCGTAGTTTCTGGGTCACCTTCAAAGGTAGCCCCACGTAGAGCACATTGCAGTAGTCCAAGCGAGAGATGTACTACTCTGGCAAGACAGTCTGTGGGCAGGTAGGGTCTCAGCCAGTGTACCAGATGAAGCTGGTAGACAGCTGCCCTGGACACATAATTGACCTGCATCTCAATGGACAGCTGTGAGTCCAAAATTACTCCCAGGCTGCGCACCTGGTTCTTCAGGGGCACAGTTACCCCATTCAGGACCAGGGAGTCGCCCACACCTGTGCGCCCCCTGTCCCCCAAAAACAGTACTTCTATCTTGTCAGGATTCAACCTCAATCTGTTAGCTGCCATCCATCCTCCAACTGCCTCCATATACTCACACAGGTCCTTCACCGCCTAGACTGGTTCTGATTTAAAAGAGAGGTAGAGCTGTGTCTCATCCACATACTGATGGATGAGGGCCAAACCCCCTGATGATCTCTCCCAGCGGCTGCACGTAGATATTAAAAAGCATGGACAGAACCCTGAGGCACCCCACAAGTGAGAGCCCAGGGGTCTGAACACACAACCCTCAACACCACTTTCTGGACATGGCCCAGGAGGAAGGAGTGGAACCACTGTATGACAGTGCCCCCAGCTCCCAGCCCCTCTAGACGGTCCAGAAGGATGTCATGGTTGGTGGTATCAAAGGCCGCTGAGAGATCCAGCAGAACTAGGAAACAGCTTTCACCCTTGTCCCTAGCCTGCTGGGGATCATCAACAATCATTATATGAAAGGAGACATTTTATCAAGTGCAAATTGCCATGCATAGCTAACAAAAGCTGCACCTGCTCAAATATTAACTGTAAATAATCTCTCATCCTTTTTAATTCTTATATTTAGTTGTCCTTTCTTCCCCTTTCTTTTCCTTTCACTTTTCTATCTTTCAGTTTCATTCTTTCCATATATTATACAGTCATACCTCGGGTCGCAGACGCTTCAGGTTGCACGTTTTTGGGTTGTGCACCGCGCTGAACCAGGAAGTACCGGAACGGGTTACTTCCGGGTTTCGGCGCATGAGCAGAAGCACTAAATCCTGCTTTGCGCATGTGCAGAAGTGCTGAATCATGACCCGTGCATGCGCTGCGGTTGTGAACGCTGCGGGTTGCGAATGTGCCTCCCGCATGGATCACATTCGCAACCCAAGTTGTCCACTGTATATGCATATATATATATATAATCAAACAATGAAATATAGTGGTACAGTCCACCTCTGTTTAGAGTTGGCACGTGTGAGCCATTCATGAATTTTGACATACCAACCAGAAAGCAATGCTTTACATTTCCTGTCCTGTGCCAGAAGGCAGGAAAACAAAAGTTGTATACACATTATGGGCTTAAGGTCATTCTTTTTCTGAAGCTGGTTTTGGGGAAAACACATCAAAATGCAATATTTCAAATGAAACAATGTGAAAGATAAGACAAAACACTGCTTCCCAAACCAGTGTTGAGAGTGCACTCGATCTAGAGTAATTGTATCTCATACATGTATAGTCTGTGCCAATGTTTTACATTTGTTTGACTACCTTATCTTCTTTTTCCACATTTGTTGGCATCAGGCTAATATTGTTTTTAAAAAGCAACCCTATATTATGAAATAACAATAGTAAATTTTAAGATTTTTATTGACTCACCAATTAATTATGCCAGTTGCTGTCCTTTTCATAAGACATTGTACCTCCATACCTTTAAAGCACATTAGAAGCGGATTTTCTCCTCAAAAAATTCTGGGCACTTTAGTTTGTTAAGGGCTGCTGGGAATTGTAACTCTTTGAGGGGTAAACTGCAGTGCCCAGGATTCTTTTAAGGGAAAGGTTGTGTTTTGAATGTGTTTTAAAGGTAAAAGTGTTTGTGCGGTAGTGTGCACAGGAGTACAAAAGCTGGGTCCGTTCACCCCAGAATGCCCTGAGGTAAGTGAGCAAGGCCCTACATTGGGAACAACCATCTCAGTATCCCATCCCATCCTGCACCCCAAAAAGACATGCAAATGGGCTCTTTGTGCGTAATCTGTGCCAGGGTGACTGAGGGTGGAGGTATGAAGCCAGACTGTCTGAAGAAAGAAAGGAAACTTGCCATCATAAAAGACTTGGTGTCGGTCTGGTTTTGGTCATGGAGAGATCCATCATTTACAAGAGCTCCCTTATGCTGCTTTTACACAACACTCAGGTAGGGTGTGTTGGATTATGACAAGGCTCTTCCCATTTCAGTCACATCTTTCATACTACCCCTTTCCAGGCCTAGGCTGGCTTGTGTGGCTGGGATGTCCCCAGCTCTCAACAGTCAGTGACCTAACCAGCTGTGTGAGCTCCCTCCTCCCTGCCTCCTGCGCTGCCCTTTAAAGTAGGCAATCTGCCTTAATCCTCAACCGAGAGCTAGGGAACGAAGCAGGGAGAGCGACAGAAAGAGAGAGAGTGTGAGAGAGAAGCAGACACGAGCAGGGGCTCAAATCCTTTTCAGCGGGAGCACTGCTGTGGAAAGCAAGGAGCGCATCTACAGGGCTTGGAAGGCTCCTGCTTCTGCCCTCCCATGAGAGCACGTAGAGTTAATTTGGTCCTTCCTCCCCGCCCAGGGAGAAAGGCCAAAAGAATGGGAAGCCCCACCTTGCAAGGGGAAGAGGTAGTTGGTCTAAAGTGCTAGCATCTTCTGGAGATTTCCTCATCTGCCCTCTCACCCCCTACAACCAGTCAGCAAGATGTCCGAGTGCAACGGAGGACGTGAGTAGATGTAGATGTGTTTAGTTAACAAGGTAGGGACAAGCTGTTGGGAGGTGGGTAGGAGTCTTACAGTGCAATCCTAGGCATGTTTACTCAGAAGTAAGTGTTACTGAAAGGAGTTTACTTAGTGCATTTGGGATTGCAGCTTTTAGGGGTGTGTTCAAAAGATACTGAGAGGAATAAGACAGTGGTAAGTAGGGGCTGGTAGAAGACGAATGATCTGGAGTCCAGCTATGGGGGGCATCAGGCAAACTTTTGCATTATAGTGGTTCTCAATAGTTAAACATTTGGTCCTAGGTTAGCAAAGGGGTTGAAGTAAAGGGTAGGAGGCTTGGACACTGTTTAAGATTGGAACAGCAGCTGAAAAAAACAGAGAAGTGTATGGCTTTGGTGTTGCAATCAGAATTTTTTGATGTATAACTGGGACTGATAATGGAAATGAATGAGTGTGAAGTCCTGAGGCCAAACCATAGGTGCCAGGCAAACATCTGAAGTTTTATTTCAGCCTGAGCTCACAGAGGCCTTAGTCTTGGAAAAGTCTCCCACAGTGGAACGTGCTCTGTCATATTTCTATATTAACCAACCTTTTTGTGTTTTTCAGAACCTTATTTCTTTTTTGTGCCTTTTCTAAGAAACAGGGCAGTTAGCCTTTAGATCCATCCTTAACTCCCCCTTGCCCTGTTTCCACCTTGCAGCAGCTGGCACCCCCGAGATCCCACGCTCGGCGGCCGAGGCTTTTGTGGAGGCAACAGGCCAGGCCCTGGCATGGACACTTGCTGGTGGGGGCTCAGATACACTGGGCTCTACAGGCAGCAATGCCCAGAAGAAGCGTCTCCAGCACAACAAGCATAAAACCCAGGGGACCAACGTGGTGCACCGTTCACCACGAGCCCTCTTCTGTCTCAGGCTGAACAATCCCATCCGCCGTGCTGCCATCAGCATTGTTGAATGGAAGCATCCTATTCTTACAAATTGGGAGACATCTGACTCGGGGTGGGGGTGGGGAGGCCCTCTTTTTTTCCTTGGGGGAAGGAGGGAGAAGAAATTCCTGTTTGTTGCCTTAACTGAATGTTCCCAGACCCTTTGATATCCTCATTCTTATGACCATCTTCGCCAACTGTGTGGCCTTAGGAGTCTATATCCCTTTCCCTGAGGACGACTCGAATGTCTCCAACCACAACTTGGTGAGTGCCTTTCCCAAAGCCTTGGAGGGAAGGGTGGGGAGTGGGGGAGAGCATAGTGCAATGGCAGAGCACATATTCTGCATGCTGAAGGATGCAGTGAAAAGGATTTTGGACAGCTGGAGGCCTCAGAAAACTGTTGTCAGATAGTACAGGTACTGAACTAGATGGGTAGGCCCAAGGGCTGACACAGGAAGACAACATCATGTGAAGCCAGGAATATTGTCTCCAAGGTCTGCTTCCTTGCAGACCTTGCAGACCCACCACATGCCACCTTCCGGCTAGGGATACCCCAAATCCTGGATCACGCAGCTGCTCCTTATTTTTCTTCACCTTGTAGTCCAGTAAACTCCTTTGCCGTGGCCTCCTTCTTCCTTAATGATTCCACTTTTACATCTTGATTTCTGTCTGAGGCAACACGTTAATGCTAATTAAAACTATTATCTCTTAATAACCATTAATCCACCACCTGACTGGGGGCAGCTGAGGCAACAGGCTGCCCCCTGCCCCCTCATCCCCATAGCTTCCTAGTTCACTCTGGTGACCGAGGGTCTTGCAGTGAGGCCACAGAAGCTCCCCTATGAATTTGAAGTCATCTGCTGATTGCAGCTGGGGTCAGGGCTGGAGTTTGATCTCAGCTTCCCTGGAGTAAATCCAGAATAATCCATGACTGAAACTGGATGGGGGCCAGTTTCTGATCTCTGTTTCTCCCCTCTAGGGTAAATCCAGAAATGCTTGACACCAGTGAAGTCAAAGACAGAACTTGATCTCATTTCTCTGCCAGCCATTTTTTAAAGAATTAATTTTTTTACAGTTCACACAGTACATATACTGTACCACTGTGGGAGGGCTTTGTTGTTTACAATGGCAGGACAGAGTCCAGAGATTCTGTTCTCATTGAAGGAGAGGATAACATTTATTGGTATAAAAGGAAAGAAGCAGAAAGTAGTGCTAACTGCACTGTGTTTCTGGTTCTCTTACTAGTGGGTCTCAGTAAAGATGTGATAGGGATGGCCTATTGATCGGGATTTCTGGGTTATGTGCTATAGCTCCACATATCTTTTCTTCTCTGTGTTTTTGTGTTTATTGATATTGAATTTTGCATGCCGTGAGTGACAAATGCATGCTCCTCTTTTCTGGGGAGTGTGTGTGCAAGTGGCCACACTTATTCCTGTAGCCTTGCATATGTGTGATACTCCCAACTCTTTTCTCTCCCTCCTATTTCCTTGCCCACTCTGTAAGCTGCTTGTGCTGGTGTTGGACTGAGATAATGCTAATCCAGAGAATTTTTTGCCCATTTCCCTTGATGGGAATTTCCAGTCTCTTTCTCTAGTGTAACTTTCCAGAACTGGAGCTTTCAAGTGGAGCTCTTTGGGATTGTCCTGACTTTGGAACATGTGACTGGTTTCAAATCCCAATACAGTGGTACCTCAGGTTAAGTACTTAATTCGTTCCGGAGGTCCGTTCTTAACCTGAAACTGTTCTTAACCTGAAGCACCACTTTAGCTAATGGGGCCTCCTGCTGCTGCTGCCGCGCCGCCGGAGCACGATTTCTGTTCTCATCCTGAAGCAAAGTTCTTAACCCGAGGTACTATTTCTGGGTTAGTGGAGTCTGTAACCTGAAGCATATGTAACCTGAGGTACTACTGTAAAGTGATAAATTGCTTCTCAGGACACAAGCAGGAGAAGCTTGGAAGTATAATTTGGGCCTACTGGCCTTCTTCCTTCACAGGAGCAAGTGGAGTATGTTTTTCTCATCATATTCACGGTGGAGACTTTCCTCAAGATCCTTGCCTATGGACTGGTCATGCATCCCAGCGCCTACATCCGCAATGGCTGGAACCTTCTCGATTTTGTCATCGTTGTGGTGGGGTGAGTTTTTTCCATGGCATGATGAGTGAGTGCAAATCACTTCTGCAGGCTGCCAAAAGTCCCAAGTATATCTCTCCAAATGGACTGCCTGGCAACAGAGAGAGGGGAGATTTGGGGAAACTGCAGTAGCGCAGCTCTTCTGCAGCATCTTAATGCAAATAAGTCTGTATAGCAAGCGATTATTAACGAAGTTGAGGAATTAGATCCAGGTCCTGAGAAAAGCCCTTGTTTCTGTAAAATGTGTGCCAAAGGATGTGTCCTTTCTTACCACTGTGATGGACAAAGCTGTCATAATTCTTTCAACCAAACAGTTAAAAGTACAGGAAGCCCTATTGGGGGTCTGTACCTGGCAATGTTAGTAGGAAGGGAGAGAGGCCCAAGTCTTGTGTTTGAAGGGACTTGAAATGGTCAGCTAGCCAGAGCCAGTGCCCATTGCTAAATGCTTATGCCTTGAACATATGAATAGGACTCTTATTGTAAATAGGCCATGCAGACACAACATCAAATAAAGCAGAAGGGAACGAGCAGAGCAGCACTAAAATGCTGATGAATTTTCATGAGGCCTTTTAAAAAATAAAGCAAACTGATGTTGAAATGTGAAGAGCTGTGCTTAAGCCTAGAAAATGAGAAACTGAAATAGACATTCACCCATCCCTACCTGTGACCTAAGGGGTGGTACCTGGGAGTTCAAAGTGTGGGGCTGTGGGGCCTGCTAAGAGAGGAATGAGGCCTACTATGGTCCCTGGTCGGGACAAGGGTTGACACCTGGCACCCTGGTGCCTGAAAGGAGAGTCTGATGGACATGAGGCAGGGGAAGGACATGGAATTAATTGTAAAAGCTCTCAAGCAAAAGAATCCCTGCAGCACACCAAGCTGCCCATTTATGGAAGCCACCTGAAATGTGCTTCCCCAGATGCCTCTGCTGCCAGAGGTGAAGCAGCTGGTGAACATGGACATGCTTGGTTGTGGTCCTCAGTTTGGGGAACATCCTCTCCAGAGAGTTCTGACTGGCACCTTCTTTGCTACCTTTTAGGTGCCAGTTGAAAACATTTTTCAATTATTCATCATGTCTTTTTAATATAAATTAATTTTATTTCATTTTAAATAAAATAAACAAAATGGGCAATTATCTTGCCTATATGACCCAACAGAGATCATGTAGATAACACTTTATCCAAATTCACTGTGACTCTTAGATACAGTACAT
This sequence comes from Podarcis pityusensis, assembly GCF_964106645.2. Classification (NCBI taxonomy): domain Eukaryota; kingdom Metazoa; phylum Chordata; class Lepidosauria; order Squamata; family Lacertidae; genus Podarcis; species Podarcis pityusensis. Next base: position 2,577,801 of record NC_138042.1, read on the forward strand.
TTAAATTGTCTTATGTTGTTTTATTGTAGTTTTAATGGTGTTTTTGTGTGATTGCTAATTACCCTGGAATCAAAAAGTATTGGGTGGTATATATACTTATAAAAATCAATAACACAAATAAAAGAGGACAATAGCCAGACCTCTTAATTCAGTGGGAGGGACCACACTTTGCACATGGAAACATCCAGGTACAGAACCAGCACCTCTGGTTGAAAGGATCAGGTGATTGGGGGAAAAACCTTTGCTCAATAACCTAAAGAGCCCGTCTCGCACTGGGCAGACCTACTTCAAGGCAGTTTCCTACACCCCCTGCCAGCCTGAGATCCTGCTGTGCCTGGAGGTTTCTCTCCATCTGATAAAGATCCTGAAACTTGAGGTCAGCTCCAGAGACATGGCAAGTCTGTTAAAAGGCTATGCCATCCCACTTGTTCATTTGCTTACAAATTAACCTATGACTGGTGTGGGGTCTATGTGGCCCTTCTGATATTGCTGAACTACATATTGGTCATACTTGCTAGGGCTGACTGGAGTTTTAGTTCGGCAACGTTTGGAGGACCGAAGGTTCCCTACACATGGCCCATGCAATTCAGACTGCAATATGTGCTACATACCAAGCCATCCACTGGCGGGCGGGGGGGGTATTTCTCCTGGAGCTATAACCCTCAGGCAAGCCTTCTTTGCAGAAGTCCCAAGTAAAACCCCCTCCACCATCATCAGGGCCATCAAGGACATTTTACCACCCAAAATGGCTGCACGTCATTATATTAAATGTGTGCCCCAGGACCTATTGCCATGGTGTGTCAGATGCTGGCATGGATCATGAGCCATCTGTTGAGCAGCAGTGTACAGCAGTCGACAGTGTTAGGCATGGACCAGGGAGAGCTGAATTCAGATTTCTTCTCTGCTTAGTGGTAAAGCTCACTGGGTAAGCCCAGGCCACTTTCTCACTATTTTGAGGATAAAGTGGAATAACCTTGTATACGATGCCCTGAGGATTCAAGTGTAATTTATCAGATATGTGGAGGCCAGCTATTGTTGCTCAGAGGAGAGCAAAAGGAATTATGCTTAATTGCCTTTATTATACCCCACATTTTAGAGCCCAGCTCTGGTGTTTTGTGGGGGGGGGGAGGCTCAAGCATCTCCCCAGACAATCCCCAAATCCTTAGTTCCCTTTGGGATTAGGTTAAGGGGAATGATCTTGAAAAGGGGATAGTCCTTATAGCCTGAGGATCAATACTCTGAGTCCTCATCCAATGAAGAACACCGATCTCTAGAATTAGATCTGACCACCCCCTCCTTAAGGTAGTTTTAAAAAGGATTAAAATATAGGATTGGTCTATCAATGGCTGGCACCTCAACATTGTGTTTTAATTGTTGTAACTCGCTCTGGGACCATGGAGTGGATATAATAATGATGATGATAACAATAATACCCACCAGGGCCTGCTTCACACTGTTAGCCCTAGAGAGTGAAGGCCATAAATGGGTCTATGGGGCTAGAAGCTAGTTTGTCATTCTTTTATCTGTGTTTGGGTGGGCTCTTCATGGGAAGAAAGGTCCCCTGCCTGTCTCATCATGGTCCTTTCTCCCCCCCACAGTCTCTTCAGTGTCATCCTGGAACAAGTTTCCCACAAGCCTGGAGAGGCTCATCACATGAGTGGGAAGCCGGGTGGGTTTGATGTCAAAGCTCTGAGAGCCTTCCGTGTCCTGAGACCTCTGCGCCTCGTCTCTGGTGTCCCTAGTAAGCATCTTTCTCTTTTACAAACACGGCGCCTCCGGACTGGTGTTTAATTGTTGGTGAACTTTCTGCAATATGTTCTTGACACAATAATCATACATGTAGTGGTTAATTGATTCTGCTTTAGTTTGTTGTGTGATGTCTCCCCAATGCTATCCCATTATTGCTAGCCAGAGGAGCTATCAGCACAACAAATGGAGGACAAAAATAAACCAGAACATTTGGGGTATAAAAATTAAGGGGTTTCAGCTGGAAGTTACCGGGCATGCGCTGACTGGAAATGAAGCCGTCTGACCATTCCAAAACTTCTGCAGGTGCAAACAGTATTGAAAGTGGGATCACATGTAACTGCCCCAAAAACATCAAGAGCGCAAATAATCATGATGTGCAATAAAAAGGATGTCTGGAGGGCCCCCCATATGTTTCCTTGGTAGTAGTCTCTGAAGAAAGAAGCCAATAACAATCAGTGCACTATCATTTGCACTGCTTTGGGTCAAATTGAGATGCCGTTGGGTTGATGCTCTGAGCTGCATTTATACACTGTACATATACGCTGTACTGTATATGGTATTTCTGCTGTACCACATATCATGTGCCTAACTGTACATACAGTGGTACCTCTAGTTATGAACTTAATTCGTTCCAGAGGTCTGTTCTTAACCTGAAACTGTTCTTAACTAGAGGCTTGCTTTTGCTAATGGGGCCTCTTGCTGCTGTTGTGCCGCCGGCACATGATTTCCATTCTCATCCTGGGGCAAAGTTCTCAACTCGAGGTTACTCTTCCAGGTTAGTGGAGTTTGTAACCTGAGGCGTTTGTAACTCGAGGTACCACTGTATTGGTTTTGCTGCTAGCTGCATAGTGGCTGCACTCTGCTTTGCTTTGCCAGAGTAGCTTATTGAGCAGAGAGGTGCTGTACCATGTGTTGTCGCAGTGTTCTTGTGATGCCATATCCACACTGCATTGTGCACAGTTGCGCTGCTATACCACAGAGCAATAAAGACCATTCACAGCAATTTTGGGGCATATGCCACACAATGGTTGCCTTATTGCACCTCACTGCATGTTGTGGCATTAGCCAGAGTCACTTTATTTTGCCAAAACATATGCTATCATTCTGCACTAGATCACACTGCAGTATTATACTGCAGCTCATGTTTAATCTGCTACAATGCATCACAGGCATTGCACTGTATACAATCAGACCTGCACATCGAGCTTCATGTTGGCTTCCATGCAGACACACAGTATTACCCAGAGCATACCACGTGCACATATTTGCATGCTGTCTTGCTAGGCAGCACATCGACACATTCCGTGTGATTGCATTATTGTGACTTACAGCCACTCTGCAAGTCTCCTTAAATACAGTTCCCACAAACTGCATGCCTGCTGTGCAGGGCCACATTAAAACATCACTTGCATTTTAGTTCATGCTTCCACATTGTATTACATGCTATGCACAGCAGCACACAGCCGTATTCACCATGCTCTGCACTGCTGCAAGCACATTGCACAATGGATAGCAGGAGCAGCTCCTTCAATGCCGTGTATGAAATTTGACCCAGAGACAATTCATCTGCAAATGATTCAGCTTCAGGTTCTCTACAAATGTTCATTGTGCTGTGAAGGAGAATGCCTTCACCCCTTCTGGTTGTATTCTGCTCCTGAGACTGAGCTCTGCGCCTGCAGCCATGTGCCCCTGTATACATGGCCAGTTGTGATTGTTCTGCATGTTGCAGCACTGCTCTTCATGCTTCTGCAAAGTTAACACCATGTTCTGAATCCTCTCCACCAACTAGGCCTGCACATTGTCTTGAACTCTATCATGAAAGCCATGGTGCCCCTCCTGCACATTGCACTGCTTGTCCTTTTCGTCATCATCATCTATGCTATCATTGGCTTGGAGCTCTTTATCGGCCGCATGCACAAGACCTGCTTCATCGTTGGTTCAGGTATAGTTCTGCAAGTGTGGGGGGGAGGTATGTAGATCATTCTCGCCTCCAAAAATGTTAAATTTTAGGGAGAGAGACCAATCCAAGTGTGTGCAAATGAACTGTAGGAAATAATCCTACTCCTTCCTTCCAGAATGGGGAATAGCACTGCTGGGATGAATTTCTGTTGAATTCAGTTTTCAGTGTGAGAGCTGCAGTTTTGAAGAATGTGAAAGGCTTCTCTTTCAAACATTTTTTCCATACCTATTTGCAGCTATCTTTTATCATCATCTGCTGCTTTGTTGTTGTTGTTATAAACTTGAAAGAGCCTTTCACAATGTGATCAGGAGCTACATAGTGAGTTTCATGTGTTACAGGGAAATTGAATGGGAGAGGTTGAGAGACACCCCCCCCCCGAGCCTTGCCTCATCATGAGGCAAGAACAGGGAATCTTCACTGCACATTATCAAAACCTCCTTCATTTGGGTTCAAGCTCCATTCGCAAGGTGCCAGTTTGGTCAGAGGCTCCAGAGCAGAGCATGGCAGCAGAGTTTGCAGAAGGTGCCCACGCCTCCCCACGGAGCCTCAGGCCTCCAACAAAGGAAAACAGGGGAAGTGCCAATACCAAATGTAGTAATTCACTGGTAAATGTATCTACGTACTGGCTCACTGAGAAAACTTTAGAAATCCATAAGAAATTACTCATTGTATCAGTCTCAGTTCCAATGACATTTAGGACCCAGGGAAGTGAGGTATAAGGGGAGGGGTTAGTGAGCCCACCATAATCCCTGAGATGTACAGTCATGTCTGTCTGCAGGACCTTTGCAAGGAGTTTGTACTGTGAAGGACTATATTTGATTGACAGGTACATTCCTGGATCTCAGGTTCTACCTGTGACCACACCTTTTCTGTGACGTATCTATGATGTCTTGATGATGCTTCTGGAAATGTATTATGGGAAACTTTTAAAACTGATGTAACAATGTTTGGGGCTTCTGGCTGCTTCGTGCTTGTGGTGGTGGGAGGTCTTGCAACAATAAAGATCAGGCCTAAAGGCCACCGTTTTGCTTCTATCTCCTGGCTGAGGTCTCTTGCTTGTGACCCCCGACCTGAACCTATGGGAGTCAAGGTTAGGCAATTGTGGGTGCTCCAAGGGCTCCCTATTACACATGCAACCTCTCTTAGCTCAGTTAGATAGCGTGTGTTGCTGATAATGCCAAGGCCATGGGTTTGATCCCCATACGAGCCACCTGCATATTCCTGCATTGCAGGGGGTTGGACTAGATGACCCTCAGAATTCCTTCCATCTCTACAATTCTATGATTCTAACCCAAATAGCCAGTTTCATTTTCAGCAACATAAATGCATGACTGGATTTTAAAAGCTGTCTACTGATATGATTAAATGCCTAAATGTTAAAAGAACATTGAACTATCAAGTGAATTTTTGGTGTGTGTGTATTTTAGTAGTTGGGGGTGGGGGGTGTTGGAAATACAGGGCACAGTTTGAGAGATATGCAGATGTTTGTGAAACATAGTTTGGTTCAGCACTAGAATGAACCTGTCACTCTTCTCCCTGTCTGTCCACGCCCCCCCCCCCCAAATATCTCTGCATCCCTTGCAGACCTGGAGGCTGAGGAGGACCCATCACCTTGTGCCTTCTCTGGGCACGGACGGGAATGCTTGACGAACAATAGTGAGTGCCGTGGGAAGTGGGAAGGACCCAATGGTGGCATCACCAATTTCGACAACTTCTTTTTTGCCATGCTGACTGTCTTCCAGTGCATCACCATGGAAGGTTGGACCGATGTGCTCTACTGGGTGAGGCTGCTTCCTCCACTAGTGGGGGGGGGGGGAGCAGCACTGCCAATGGCTCATACAGAGCAAACCATACAATTTTCTGCTTATGGTCCCTCTCTCTACTCCAGATGCAGGATGCAATGGGTCACGAGCTGCCCTGGCTCTACTTTGTCAGCCTTGTCATCTTTGGCTCCTTCTTCGTGCTCAATCTGGTTTTGGGTGTGCTGAGTGGGTAAGTCGGATTTGGAGTGAGTATAGCATGTGAATCAGCCAGTGTAGTTCTGGGATGTCTTTGAGGGCTGCTTCTTGTGCCTACATACATGTGGTAACTGGATAGCTGGATAAATAGATAGCATGTAACCATTCACACAAAATGCTTCCACCAGCATTCAAATGGGGAGGTGACTTCTGTGAGAGATCCAGAATCTGCCCAAGGTAGCAGGGGTTGCATTTGTACTTTGTAATATCTGTTGAATTGATTTTGCTCATTTGCAGTGTCAAATGGTTATATTTTAGTGGGAAAGATTCTGCACTGACACCCACTTTCCACCTCGCAAGTCTAGTAGTAGTGATTCTATATTTGGTTTTTCATGGTAGCATGTAGTTTCACTTGCTTGCATAAATCGTGGAATTGTTATGATTCATTCATTGGGTGCTTAAAGTAATGTTAGCCCCACACGGGGTGTGAGGGGACAAACCCGTTCCCATGGGTTCACGGTCAGATAGGAAGAATGAGGCATAAGCAAAAAGAGGGTAGGAAGGACATAAAATAAAACCAGAAAATGTAATTATGGTATTGTGTGATGTCTAAATTGACAAACTATTGTTGGGCAAACCAAAACCAGAAAACTTGGTTTGAAATACTATATTTGTTAACTATGGTTTAGTCTGATATCTGAATTAAGAAAGCATAGTTTACAATGGTTGCTTACCTTCTCAAAGACACACCTAGTAGAATGAAGTTATAAATCTGAGTACTGATAAAACGGGAAATGGTAGCAGACCACCTCTCTAAACCATGACATCTCTTGTGTAGTTAACTGCTTAACGTGAACCATGATTTGGTATGATATCTTTTAGCCTAGCATATGCAAGTTAGTGTGTGCAATGATTGCTGACAGTTGATGTGGTTCCGGTTCTATGCCGTACCGCTCGCTCCCCCCCCCAGTGAAGGGAGCAGAAGAAGCTAGTGGGTTATGGATTTAGGGCCAGAATGACTGATGCCAGATGCCAGGCAAAGGGAAGAGCCATTCTGCTGAGTTACCGACTTGTCAGGCCACTTTGATATAGTGTATAATAGCAGTGGTGACTGATTTTTTTAGCAGGTGTGCACAGGGCCAGCCCAGCCATGAGGCAAGGTGAGGCGACAACCTCAGGCAGCAGGATCCACAGGGGCAGCAGACCCGCCCTCCAAGGAAAGCATCGCCCACTGTTGCCACTGCTGCAGTGGCAGCAACAGCTGCGGCACACTTCTTGGAGAGCAAGATCTCCTTGGCAAGCCCCCCCCCCCGCTGCCTCTACTGCAGCCTCTTTGCAAACAGGAGGTGCTGCTGGTCTCTTCCAACTCTTGTTCCTGATATAGATCTTTATTTCCCCATTGTTCCAGATGTAGATCTTAACTCACCCCTTCTTTCCTGGCCAGAGTGGAGGCACTATTTTGTGGTTCACTGCAGGTTCCAAAATGTCTTGGGGCAGCCTTGAGTGTGACACAAGCCATGCCCAAAGCATTAGACGTTATAATAGAGACCCCGAGTGGTATGGTGGTTAGAGTGTTGGGCTAAGACCTGGAAGAGCAACGGTCTAGTCCCCACTCGGCCATGAAGCTCACTTGGTGACCTTGGGCCACTCACTGTCTCTCAGCCTAATCTACCTCACAGGCTTGGGATCCATGAGTGGGAAAGTGCTGTGGTGCTCATGTCCTGCTGTGGAATCTCCATAAGCATCTGGCTGGCCTCTGTGAGAACAAAATGCTGCCCTAGATGGGCCTTTGGTCTGATCTAGCAGGGCTGCTCTTTTGTCACCCTGTGCCTTGTTATGGTTTTGCCTCTAATCTATGGATCTGTGGAGCAGAGCAGTGTAGAACTAGCGTGTCAGGCAAGAATTCATGCCTGACTCTCGTATGCCATAGCCAGGAGTGCTGCAGATTTCAGGAGTGGTTCAGAAGTGCCATGAACTGTCATAACCCCATGTCACAGGTTGACCATCTGTGGTGTATTTTCTGTTCGCTGTCTGCCTGTGACATCTGTGGCCTAGCTGAGGTGGCCAGATCTGTGGGTAGCTGGCACGTGGATGATCCTGACATTGGAGTGTATGTATTATATGTTTGTGGAGGTAGGTGGGAGCTTGTACTTAATTTCCCATTCCCTGCTCTGACTTTCTGATGTTTTGATTCAGCCCTGTGTGTCCCTTAAGCACCGAGAGAGCTTTCCGGCTGTGCCAAACACATGACAACCAGCTGGATCAAAGGCTGTGCTACTGGCAGGCGGGCTTTGCACCAGTAGGTGTCTTTCAGCAGATGGCTAAGCTGGCCTGTGCAGCTAATTTGACCCATTTCTCCCCACAGAGAATTTTCCAAGGAGCGAGAGAAGGCAAAGGCCCGGGGTGACTTCCAAAAGTTACGGGAGAAGCAGCAGATGGAGGAAGACCTGAAGGGCTATTTGGATTGGATCACGCAGGCCGAAGACATCGAGCCTGACGAGGAAGGGGACGAGGCAGACGAGAAGCACACTCGTAAGGGCTCCGCCTGCCACCCGCTGCCAGCTTCCTAGCCCTGCTTTGCCAGAGACCAGTGCCCTGCTGAAGGAGGGGACAGTTTAGTCAGTGGCCTGGATGCTACCATCTGGGCCTTGTGGCAGCTCTGGGTGAGGGGATTAGAGAGGAATCAATCCAAGCAGCAGCGATGCAAGATTAGTGAGAACCTGAGCAAACTGGCAGCTGGGGAAGGGATCCTTCTTGTGGAGAGGAGGGAGGGGAGTCGGATGCCGTGTACCTACTGGGGAAGCAGGTGGATCTGGCGGTCAGGAACACGACTGGATGGCAGGAACAGAACAGAAGGGCAGGCCAGGCCAATCCCTCTGTCTCTTTATTTTTCTCCCTCTGCCTTTTGCTGAGGGAAGGGATACAGGGGTTGTGCTCTTTCCTTCAGCAATGCCCAGAATTGGCCAATTAGTAGCATGCTTTTACTTGTGCGTACCCTTCCCCATGGCTATAATTTGCAGCAAGGGAAAATGGAAGAGAGTTCCAAGGGTAAAACCCCTGGCACTGAGTTAATTAGTTCATTGGGACCTCATTAGTTACTTTGGGGTCGCTGAGCAAGTGGTAAGAGCAACTAAGGTCAGCATTGTGAGTAGACAGATATTTATGAGTCTCCTATTCATCTCATCTGTATTCCCTCCCCAGTCAGCTGAGGACAAATTTGGAGAATCTTGGTCCTTTCACCCTTCTGCCTCTCTGACTCCCCTCTCAGAAATGGAGGCTACTTGAGGAGTCCCAGTGTGCTCCAACTAGGGGCTTATCTACACTTACCTTTAGCCCTGCTCTTTCCAGGCACAGGTTTCCTTGTGAAAACCTGCTCTTTAAAGCTGAAGCATAACAAAAAGCAATGCGGGTTTTCAGCAGATTGCCGTTTACTCCAATTCAGCAGTAAAGAGTGGGTTTTCACAGGGAAAGCTTTGGAGCAAGGGAGAGAGAGAGCTCAGACACAGAGCTTTAAAACGTGGACCTGTTGTAATTAAGGCAAAGAATATATCAGGGCTTTTTTTAAGCCAGAACTCACAGGAACTTAGTTCCGGCACCTCTCAAGTGGGTGCCATAGCCATTATAAGAAAACAAGGAAGGCATTCATGGTGAGTACTAGCACCATTTTTTCTAGAAAAATAGCACAGGTACGTGTAATGAAAATAATCACAAGTGTTTCCCCTGCTTCCCACTGCCTCCATCCCCCCTCCTTTGTTGTTTCCTTATGTCTATTTTAGACAGAGCTATATAAATAGATAAATGAGGGGAAAGTGCTCTAGCGAAAATCTACTTTTTTAGAATTAAAAATGACATGTTGCCTTTTCAATCAGCACCATTTTAGTGCCCGTTTTTCTCTGCTGATCTGTTAGTTAGCACTAAAACACTTTTTAGTAAACTTCTAAAATTTGTTCAACACTACTTTAAAATAATGTTTTTGATCAGTTTTAACATTTGCACTGAAATATGATGAAAAATATGGTATCGGATTGTACCTTCATAAAGGTTCATGGCTGTGTCACACCCACTTGTTTGGATGGAGCTTAGTGGGGTGTACACAGTGGGGTCGCAATGGGGGCGCGGTGCGACCCAGGTGCCCTGTCGGGGGGGGTGACAAGAAGGCACCCTGCGGGGGCTTGCGCTGCCGCTGCAGTGCAAGCAGCCATCACGCAGCCACAGCCACATGTGGAGGATCCTCCGTTTGTGGCTGCAGCCGCAAGCAGAGGATCCTGGCACCATCCGTACAGCGCTGGAGTGGCGCCGCTGGCAAACTGCTATGTACAGCGCATGTGCAGCGTCGCTACATACAGTGCATGCGTCATACGTAGCAATGCCACACATGCACCTGCTTAGCCCCGCCCCGGGTGTCCCTATGCCTTCGCTCGCCCCTGGATCCCCAGAAAGCACAGTATCAGCTGACGTGTGGAAAGCGCAAGTCTGCCCCTGTAGCTTTCAGTACTAGGAAGTGCAAATCGGGGGTGGAGGAGCCCTTGCTTCTTTGTTTAATCTTGGCAACTTTGACATAAGAAAAAGCAATTTGAAGAGAGCAAGAGAAACTTGTCCACTTTTCTCCATTGTCTTTGTTATGTAATTCACATTAGTTTGTTATTCTTCATTCATTTACCACTTTCCCTAAATTATTTCCTTTCCTATTCATCCCTCCATCCTGTCATTCATCCCTGCCTTGCTTATGGAAGGCGTGACTGTGGCAGACCTGACGGAGAAGAAGAAGAAGAAATGGTTCGGATACAGCAGTCACTCCTCCGACACCCACAGTAATTTCCTCATTTTCTTCCATAAGTAGCCATGTTTCATTCTCTTTAAGAGCTAAGCAGAAAAATATATATTCAAAACGTATCATGTATTTCTGTCCAATCCCCCACCTATGCTTCATCCACAGCCTACTTTGATTTCATTCGTATTTTCTTTTTATGTTACGTCCATCTTCATGCTTAAGCTGGAGACAGGTTTTTGTCTTCCAAAGTTGAATGCAGTTTGAAAATGCTTAATATGGTTACACATTTCCTGATTTTTGCCTCTTGGGAAGCAGGTTTTTGAATTGTTTCGAACACCTGCAAAACTTGTTTAATAAGAGGTGGCAGTATGTGTACACCATTGGAAGAGAAGGCTTTTTCAAACCACTTCTTACTTTTTAAAAAACCTTTTTTGTATTCAGCCTTAGAAGTACATTTGGGAACAACAACAACAAAAACAAATTTCTTGTGTTGGGCTGAGCTCATGTTGTGGGATGTTTTGGAGTGCAGTGAATTTTCTGTCTCAGAGACGGACTCCCTCCTCCCTCTGGTCTGCATTACGCTGCTCCCAGTGGACAGCTGTTGGCAGATGCCATTCCTGCCCCCCACATGATGACATCCATCACTCACAAGGGCATTATGGGGAAAGCAAAATGGTGGCCCCAGCCAATGGCAACTGGGAATTTCAGCACCACTGTCACTGCAACAGAGGTGGTAGCCATGGAAACAAAAGGCAGTTTGCTTTATTTCATTAATTCAGCCAAAATTTTAACTTTTCAAACTTTCAACCTACTCTTATGATGAATGTGACCAATGTCACATTCATGACGCCGAAGGGAAGTCAGAGTTGTGGTTTTAATGCCAGGCAGTGGGCCTGGATAATTATAAGAAATGGTGCAGAGAGGACTTTGTGCTGTTTTTGAAAATCCCACTTGCTTTTCTCTCTCTCCAGCCAGTCTCCCTGCCAGTGAAACCACCTCAGTGAATACGGAGAATGTTGGGGAGGAAGAGCATCACCAGAACAATTGCTGCGATGTGTGTTTGTGAGTTTGTGAGTTTCCTTAGTCAAAGGGAGGGAGGGCAGAATGGATTAGTACAGTAATGTTACATTTTCAGTTTCTTTGGGTTGGGGTTGACTCACAGGGGAGTTTACAAAAAAAAACACCACCCACAAAATAACATAACGTATTAACAAACAAAAACAGTACCCCGCCCCCAATTTAAAATGCCAAGGCCTAGGAGAAGAGGAACGTTTTTGCCTGGCGCCTAAAGATATATAATGATGACACCAGGCGAGCCTCCCTGGGGAGAGCATTCCACAAATGGGGAGCCACTGCAGAAAAGGTCTGCTCTCATGTTGCCACCCTCTGGATTTTCTGTGGAGGCACACAAAGAATGGCCTCTGGTGATGGTTGCAGGGTCTGGGTCACTTCATATGGGGAGAGATGGTCCTTGAGGCAGTGTGGTCCTGAGCTCTTTAAGGCTTTGTGGGTAAAAAACAGCCAGTGCAGTCAGGCCACGATTGGCATTATTCTCAAATCGTCTTGCCCCAATGAGCAACCTGGCTGTTGAATTCTGCACCAGCAGAAGTTTCTGAACCATCCTCAGAGGCAGCCCCACATATAATGTATTGCAGTAATCTAACCCAGAGGTTACCAGAGTGTAGACAACAGAAGTTAGGCTATCCCTAAAGCTGAAGCTTATAGAAGGCACTCCTGTTGCTGCTACCCTCTTCTTCCAGGTCTAGTCTGGGCTCAGTCATCTGGGCAGGTGGTCTTGCATGAAGTAAAGTGGGTGGGCTGACAAGCAAGAAGGCAGGTGGGCACTGCTGCTGAGATGCTCTGACAGTTCTCCTCTCTGCCAATGATTGTGTGCTGCTCCACCACTCTGCCTCCTCCTCTGTTTCCATGCTGAATGAAGGAGGCTGAGTACCACAGTGACATCACATACTCCGTGTAAAATAGAAGAGATGGAGGAGTGGTAGAGCAGCAGTGGCAGCTAGGCAGCTGAGCGAATTAGCTCAGTGTGCTGAAAACAAGACTATGGGCAAATGTAGAGAGGCTGCAACTTTACCATCCAGATAGCTTTGATTCTAGATTTAAAATAAGCCTAGAAAGAGCTTCATAGTTTGAACCTAACCTACATTGCTAACCACTTCCTCCTGTTTACCACAGTGTGTTCTCTCCTTTCAAGCAAGAGTGCTTTGTAATGGTGCCCAAATCAGCACTGAAGGGCGAGTGTGTCTTGCCAAGAATGTAACCACTCTAAGGCATTTTTAGGCCCTTAAGTTAAACATGACACAGTTCCTTTACCGCTGTGACTTAATATGGCACAATTTATCAGTGCTCTTCAGCAGCTTATATTCATTTTAGTAATATTTGCACATGAGAAAGTCCAAGTGGATTGGGTCCCATATGTTGCTTCTTGCTGGGAGGAATTCAGAATAATGCTAAGCAGATTACTCTGTCAGTGCAAGCATTCCTGCTTGCCTGGTGGAATAATCTGCCCTCTCGTCCCCCTGTACACTGTTCTGGGGGTTATCCTGATCTCTGCTGAAGCCAATTTGGCGGGGAGGAGGGAGGAATGGGGGGAGGCGAGGGGAAGAAAAGCAGAAGCCCTTGCAGTGGCTTCCGTTGGCAGGTCTAGTTACCACCCGCTGTCCCACTCTGTCTCCCTTGATAGCACTCAAAATATGCTTTCTCGGGCAACTGCCTCATCTTGCCTCATAGTAGGGGCACCCCTGGCAGCTGAACATGAGAAAATAATTGCTAGGGTAGGGCAGAATAGAGATGGGCAGAGGGGGAGACACATTGTTGGGCTGTCCCAACTCTTGATTGCTGCTTTAACCTCTGTGCACCATGGCTTAACCCAGTGGTTACAAGAGGTCAGATTCCAGCCCAGATCATAAAACTGAGCAACTGCGGTAAAGCTGAGACAACTTTAGAAGGTGATTCTTCTAGCGACGGTCCTATATTTACTATCTGATAGTAGAAACAGAAAGAGATAGGCTATTTTTTAGTGTTCTTGCCTGCAATCTTTTCTTGGCATGAAGATGCAGTGATGGGAGACATTTTCCATCTGCTTCATTTCTGCCTGTCAGGTTGCAGGTAAAGGTGTAGCATAAAGGCTAGCAAAATAAATCAATAAATAAAATGTCGGGGGTGCCACCTGGCAACCCTAATTTGGGTTTGGGATATCTGTGAAATGTGAAATGCTGACAGTGTCTGTGAGCCTCCTCTAAGAACTGCTGCCCCTGTATCCTTGATCAATTTGTAATTTCTCAGTTTTCTACTGCAGCTGAGAGAGAGTTGTGTTTCATTTTCTTGTTGAATTTCTCCTGTCTTCCACAGAGGCAAGCTCTCCAAGACCAAATTTGGGTGAGTAGGATGAAAGCTGCCTTTCCCTCTGCCCAGTGCTCTCCTGCTCTCTGGCTCTCATCAGTGATATCTGTCCCCCTCCCGTCCCCCCTCTGCTGCAGCCGCCGAGTGCGACGCATCAACCGTCTCTTCCGGAAGAAATGTCGCCTGGCTGTCAAATCCGTCTCTTTCTACTGGATGGTCCTGCTCCTTGTCTTTCTCAACACTCTCACAATTGCCTCTGAGCATTACAATCAGCCTGATTGGCTCACGCAAATCCAAGGTAGGGTTGCAAGACACAGGGAATGTATATTAGTGCCAGCAGGGGAGTATTGTCCAGGAGTTAGCGCAGAGCAGGGAGAGCCTCTAAGGCCCATCTGCACTATGCATTTAAAGCAGTATCATGCCACTTTAAACAGAGTTCGCTGGGAAGGGGGATTGACTGTTAAACCACTCTGGAAATTGTAGCTCTGTGAGGGAACAGGGGTCACCTAACAACTCCCCACACTCTTAACAAACTACAGTTCCCAGGATTCTTTGGAGCACCATTGCTGTTTAAAGTGGATAATGTATGGTATGGATGTGGCCTAAGAGGGTAGCTTAGTGATTGTGGTCAGGACTGAGAAGCAGGAACATGGTTTTGAATTAATTTTTAATATACAATTGGCTGAGGTGGGGGGTGGGGTTGTTGCCTCCCTTCCCCAACTATGGATTTTTGGGGGAAACAAAATTTGGTTGTTCCACTTCTCTTAAACAAAACCACACACTGGTTTAGAAATTCTTGACTGCCATCTACTGTTCTTGTTCTGTAGCAGGAGTGGCTGAACTATGAGCCTCAAGGTGTTGCTGGACTTTTAACTTCCATCATCCGTGACCTGACACTGGGCAGCATGTGCTGGCTGGGGGCGGGGGGGGGTAAAGGGAGCCCACTGATGCCTCAAGGGGCACCGTTTCTCCATCCCTATTGTAAGGCAATTTTATCTGGCTCTTTCCTGCCCTAACAAACCTTTACCAAGACATAGCAAAAACTTTGCCCACAGTTCTATTTGCAAGTAAAAGAAAAACATGTCCAAGCCATAAGAAACACAGATATTCAGATATTTTACATTCCTCTCTTTAGATTTATCTGTGTTGAGTATGTAATATGTAACCGCATATGTTTGTATGCAATGCATTGCCTGCCCTGAGCACATGTTCTTCATTACTGGAAATCCTAACTGACACCAGCTTTGATATGGAGCATGACCGCTTACACATCTGTGTGGATTTCCTACCTCTGGATGGACTGATATCTGGGGAACAAATGATATGGTCCCTGAGAATATTGAAATTGCGCATACTTGAGCTGATATGCATGAATTGTTTGGAAGTGCATGATATAAATCCTACAGCTGCTTGGTCAGTCTAGTTTGCGGGTTACCAGTTGACCATCCCTGTTTTGAACTTGTAGGCTTGCTGAAAAATACTTGGGCAGCTGATCTCATCCCCAACCATTCCAAAGTGCCTTGTATATGTGAGTTACTCTGTAGAGAAGGATCAACAGGGAAGTGCAGAAGATGGTCAAATGGAGAGCTGAGGAGTCTCCATTTACTCCTCTCTGCTCTGCCATTTTCGTCAAGCTCAAAATATTTTGAGTCTTCAACATATTATTCCCACTTTGCAGATGGAAACTGTGAAAAAGCATCTGTCTTCCAGTCTGTCTGACACCCAGTGTACTGTGTGGTACTTAATTAACATTGAGGACTAGGAGCATAAGGCTGTCCCATATACCTCTTGTTGACCCTCTACTCTTTCTTGCCACAGCTTATGCTAACAAAGTACTGTTATCGCTGTTCACCATGGAGATGCTGTTGAAGATGTACAGCCTGGGACTACAGGCCTATTTTGTCAGCTTCTTCAACCGCTTTGATTGTTTTGTGGTATGTGGTGGAATCCTGGAGACTGTCTTGGTAGAGTTTGAGATCATGCAACCTCTTGGAATCTCTGTGCTTCGCTGTGTCCGCCTCTTACGGATCTTCAAAGTCACCAGGTCAGGTGGTGGTCGTAGTCATGGGTGATTGGGTGGCATTGCTTAGGGCTGGGGCATGCACTCAGGGTTAGCTTAATTCAAGGTGGTTGCCTGCTAGAAAATTCAGGTTGATTTGCTTATTGCTTGAAGATATATTACTATAGAACCCTAGGCAGGTGGTCAGTATGTACTTATTGCACTTATATTAGCCTCTTCCCTCAGAAGCTAAGATCAATTTACATCTGCTTCCTCTACATCAGGGGAGGGGAGCCTGTTGCCCTGCAGATGTTGTTGGAGTACAGCTCCCATTGTCCCTTGACTATTGGCCATACTAGCAGGGCCTGGTGAGAGTTGGAGGCCAGCGAGGCCAGTTTCCCCATCCCTATTCTAGTAGTGCTGGTTCTTACCTGTGAGCTGAAGTGCCCCAAGTCCCTCGACCCATTTATCCATCCCTGGTTTGCTTTCCAGGCACTGGGCCTCGCTGAGCAACCTCGTGGCCTCCTTGCTGAACTCCATGAAGTCCATTGCGTCCTTGCTGCTCTTGCTTTTCCTCTTCATTATCATCTTCTCATTGCTGGGCATGCAGCTTTTTGGGGGCAAGTTCAACTTTGATGAGACCCAGACCAAGCGCAGTACTTTTGACACATTCCCCCAGGCCTTGCTCACAGTCTTCCAGGTAAAAACACACATGGGGTACAAGTGGGGTGGCTGGGACCAGCCTTCGACAGGTTTGGGTGCTTACTGGGGACTGGGCTATGTAAGGGACAAATGGTTGAAGCCCCTTATTTCCCACCTGGATCCCAATCCTGTCAACTTCCCCATCCCACTATTATTATTATTATTATTATTATTATTATTATTATTATTTTAAAAAAACGTTCAAGAGGGAGGGAATGGCAACAGCTGTCAATGCAGCTTCCCATGACTCATGGGTGATCTTAGGAGCCACTCAGTTGTGTCCTTGAAACAGACTTAAAGAACAGTACAAGGAAGCAGTGTGATCCCTTCAATAATTGAAGGGTTGTTGACCCTGGTGCACAGAAGAAAAAAGAGCTTAAAGTTCCATAGAATCACATGTTACAGTTTTAATGGGTATCCATTACAGAACGAGAGGCAAAACTAGTACAGTGGTGCCCCGCAAGACGAATGCCTCGCAAGACGGAAAACCCGCTAGACGAAAGGGTTTTCCGTTTTTGAGTTGCTTCGCAGGACGAATTTCCCTATGGGCTTGCTTCGCAAGAAGAAAATGTCTTGCGAGTCTTGAGATTTTTTTTCGCTTCCCCCCCCCTTTTTCTAAGCCGCTAAGCCACTAATAACCTTTTAGCAGCTAAGCCGCTAAGCCTTTAATAGCCGCTAAACCGCTAATAGCGCTAATCCGCTAAGCCGCTAATAGGGTTGCTTCGCAAGACGAAAAAACCGCTAGACAAAGACACTCGCGGAACGGATTAATTTCGTCTTGCGAGGCACCACTGCATGCTCCTATCGGCTCTGTGGCCAATTGCATCTAAGGAAGGAGCAGGTGTGCAAGCTGCCCTGCGCCAACCTGAGCTTTTAACCCTATTAACCTCTGCACCTCAGTTCTCTTTTTTCTTGGTTGGGACTCCAAAATGGGAAATATATCCCACCAGAAGTAAAACAGTTGGGGTGTAGTGGTTTCACAGCAAAAATAAAGAGATCCTTTCAATCTCCATTAAGCTTTCAATTCTTGCCCTCAGATCTGTATGCCATAATCACTTCTAATTTAGCTGACCCTAAAATTCTAAAAATACAGGCCTTGGTTTACCCCACCTCATCACCACAATTATAATAATATTAATTATACATACTGTGGGAGAAGCAACACAAAACTGTGACTGGTCCTAGCTTTCTGGGGGTTTCAAGTGTTGATAGGGAAAGAAAGACATGTATGGTGTCATGAATTTAGACTTTGTGTTCTCAGTTTATAATCACAGTCTTTTGGAAGCCCTAGGCTGCCAATTTACCACCTGTAGCTGATAAAAGCACTTTAACAAAGTGCATACCTAAAACTGTGTCAGGTTCAATTTTGGTTTCATATACAGTAACCAGGTACAAGAGAATATTTGCTTTCATCTTCTATTTTTATTACTAAACAAATACTTCTAATAACACATGGATATCAAAATATAAAGCATACCCACTAGGATAAGCAACAATAGTTCTGAAACATTTCTTACCATATTACAGAGGCTAGGTATTGAGATTTCAGTAGTTGAAAATAGGATACCATATTCTAAGATCCAAGTTTTTATCGGCTCCTTTAGAGTAAGGTGCTGCTAGCCATTTAGGGGCTATAAGCAAGAGAGATTCAGATGGTAGGAAGCTGATATATTCAAAGATCGGCTCATGTTTATACTGTTTCTGAATATTTTGTTTTGTTATATTTTAAGCTCACAATCTGAACTATCTCATAGTCCCTAAATATTTCCAAGAATTTAACATAAATGATTACTGGTTTGTTCACAGTCATCCTAATTTGCTTGCTCAAAATTTACTTGGTGGTTAGACAAAGGGTTCTTCCACACTTCTGTTTATCCCATGCCTAGAAAGCATGAGTCCAACCGAGTAGTTTTCTCCTTGCCCTTCTTCCTTTCCTAGGGAAAACTCACTCTTTAACTTGGAGCAAATGTCAGTCTGGGGGAAACTTAAACTGCTGTTTGCTCCAACTGAGCACTAAGAGTCGGTTTTCCCCAGGGGAAAGCAGCAAGATGAGAAAGTATGAGCAAGTCTTGGGTCTGGTCTTTATTAAGCACATATTCTGATTTGTTTACGGGATGATTATATGACAGTGAGTATTTATCTTGCATTCATCTGGAGTGTCACAAGTTCCCCATCCCCGGAATACCACAAGGAACACTGCTGTAGAGTTGAGTGTTGTGCTAATTACATTATTTATTACCTCTAATTGATTTTATTATTGATTTGTTTTAAATTGCATTGTAATAAATGTATTGGGATAAATGTATTGGCGGGCAGCATATAAGTACTTTAAATAAGCAGTTAAAAAACAACAACATTTAATTGTGGAACTATCTTAATTATATTTGCTGTTCCCTTTGCTCATGCCACAGATCCTGACAGGGGAGGACTGGAATGCAGTGATGTATGATGGGATCATGGCCTATGGCGGCCCCTATTTCCCAGGTATGCTGGTCTGTGTCTATTTCATCATCCTCTTCATTTGCGGCAACTGTATCCTTTGATTGGCGGTGAAGATTAATGGACCTTAAGTCCAAGAGGATTGATGCTAGGCTGCTAGATTGCTGATGAAAAATTGCTGAGTCGGGCCCCCAAATTTAATTCAGGTCCTCACCTTTCCAGACCCTGAAGTTAGAAATCAAGCTGACCTTCCCATGGTTACATTAGGATGGAATAGTGGTTGCTACTGCAGTGCTTAAATAGGGATTGGATACAGGGCAGGTAGCAGGAGTAAGGGCATTTGCATCTGTGAATGCTGGGATACATGGTTTGATTGGGCAGCATATATTCTTTTTAAATGCTTATGAAACTGCAGATGAGGAGCATCATCTAGAAAGAGACATTCTCACTTCCCTCACACACAGGATGAAATGCCTCTCCTAAGAGGATGCTGACTAGGATACACTAGTGCATAATCTAACAGCAAATAATAGTATACAACTTCTTTCAGAACTATTGCTTTTACAGTTTATATAGATTTGATTGCTAGAATGAACAAATAAAACTCGTATGATTAATCTGTTCACATGTCTTTAATGGGGGCACAGCCCTCATCCTGAGGGTGTGTTGGCTCGGGGTCGTTATTACCCCATTGCATCAGGTTACATTTTTCTGAACTTTCAACCCCAGATATTCTGCTCAATGTCTTCTTGGCCATTGCTGTGGACAACCTGGCAGATGGCGACAACATCAATACCTCCAAGGAGGGGGAACACAAGGAAAAGTGAGAACTGTAATCTGGGGGGGGGGGGGTGGCAGGTTGGAGAAGAAAGTGAACTGACCAAATGTTGCTCAGTTTCTAGCTTTGTTTTTATTTGTATTGTTTTTAAATTGCTCATTGTAAGGCTTCCTTCTGATGATTTTGTTCTGAAAGAAAGGGCACATTTAAAGAAGCCCGCCTCCCCCTTGGATCCTCCTCCCCCTGAGGCAGAGTCTAGATTTTCCTTTCTACCCTTTTCTATAACTCTCCTCTTCCCCCTCTTCCCTGCCACAATTCAGAGAGGCACCAGCAGAGGGGGAGCAGAGCAATGAGAAAGAAGAAGAGAAAAATGTGAAGGTGAGAACTGAAACCCTGACCTTCATTTCTGACCTTGTTGCTTCTAGAGATGCAAGTAGCCCTCCCACAGATCAGTAGGCAGCAATTCCACATGAGTAATAGATATATAACTTTCTGTTTATTATCACTGTCTAAGGCAGCTTTTGCCAATCCAATGTCCTCCTGAGGTTTTGGTCTACAACTTCCACCAGCCTTAGCCAGCTGATTTCTATGTGTCTTTATAGCCTAGTTCACTAACAGAACGATCCGAATTCTGCCCAGGGAGCAGCAGGAGGGCAGATCAACCGCTGCACTTGAAACCCTGCTGGCTGCTGCTGGCCAGTGGCATGGCCAAATCTAAAAGAGAAAACACCCAGCACCTCCTCCCCTGTCCAGTACAAGCCAGAATGGACTCTGCATGGTGCTGGCCAGGGCAGAAGGGGTTTTGTTTCAGATTTTGCTGTGCCACAGGTATAGCCACTGGTAGCCTACTAAGACCCATTTGGAGCATTTCCACAATCTGCCACTGGTGGAAGCTTCCTACCCTACTGAGTACCAAAAGTCGCCACCTGCAGAAAGTCATTGGCACTTCAACCTAACCCTGTCTAGCAGCATGGACCAGATGTAAGGATTGCACTGTAAAGAAACACAGCCTGTTTCTGGGCTGTGCCACTTCAGGCAAAGACTTGCAAGACTGAACACCCCTTCATGCAACCCCCCACTCTCCATCCCCCACCACACACACAGCTATTATGACCCCCTATCCTCCACCCAGAGGGACGTGGGTGGCGCTGTGGGTTAAACCACAGAGCCTAGGATTTGCTGATCAGAAGGTCGGCGGTTCGAATCCCTGCAATGGGGTGAGCTACCATTGCTCGGTCCCTGCTCCTGCCAACCTAGCAGTTCGAAAGCATGCCAAAGTGCAAGTAGATAAATAGGTACCGCTCTGGCGGGAAGGTAAACGGTGTTTCCGTGCGCTGCTCTGGTTCGCCAGAAGCGGCTTAGTCATGCTGGCCACATGACCCAGAAGCTGTACACCGGCTCCCTCGGCCAGTAAAGCGAGATGAGCGCCGCAACCCCAGAGTCAGCCACAACTGGACCTAATGGTCAGGGGTCCCTTTACCTCTATCCTCCACCCAAATACAGGCTTCATCCAGGTACATAAAGCTCCATCCCCCCCACCCCCACCCTGGGGTGGTCAGATCAAAAAATGGCACAGGGGAATGATAAACACCCAACACTTCACCTCTTATGATAACTGGAGCCATTGCTGTGGCTGCTTTTAAGGGGGTGGAGGACAAAGAAAGGCCTGGAGATTTAATTATGGCCTTTGCATCATGTCTGCTTCAGCCTCTGAGAGAGTGCGCTCTTCTGCCTATTTCTAGTAAGCACAGGCCTCAACCAGGTGTGCATGTGTGAACTGGCTTGCTAGCTTTTAGTCACATGGTGGAGAGCTGTAGTGGCTCAACAGGTTGCATGGAGGTAACTTGCCCTGCTCCTCCTTAAAGGGCTGAAGTAAATGAGGCAGTGCAGCCATGTTTGCAGCTCACACGTCTGTTCTGTTTGAATCAAAAGCAGGAACTGAGAGGTCTAATTTTTACAACAAAAGGACCATGAAGGTGAGTTAGCCTCAGCACACTGTTCTCTCAGCGCTGTTCTGATGGTAAAAGTGTGATGGGCTGAGGAGAAAAGCTCTGGTAGGAATGGAGTGGGAGTGTCTCATCCACACATCTATTTTAATATAAGAATTGGTGTTGCTTAGACTGCCCTCCCCCCAGCCTGCTTTAGACATGGATGGAGTAGACATATGAAGAAGAAGTGTGTTTTTCCTGTCATATCATTTGTGGCTGACTCCTCATCTTCATTGCTTGGTGATAAAACAGACTCTGCAGGTTGTAGAAGACCAGGGCCTCTTTCTTTCTTCGCAGGCATATCATTGGTACAATAATAGTGCAGTAGTGGTGGATTTATACTGAACCACATCCTTCTGCTTTATTTGTTATTCTGGCATGTTTTCCCAGTGTTACTGTATTATTGCTGTTTAGAGAGGCACTCTTGCCCCATAGCGCAATAAAAGTGGGACAAAATAAATCCTAGAGCATTTATGGTACGAAAAATTACAGGATTTCAGCAGGAAGCTACTGAAGCTGGCTAGAAATGAAGCAGTGCGTCTGCCCCAAAGCTTCTGCAGGCACAGACAGGATTAAAAGTAGGATTGAGTACAACTGCTCGGAAACCATCATGAACACAGATTGTCATGGATCCACAATAAAAAGGAGATCTGGAAATGCCCCTGGCAGGAAAAAATGCATCCTGAATTGAGCTGCATGCTGCATGCGCGCACATGTACAAGGCAGAGGTGCTTGTCATGCCCTTCTCGGCACAGGCCCTCGTGCAAGCACAACAGTCACTTGTGCAATGGGTGACAGCCTGGAAGCTTTTGAGAAGGATCTCTCTCTTTCATTCAGATCTCACCCCCACCCCCATTACACACACAAACGCACACACGTCTAAGGCAGCCTCACACTTGAACCCTCCTGAGGAAGTGCCCACCCCCCACCTCTAGGGTGGTGGCAGTCTGCCCAAGTCCAGGGTGGTGAAGTTTCCTGCCTTAGTCTTGAAGGTCAGAAAGGCTGAACTGGACACTCCTCTCTCCTCACTCTATCTGTAGCCATAGCCAGCAAATACTGTAGAAACTGCTGTATTAAGTCCAGTCTCTCCTGCTCTGCCCTCCATCCCACTCAAACGTGCATTGGTGATGCCCAGTCTGCTTTCTCCTCAGGTGGAATGTGGAGAGGAAGAGGAGGAGGAAGTAGAGGAAGGCAGTGAAGAAGCAGGTGAGGAAAGAAACGTTGTGTATGGTACTATGACAATCATGAGGATTGTTACCTTACTGAGACAAAAAGGCTATTTATGTTTTCACACATGAGACCAAAGCAGCTCTTGACTGCAGCCTGGTTTGTAATTGAATGTAAAACTTACAATTGACCAGGCTGCTTATTCTGCCTCTCCTCCTCCCAGCTTTTCTCTTCCACGTAAACAACTATCAGGCATCAACGTAAATTGCCTTTGAGCTCCTCTGGGATATTTAAGCCTTAAGTATAAAAGGCAGCTACTGTATTGCAGGGAACCAGGAAGGGGATCAATGGCAACATGAGTTCAGACTCTAAGCTTGGAGAACTGGGCCTAAAGTAACACAAGGAATTCAATAGGGACAAAGGCAAGGTCCTTCACTGAGGCAGGAAGAACCAGCTGCAAAAATATAAGAGAAGGAACACTGGGCATGCCAGTAGGACATGTGAAAAAGATCTAGGGGTCTTAGAGGACCACAAGCTGAAAATGAGTCAAGAGTGTGATGCAACAGCAAAAAAGCTAATGCTATTCTAGGTTGCATCAACAGAAGTATAATGTTCAAGGGACTTAATAGTACCGCTCTATTCTGCCCCGGTCAGAGCACACCTAGAGCCCTGTGCCTAGTTCTGGGCGTCACAATTTAAGAAGGATATTGACAAGCTGGAACGTGTGCAGAGAAGGACAACCAAGATGATTAAGGGTCTGGAAACCAAGCCTTATGAGGAATGGTTGAGGGAGTTGGAGATATTTAGCCTGGACAAGAGGAGACTGAGATGAGATATGATAGCCATCTTCAAATATCAAAAAGGCTCTTGAATGGAGGATGGAGCAAGCTTGTTTTCACCTGCTCCAGAGGGAACCAAAGGCTTGATGTTACAAGAAAGGAGATTTTGACTCAACATCAGGAAGAACTTTCTGTTGTAAGAGCCTTTTGACAGTGGAACGGGATCCCTTGGACGGTAGTGGATTCTCCTTCCCTGGTGATTTTAAAGCAGAAGTTGGATGGCCATCTGTCTGGGATGCTTTATTTGAGATTCCTGCATTGCAGGGGGTCGGACTAGATAACCTTCAGAGTCCTTTCCAACTCTGAAATTCTGTGGTTCTATGCAGCCTCTTTCTCTCCTGCTGCAGCTCACTTTTTCCATTAGCCTTTGCATAGCCTCCCCTCAACCTTCCTCCCTTCCTGTATCAACTGTTAAATTGTAAGTTTCTTGGGGCAATTGCACCTCTTCTCTGTTGTTACTCTGTAATGCACCATGCACATTTATGGTACAGTCAAACCTTGGATGTTAAATGTAATCTGCCCCGGAAGACCGCTTGACTTCCAAAAGGTTTGACAACCGAAAACTGAAGGCAGAAGCCTCAATACAATAGGGAAATTCAAAACAGAAGCCACATAGCACATTCGGCTTCCAAAAACTATTCAAAAACTGGAGCAGTCACTTCCGGGTTTTCGGCGTTCAGGAGCCAAAACGTTCCAAAACAGAGGCATTTGGGAACCAAGGTTTGACTGTACTATATAATAATCAGATCAGTTCATAATAGTTAGACATTATTCTCTCTCTCTCTCTCTCATTAACACACACACACACTGCTGTAATGAATATGGCTCCCGAGGAATCCTTAAAACCAAATGTGGAGAACCTTTGACCTTCTAGATGTTGCTGAACTACAATTCCCATCGCCCCAGGCTATTGGCCATGCTTGTCGAGGCTCATGGGAGTTGTAGTTCAGCTTCAGATGAGGGCCAAAGGTTACTCAGTCCTTGCTTAATCCTACACCATGTCTTGTTTTCAGGTGAGGAGGAAGAGGAAGAAGAGGCAGAAGGAGATCAGCAGAGCTTGGCAGAGTCTCACCTAGACAAACTGGAGGAAACCCCCACAGAGAAGGTGTTACCAATTCCTGATGGAAGTTCCTTCTTCTGCCTTAGCAAGACAAATCCGTGAGTACAGAAAGGCATGAACCAAGGAGGAAGAAGGTGGGGCTGGCTTTCTCTTTCAGTGGAATGTGACCTCAGTTTGTTCACAATTCTGCAAGAGTTGTAGGGTAAGGTCCAGGAATTTCCTCTTCTGGTGCCAGGGCTGTGCAGGTGTCAGACCTGCAAGCAGTCACTTGGAAAGGCGAAGGTGCAGCCTACTTTAGCTCAAGACCCAGAACATCAAACAAAGGTCACATACAGGTCCATAGTTACGGCAGGCCAGCATGAAGGTACAGAACAGTGAACAGCCATCAGAAGGACTTGATGCAATGTAGTCTGCATGACTGTTCTAGCAGTAGCTTTTTCACACTGAAAAACCACGTTTGAAGCACCAGTTCTGTAAGGCCAGCCTGGCTCTGTTGTCCCCCACAGATTGCCTGGCCTGACTGGCCTGATAAGCTGCAGTACTCCTCTTTGGACATTATCTGGGTGGCACTGCAGCATGCCAAATCCTCAGTCTGCAAACAGCCCTGGTGGTGCAAGGTGGCAAGGTCCCTGTGGCCAGAGTCCCTGGTGTGAGTGCCCTAATAACCTACATGTAGAAGCATATCTATGCTACTAATTTATATATCCATTTAACTGTTGTGTCTTCCACCCCAAAGAATCCTCGAAACTAGGTTTGGCAAGGGATTTCTAGTGCTGCCTGGGTTCCTGGGGCAGAGGGCATGACTAACCAGTGTAAGACTATGGTAAAAAAATTGCCAGAGATCCTGGTTTCATTGTGGTCCCACTTTGGGGACCCATTGGTTGAGAGCAGTAGGGGACAACTGGAGGCACTGTC
The DNA here is from genome assembly GCF_964106645.2 of Podarcis pityusensis. NCBI lineage: Eukaryota > Metazoa > Chordata > Lepidosauria > Squamata > Lacertidae > Podarcis > Podarcis pityusensis. The sequence goes on from NC_138042.1 coordinate 2,603,486, forward strand.
TGGCTATGCCTGGACAGACCCAGAACTGCCAGGGTTCACGCTGGTGGTGGAGTTTTAGCCTTCTTCCCAGGTATCTCAACCCAAGGTCAAGGGAGTAGGCAAATCCCAAGGTCAATCTTTGCTTGGCTTCAGAGATTTTGCTGCTGGCTTTTCTCCCCATGTCAGTCCAGCCCACTTCCAAGGCACCACCCAGGCTCTTCCCTCTAATCTTGCCCACATCTGCCAGGATCGCCCTTTAGCTCCCCATCTCCACCTCCTGATTCGCAGGGGAGTCTGCATGTGCCTCAGGAAACTTGGCTGCTCCTATTGTGTGTTGCTGGCTCACTATGGTGGCCGCCTTTCTTTCTCTCGCCAGGCTTCGTGTTGGGTGCCACAAATTGATCCATCACCACATTTTCACCAATCTCATCCTTGTCTTCATCATCCTCAGCAGCATCTCCCTGGCAGCAGAGGACCCTATCCGAGCACACTCCTTCCGCAACAATGTAAGCCATGCCATATGGAAAGGTGGTTGGGTAGAATGGAAGAGAGAGGGCCAGAGGCAGAAGAGTGTCTCACCCTCTGCTCCGTCCTTTCTCTCTCTCTCACTCCTCTCTTATTTCCTCATTTTTCCATTCTCTTCCTCCCCCACCCCTCTCCTGTTCCCCCCTCTCATTACACAGATTCTGGGATACTTTGATTATGCCTTCACTTCTATCTTCACTGTTGAGATCCTACTCAAGGTACCAGAAGATGAGGAAGGGGAGAGTAGCCAGCCCTCAGTGGATGCCCCAGTGGCCAAGTCCCTAGGGTTGCCCACACCTGCACGTGGGCCATGTCTGCAGGGTGGCACCGAACAACCAGACCTTAGCTGCTTCTGCTAGTGCCCTCATAGCCCCATGGCTGGCAATCAGGGTTGGGGTTGGGGTGGAGAAGGGGGTCAGCAACTGCAGAATGAGCTACAAGTCATTGGGGAGTAGGGGGGTGGGAGAGAAGATGTGGCTCCCAGCAACAAGGAGGGAAAGGTCAGGGCTGCACTTCTCAGCTCCTGTCTAGAGGCCTTTGACTCTTACTACCCACCATGAATTTAGCTCCAACACAGCTGTGGACTGTGCAGAACAGTGATCAAGATCTTTGGTAGACTGCAGACCGCCTCGTGCCTGCTGGTTGCTGCAGTTCTTGTAAAGAAGGCTGGTCTTGATCAACATTGTTAAGCATGAGTCACGTAACTCAGGTTCACGTGACTCAGCCTTAGCTGTTAAAGAGATCCTGAAGATGCAGCTCCGTGGAAGAGCATCTTCCCTTCACACATAGCATTCCAGGTTCAATGCTCAGCATCTCCAGGTAAGCCTGGGAATGCCTCCTTCCTGAAACTGCTGCCAGTCAGTGCAGACACAGGGCTGAGCTCGAGGGACCCAAGGGTCCAGCTTCCGGGGCCAGCTTCTTCTCTGGCTGCCAGGGAAATAGGCCCTGGGTCCTCCCAATGTGTGTGTGGCACTTGGGGTGCTCAGCGCCCATTGTAGGCTGCACAATGTCGGCAGAGCCAGGGCCTCTTTTCCTGGCAGGCGCAGCAGCAGCAGAAGCAGCAGCAGAAGGAGAAGCTGGCACTCAGGATGCTTGGTGCTTGTGGATGTGTGTGACATCACACCCAGGTGTGACATCAACCCCCTCCCCGATCTGCCTCTTAAGTTAGCACATCTGCTCTTGAATATAAAGGGACTGAGCCTGGGTGGGGGGAAGGCAGGGTCACTTGGTTGGCGCAGGGCACCTGGGGACCTAATCTCCAAGCTTCTGGGTTCCAGCCACAGTTCTGAGAAAGAGGAGTTGGGTAGAGCCGGGGTGCTTAGCATGTCTCTGTCCTTAGATGACCGCTTACGGCGCCTTCCTGCACAAAGGCTCCTTCTGCCGGAACTGGTTCAATCTCCTTGATCTGCTGGTTGTCAGTGTCTCACTCATCTCCTTTGGCATCCAGTAAGTCTGATTGGGGAATGGTCAAGGTACTTTGGGAGTAGGCCCCCAAAAGAAGAAGAAGAAAAGGATTGTGCTGGCCTGGTCCGGGATGAAAGGGCAATGTTGCGTAGTGATGCACCACCAACTGGGATGGCCGTCTTCCGCTTCCAGCCTCTGAAATACCACTTGCTGGGATTCACAAGCAGGCAGAGGGCTCTTGTGCTCAGGTCCTGCTTCCAGGCTTCTTGGAGGCATCTGGTTAGGCACTGTGAGAACAGGATGGTGGACTGCGTTGGGCTCTTGGCCTGATCCAGCAGGGCTCTTCTTACTAAGTTCTTAGGAGCTATTTTATAGGAAATGAAAAGAAGGTGTAAGCAGTTTGGTTTTTCAACCCCAAACTCTCCCACGCCTCCCTTCCTCTTTCCACCTCAGCTCCAGTGCCATCTCTGTGGTGAAGATCTTGCGCGTGCTGAGGGTGCTGCGCCCTCTCCGGGCCATCAACCGGGCCAAGGGGCTGAAGGTGAGGGACGTCTTGCAGGGCAGCTGGTGGCTCTCCAATGTGGATCTGGAAGGAGGTCCCACAGCATGGGGGCTATGAAGATGTGGTGCCTGTGTTCCACAGCCCACTCAGGGTTGGCCCATCCATGAGGCAGGGCGAGGCAACTGCCTCAAGGTGGCAGGATCCACAGGGGCAGTGGATCCCAAGGTAGACCTTTATTCCCCCTTCTTCCCGATGTCAATCTTCACTCCCCGCTTCTTCCCTGGTGGGGAGCAGGACACCATTTTGTGGTTCACCTCAGGTGCCAAAATGTCTTGCACCAGCCCTGACACCCACAGGGTCGCCCTGTTGAGAACTGGAAAGTTCCCTCCTGGCCACCTCACATCCCTTGTGCTTCCCTGTCTGACAGCACGTGGTTCAGTGTGTGTTTGTGGCCATCCGCACCATTGGGAACATCATGATAGTCACCACCCTGCTGCAGTTCATGTTTGCTTGCATCGGTGTTCAGCTCTTCAAGGTAAGGAGTGCTAATTTATTTGGGGTGGTTTGGATTAAATGAGTGTGTGCAAGATGTGTATATGTGCTTGGATCAAGGACATGTTGAGTGTGGGCGTGTTTCTTTGGGGCTTGTACCCAAAACACTTCCAAATACCATCACCTTAGCAACCAATCCTGTACCTCATTATAGACACTAGTCGGGCGGCTTATTTGTTTCAGCTGTAGGTCATCACAAGGGGGGGGGGGGAAATCAGCTCAAAAAGAAAGAAAATACATGTGCAAAGGCACAGCCATAGAAGTTACATGGGTAAACATAGTAATAATCATCATATAATGATATATGGTAAATCATCTGCATTGCAAAGTATTGCTCTTGTTTTTCAGCTAGTTGATTGGTAGCTTACCTCAGCACACACTGCCATATTTGATGAAGGTGGACAGTGAGCAAGAGAGGGAAAGGGAGACCGAGAGAAAGACAGAGAAGTATGGAGATCTTGTAGAGGAAAAGCAATGTGAAAAGAGCAACTAGACATAATGCCCAACATAAGACTGTTGTGAACCTTTCTCTGTTAAGCTTAGGCAGGCTTAGGCAGACCCTTCCCCACCTCCCACCTCCACTGGGCCAGCACGATCCCAATGACTTGGGGTGGGGAAGTACATGATATGATGAGGTTGAGGCAATTTTACAGGGAGATGGATGACAACCTGACACTGACCTGGGCTGAGCATAACATCTTGCTCTACCCTAAGATGAAAAGTCGATAGAAGTGGGTGTCTCATTACAGGGCAGGGTAAAGGTAAGCCCTGACTGCCCCACCCTGTGTGAGGCTAGTTTACTGTTTCCTCCATGCCCAGGGCCATGGGGGGGGGCAGCACACAGGGTAGAAAGATAAGAATTTCCCCAGGATGGATACCTTGCTTCCCCATCAGTGCCCGATCTCCAATCTCCTGCCACTTCTGTCTCCAGGGCAAGTTCTACAGCTGCACAGATGAGGCCAAGCACACTCCGTATGAATGCAAGTAAGTCTCAGCCCTGCCCTGCAAGGAGAGCAGAGCGTCCAGTTACCTTCCCCAACCAAGTTCTCCAGGTGGCATTGGCATTTTAGCCTAATACCAAGAACAGCAACCAAGATGTCTAGCCACCCCACAGATCAAACTGGGGCCTCTTGTTAACATTGCTGCCTGCCGCTCTCTGGCCCTGCTTTCTTCTTGTCTTTTTCTTTTTTCCTCACTCCTGGACAGATCTCAACTGCCATACATTAGCATGGCAAAATGTTGCAGCAATGTAATGGATTCCCATGTATGGCTGATCTGAGATGAAAGCTAGATGGTCTAGTATCGTGTAATGGCCTGTGAATTAAGGGTTGTTTGTGGGTGAGGCCCAAACAAGACATCACATGGGAGATACAGTAATAACCTCCTACCTTTCTTCCTTCCCCTCTCCTGTTTCTTTTGCTGAAAACTAACCTCTGAGTCTGTGATTGTGACCCAAAGAGTAGCAGGGAGAAGGTGCTCCTTGACCCTTTCCTCTTTCTGCTTCCCCTCCCCAAGCTGCTGCTTCTCCCCCCCCCCTCCCGCCCGGGGGGGGGAGATAATTTTGAAGAAATAAATGGCAAAAAGGGAAAAGGTTAAGCAATCCCTGCTATTCTTCCACTCAGACCAGCTGCCTCCATGTATCTGCTTTTCAGTTTAAAAATAAAGAGAGGAAGAAAAGAGAAAGGTGGGAGACTATTAGCATCTAGTTTGTCCCTAAGATAGGAGAGAGGGGTCTGAGAGGCAGAAAGGAGGGTGGCTGGGTAGCTTTGCAGTAAAAGGAACTGTGGTTTTTGCAGCTGGAAATTGTGTTAGGGTTACACTCTGAGATCTGGTCTGCCTGTCTAAGTTCAATGACTCCCAGCTGCAGCCCATACTGATAGCTCCTTCTGCTCCTTCTTCCTTTCCTCTTCCTCCTCCTCCTCCACACACAGGGGCACATTCATTGTCTACAAGGATGGAGATGTGGCTCACCCAATGGTGCGGGAGCGTGCCTGGCTCAACAGTGACTTCAACTTTGACAATGTTTTGTCGGGCATGATGGCCCTTTTCACTGTCTCTACTTTTGAAGGCTGGCCAGCGTGAGTTACTCTACTGGGGATTGTGCATGGGGTGTGCACACACCTGTGTATATAATTGTGTTTGTGATGATTCTCACCATTACCATAATTCTCTGGCATGTCACTATGTAAAACAAAAATGTGAACATGATAAAGCGTGACACAGCTCTTTTGCCGCACGCAAGTTATCGTGTTGTTAGCTTTCTACCCGTTGTCTTCTGCCATAATAAAGAAGCTTGTGTGACTTATTGAAGACTGGAAAGGAAATCCACCCATTTTTCCACGCCTCTTCCTATGTCTGCCTTCTGAATCATCTCTTTGCAGTCTATGAAAATTCCTGACTGGATTAGACCAATAATTGGCATCAATTTCTGGGACTCCTGGGGCAACTTGGCCAAGTATTAGGAGGGATGGCTCTACCAGGCAGGTGGATCCACCAGAGGCAAGTGGCAAAGTCCAAAGCAGAAAAAGGCTGGCATTCTGAGAGGGGCAGCTGGGGAGCAGGGAGGGCAGGGAACAGGAACTTCACATTTGTGGAGGAGTTGCTCAGATTGGGCTGGTTCCTAGCATGAGGCTTTGTAGAGTTCGGTGGAGCCTCTGTCTCATGAACAGGGGCTGAGTCAACTGGGGAAGCTTGAATTGGTGCCTTGGTGGGAGTTCTGAGGAATACAGCTCTGCCTGCAGTTACTTGGGCAGGAAGACTATGCCTCAGTGGCATGGGAAGTAAGATGTAGGAGCCTGACTGCTGCAAGGGCTGCTTTGAGACACACTCACACCCTTAGCACTTTAAATGAACAGAGAAAATGTATCCTGCACTGCTACCAGGAACTCTGAGGTGTGCTTTAACAGATCATAGGGCTTAGGTGTGCTGTCACTGCCTATCCACACCCCATGTCAAGTCACAGCCAAGATGGCGATCTTGGTCTTGGTCAGTGGGGCTCCTTTATGGGTGTTGGCCCTGGAAATTTGGGTGCCAGGTCAGCACCAACACTTTGAATTGTGCTTGGAAACGTACTGGGAACCAATGTGGATCCATTAAGACCAGTGTTTTATTGTCCTGGAGGCCGCTCCCAGTGGAACCACTGCATAACAGTGCCCCTAGCTCCCAACTCCTCTAGACGGTCCAGAAGGATGTCATGGTCAATCGTGTCAAAGGCCACTGAGAGATCCAGCAGAAGCAGGAAACAGCTTTCACTTCTGTCCCTAGCCTGCTGAAGATCATCAGCCAGCGCAACCAAGGCAGTTTCAGTTCCATGATGAGGCCTGTATCTTGATTGGAAGGGATCCAAATGGTCGTATATCCTGTCCACAGAATGGTAGTTCATGCTTTTTATGGGTCTGTCTCTCCTCTTCACTGCTATGCTCTCTGTTCACAGTTTCCCTCTCTTCACCACTTTGCCCTTGCCAGGCTACTTTACAAGGCTATCGATGCCAATGCAGAAAACGAGGGGCCCATCTACAACTACCGGGTGGAGATCTCCATCTTCTTCATTGTCTACATCATCATCATTGCCTTCTTCATGATGAACATCTTTGTGGGTTTCGTCATCATCACTTTCCGGGCACAGGGAGAACAGGAATACAAGAACTGTGAGCTGGACAAGAACCAGGTATCTCTTTCTCCTCACTTCATGCTCTGCTGGTGCAAATCACCGTTCCCACTTATTCCCAACCTCACTGCCACCATGACCAACCCATCCTCATTGTTCTGCTGCCACATTAACTTCAGCAGTCGATTACTTCAAATTTGTGCAGTTCTGATGGAGCTGGTGGAGATTGTGGCTTTTTCCTTCTGTCTCTCTCCCTCCAGTGACTGTCCCACAATTCCTTGTACTGAATAAAGCAGGGGCAGGGAACATTTTCTGTTGAGGGCTGAATTTCCTTGGCGGGGGGGGGTATAATCTCTCAGGGGACGGGACCAGAACCAAAAGTGGGTGGGACTATCCCTTCTCGCTCTTTTTCTCTCACCCGTATCCTTCACCCTCCCCTCTCTGTCCCTCCTCTTCTTCCCCACCTAGCAATCTACAAGGGGAATAACAGGTTGCTCTTGCCAGAGGTCTAAACTGATTGCCTGCAGAGGCCTATGGTACTAGTATCTATTGCTCATGCAGCAAGGCTACTAGTCTCCTTGTGGCCTTAAGTCTATATCAAATGCCAACTTGGGGCTCCAGAACCAATATCTTTGAATAAGACCTCCCTAACATGCCTG